>NC_137356.1:4502102-4979602 GCF_965287045.1 Carcharhinus amblyrhynchos
TTATAGGGATGGGGCAAGACCTGGTTGGGGTTGTTGTCAGTGCAGGCTCAATGGGCCTTTGGCACTGCAGGGGTTCTATGACTCTCTGAACTCTGGGCTCAACCTCTGATAGAGTTGTACTGAAGGCAGTTGAGTTCCTTTTTATGGTGCTAATGATCTATCAACATTCCTGTACTCGGATTGGCCGGAGGTTGACAGCAACAGCAAATTCAAATCTGATAGGTTCCCATTAGTTGGGTGTTCTCTTTAAACTCATAGGCTAACCAAAGCCTGCAGAGCTGGTTACTAAGGCAATCCTGATGCTTTTGGTCTCTGAAACAAATGTTGCCATCTGTATACTCTGTGTATACCTGCAATTTGAACATTCTAGCATGGACCACACAAACCAGCTTTTATACACTGTTTTTTTTCTCTCTGACAGTTTTTTTTACATCTTTATAAACATTCTTGTAAACTCAACTCCACAACGCTCTGCGCAGTCACCCAAGGCCGGAATCGAACCCAGGCACTGTGAAGCAGCAGTGAGAACCACTGTGTCACTGTCCCACCCTAAGAGGATGTCTAACGCTGGGATTGCAGTTAACTGGTTGCCCAGCAGGTGGTGGATTCTGTTGTGGCAAATCATGGAGCATCTGCCCTGAGACCCCAGCCAGGCGCTTCCTCTGATGGAGACGCCAATTCTAATCTCCCCCCACCTCACAGGGAAACACGAGACAGGGGTGAGGGGGTGAGCTGATGGAGGTCTTTGAGTGTGTCAGTGTTTGGGGAGGGTGGGCAGCGTGGTTCTAATTCTACTGAGGGCGAAGGACCCTGTTTCAAATTGACTCCTAACCACTGCCCTCCAACCAAATTAAATTACACCATACTACTCACCACGTGCTGCATGTTTTAAGTAATGTCTTCAAGAAGTGGGTACCTGCTTAGTGTCGCAATTTGATGCTAATTTCAGTGATTTAGACAATAATGAAATAAAACAGGAAACCTGGAGATAGTGGTTCCGTGTAACTTAAATGCGGGTGTGTGCCAACAGATTAGGTTTTAATGTGGTTAATGTTTGTGAGTTCCCCTCTAAGATACTCACCATCCTGAGTTGGAAATGTATCGCAGTTCATTCATTGTCACTGAGTCATAATTCTGGAAAACTCCCCTACCTAACAGCACTGTGGGTGTACCTACACAGTAAAAAGTCTGACAACACCAGATTTTAGTCCAACCGATTTATTTGATAATACTCACAAGCTTTCGAGGGGACATGTCTGCATGGGTTTCTTCCTGGTGCTCTGGTTTCCTCTCACAATCCAAAGATTTTTATTTATTTTTTAATTCATTTGTGGGACACGGGCATCGCTGGCTGGGCCAGCATTTATTGTCCATCCCTTGTTGCCCGAGAGCAGTTGAGAGTCAACCACATTGCTGTGGCTCTGGAGTCATGCGTAGGCCAGACCGGGTAAGGACGGCAGATTTCCTTCCCTAAAGTACATGAGTGAACCAGATGGGTTTTTCTGACAATGGTTTAACGGTCATCAGTAGATTCTTAATTCCAGATTTTTTTTATTGAATTCAAATTCTGTCGTAGTGGGATTCGAACCCAGAACATTAGCTGAGGTTCTGGATTAATCGTCTAACGATAACACCATTAGGCCATCATCTCCTGTGCACATGCAGGTTAGATGGATTGGCCATGCTAAATTGCCCCTTAGTGACAGGGGGACTAAATGCATGAGGGTATAGTGATGGGGCTTGGGTGGGATTGTGATGGGTGTAGACTCGATGGGCTGAATGGCCTCCTTCTGCACTGTAGGGATTCTATGATTCTAAGAAAAGATCCAAAAAAGATCCACTTATCCCGGCTTCCTGTTGGTTAGCCAGTCCTCAATCCAAGATAATAAGTTAACCCTAATCCCAATGTGAACCTACCTTGTGTATTAGCCTTTTGTGTGGCATCTTATCAAATGCCTTCTGGAAGTCCAGATACATTATATCTACAGGAACCCCATTATCTGCCTTGCCTGTTGGATCTTTGAAGAACTCTAACAAATTAGTCAAACATGATTAACCCTGTATAAAACCATGCTGACTCTGATGGGTTGCGTTCTGACTCTTGAAATGTTCCTTTTATTGCTTCCACAGTCGTGGATTCCAACAATTTTGTAATGTCAGATAACTGGGCCTGTAGCTTCTAACATTTTGCCTCCCTCCTTTTCTGAATAAGGATGTTATATTTTCAACAGTCACAAGAATCTAACCAAATGAGAGGTTAATATCAACAGAAAATGTTAGAAGTACACGGTCTGGAGGTTTGGGGGAGGGGTGAGGGGGTGAGGGGGTGAGGGGGTGGGGTGCATCGATGCAGGGGGTGAGGGGGTGGGGTGCATCGATGCAGGGGGTGAGGGGGTGGGGTGCGTCGATGCAGGGGTTGAGGGGGTGGGGTACTTCAATGCAGGGAGTGAGGGGGTGGGGTGCGTCGGTGCAGGGGGTGAGGGGGTGGGGTATGTCAATGCAGGGGGTGAGGGGGTGGGGTATGTCAATGCAGGGGGTGAGGGGGTGGGGTGCGTCGGTGCAGGGGGTGAGGGGGTGGGGTATGTCGATGCAGGGGGTGAGGGGGTGGGGAGCGTCAGTGCAGGGGGTGAGGGCGTGGGCTACGTTGATGCAGGGAGTGAGGGGGTGGGGTGCGTCGATGCAGGGGGTGAGGGGGTGGGGTGCGTCGATGCAGGGGGTGAGGGGGTGGGGTGCGTCGATGCAGGGAGTGAGGGGGTGGGGTGCGTCGATGCAGCATCATGTTGACACATTCACTGCCCTTGAACCCAAATTCAACACTCTCCCCACCCAAGTGTCGCAGCAGTGTCTCACCTCTCCCCTCCTCTCAAAACTAACTGCGAGGTTAGGGAGGGCTGGGTGCTTACCTCTGAGAACTACAGCAGCTGAGACTCCCTCCCCATGACTGTGGAGAGAATCTGGGAATTTTGGGATTGGCCACCTTGCCTGCTATCTGTAGAAGGCAGATGGAAACGCAAGTTTCCCTCCTACCCTTTCCCCTTTTGTGTTTTACTCTCGCTCGCCCAGCTAGAGAAACTATTTTGCAGATTTGCTCATAAGCCTCTGTAGACCACCCCTCTCCCCCCGCCACACTTAGGGCTTCCCTGGAGTCTAGATGCAGGACCATTGTGGTAGAAGGGGTGGCACAGTGGTTAGCACTGCTGCCTCACAGTGCCAAGGACCCAGGTTCGATTCCCAGCTTGGGTCACTGTCTGTGCGGAGTTTGCATGTTCTCCACATGTCTGCGTGGGTTTCCTCCCACACTCCAAAGGTGTGCGGGTTAAGTGGATTGGTCATGCTAAATTGACCCTAGTGCCAGGGGGATTAGCAGGGTAATTATGTCGGGTTATGGAAAAGAGCTTGGGTGAGATTGTGGTCGGTGCAGACTCGATGGACTGAATGGCCTCCTGCTGTACTGTAGGGATTCTATAAATAATGCTTACGTTTGAAAAACATCTTTTTCTCAGAGTCACAAAGGCAATGTAGAGAGTGGACGGGGCAAGCCTTTAGCACATCTCCTTGCTTACTCCAAAAACCAACTCCAATCGAATATAATTCATGGTCCCCACAAGGGATATACATACTAGCTCCAAGTTGACAAGAGTGGGATTACAGTGGATCGCAAGCTTAATCTTAGCCATTCTGCTGACAAGACCAGAACCTGGGGAGTGGAGTGGGGCGTGAGGGGGGGGGGGGGGTTTCAGTATGAGACGGTCATTCTTCATTCCAACCAGGAGTACAGCATAAACATTTCTACCCAGTGGGTGGGGGGAATGTGGTACTCCCTCCCACCAAGAGTGGTTGAAGTGAGGAGTTGAAGGGGAAATAGTGAAGTGGGAAACAGGAGGGAGAAAGCGATGGAAGGGATTCACTGAGAGGGAGAAAGGTTGGAGAAGGCTGGTGTGGAGCCTCAAGGCTGGCACAGACTAGGTGGGCCGAATGGCCTGCTTCTGAACAGTGAATATGAGGTAAGGCTTGGTAATCTTAGCTTCACGACTGATCTTATTGAAAGTAACCCGTAACCGTTGGAAGCGGTTAACAATATCCCTCGGAAACGCAGAACCTGAGACAGACACCGTGGGGGGGATTTCCTTTGCCCACACGCCGGATGGGCTTGTGTTTGGGTTCGAGTCAACGTGATCATGACTATCGCCCCGACTTCCAAACAGCCGATCAGCAAAACTATAGCTGGCAGTCTAGGCAGGCAGGAAATGACTAATGCTTTATCGTAAAAGAGACAGTCAGGGAAGAGGTTCAAATCAGTGAACAACCTCTTCATATCTGGGGCAAGTCTGAGTGAACTTCAATTGGGATAGAAGTTGACAGCTCCTTCTCAATGGGCTGAATGGCCTCCTTCTGTACTGTAGGGGTTCTATTCTATGATTCTTCTGCATATCCCACAGTGCAACCTAACTGATAGAATCACTGAATTCCCTACAGTACAGAAGCAGGCCATTCAGCCCATCGAGTCTGTACCCACCACAATCCCACCCAGGCCCTAGAATCATAGAACCATAGAAAATTACAGCTCAGGAACAGGCCTTTTGGCCCTTCTTGGCTGTGCTGAACCATTTTTTGCCTAGTTCCACTGACCTGCACTTGAACCATATCCCTCCACGCCCCTCTCATCCATGTACCCCTCCAAGCTTTTCTTAAATGTTAAAAGTGACCCCGCATTTACCACTTTATCCGGCAGCTCATTCCACACTCCCACCACTCTCTGAGTGAAGAATTCCCCCCAATATTCCCTTTAAACTTTTCCCCCTTTCACTCTTAACCCATGCCCTCTGGTTTTTTTCTCCCCTAGCCTCAGTGGAAAAAGCCTGCTTGCATTCACTCTATCTATACCCATCAAAATCTTACACACCTCTATCAAATCTCCCCTCATTCTTCTACACTCCAGGGAATAAAGTCCTAACCTATTCAATCTCTCTCTGTAACTCAGCTTCTCAAGTCCTGGCAACATCCTTGTGAACCTTCTCTGCACTCTTTCAACCTTATTAATATCCTTCCTGTAACTAGGTGACCAAAACTGTACACAATACTCTAAATTCAGCCTCACCAATGCCTTATATAACCGATTCCCTGTAACCCCATGTATTTACCCTGCTAATCCCCCTGACACAAAGGGGCAATTTAGCATGGTCAATCCACCTAAACTGAACATCTTTGGAGCATGGGAGGAAACCGGAGCACCCGGAGGAAACCCATGCAGACATGGGGAGAACGTGCAAACTCCAGACAGTGACCTGAGGCTGGAATCGAATCCGGGTCCCTGGTGCTGTGAGGCAGCAATGATCACCACTGTGCCACTGTGCTGCCCACTTCTCCAAAGTGGGTCGCACTTTGAAGTGCATTGACGTAACATTCAGCTGATATAATGACAGGTTTCAGAGTTGCCTACAATTGTGCAACTTATCTCAGTTACTCGATATAGGCACTGCATGTTCTGATTATGCAATCCAGAAACTACTTAAGCTTAAATCTCACTGTGTATTAGTTACACAAGTACATCTGTGAACTGGTGCGATGACAATAATCTCTCCCTCAACGCCAACAAAACGAAGGAGATAGTCATCAGCTTCAGGAAGTGTAGAGGAGAACATCAATGGGGACAAAGTAGAAATGGTCGAGAGCTTCAAGGTGTCCAGATCACCAACAACCTGTCCTGGTATCTCCCCCCATGCCGACACTATAGTTAAAAAAGTCCACCAACGCCTCTACTTTCTCAGACGACTAAGGAAATTTGGCATGTGTGATCCAGTTCTCATAACTTTTACAGATGCACCACAGAAAGCATTCTTTCTGGTTGCATCACAGCTTGGTATGGGCTCCTGCTCTGCCCAACACTGCAAGGAATTACAAAAGGTTGTGAATGTAGCCCAATCCATCCATCCAGCCTCCAACCAGCCTCCCATCCATTGACTCTATCTACACTTCCCGCTGCCTCAGCAAAGCAGCCGGTATAATCAAGGACACCCACGCACCCCAGACATTCTCTCTTTTATCTTCTTCCATTGGGAGAAATATGTAAAAATCTGAGGCCACGCACCAACTGACTCAAGAACAGGTTTTTCCCTGCTGCCATCAGACAGCAGGGAATGGGCCTACCCCACACTAAGCTGATCTTTCTCTCCACTCTAGCTATGACTGTAACAGTCATACATTTCTGCACTCTCTCCTTTCCTTCTCTATGAATGGTATGTTTTGTCTGTACAGCGCACAAGAAACAATACTTTTCACTATATGTTAATACATGTGACAATAACCAAATCAAAAACATACGTATTAGCTGCAAGAGTGGGCCAGTTGGCCCCTCAAACCTGCTTCGCCACTCGCTAAGATCACAGCCGATCTGATTGTAACTAACCCCCTCCTCCCCCTCTAACCTTTCACCCTTCCCCTTGTTATTAATCAAGAACCTTAAGGCCAATCCACCTTAAAAACATTCAAAGATTCTGCTTCCACTGTCTTTTGAGGAAGGTACTTCCAAAAACTCACAACTCTCTGACAGAAAAGAATTCTCCTCATCTCTGTCTTAAAGGTGTAACCCCTTATTTGTAAACAGTTGGCTCTGGGCAACAGAGGGTCTCCACAGGTGGTCTCAGGTAGAGTTTACTCAGCAAGAGGCGAAGAGAGAGCTGAAGTCAAACAAACTACAGTTCTCATGGAATCATAGGATTCCTACAGTGCAGAAGAGGCCATTCAGTCCATCAAGCCTGCACTGATGCTATGAACACCCCACCCCACCCCATACACAAAGGGGTAATTTAGCATGACCAACCCACTTAACCTGCACATCTTTGGACACTAAGGGACAACTTAGCATGGCCAATCCACCTAACCTACACATCTTTGGACACTAAGGGGCAATTTAGCATGGCCAATCCACCTAACCTGCACATCTTTGGACACTAAGGGGCAATTTAGCATGGCCAATCCACCTAACCTGCACATCTTTGGACACTAAGGGGCAATTTAGCATGGCCAATCCACCTAACCTATACATCTTTGGACACTAAGGGGCAATTTCGCTTGACCAATCCATATAACCTACACATCTTTGGATACTAAGGGACAATTTTGCATGGCTAAACCATCTAATTTACACATCTTGGGACACTAAGGGGCAATCTAGCATGGCCAATGCACGTAACTGCACATCTTTGGACACTAAGGGGCAATTTAGCATGGCCAATCCACCTAACCTGCACATCTTTGGACACTAAGGGGCAATTTAGCATGGCCAATCCACCTAACCTATACATCTTTGGACACTAAGGGGCAATTTTGCTTGACCAATCCATATAACCTACACATCTTTGGATACTAAGGGACAATTTTGCATGGCTAAACCATCTAATTTACACATCTTGGGACACTAAGGGGCAATCTAGCATGGCCAATGCACGTAACTGCACATCTTTGGACACTAAGGGGCAATTTAGCATGGCCAATCCACCTAATCTGCACATCTTTGGACACTAAGGGGCAATTTAGCATGGCCAATCCACCCTAACCTGCACATCTTTGGACACTAAGGGGCAATTTAGCATGGCCAATTAGCTGACCACACATTTTTGGAGTGCAGGAGGAAACCGGAGAACCTGAAGGAAACCCATGCAGACACGGGGAGAATGTGCAAACTCCACACAGACAGTGACCCAAGCCGGGAATTGAACCCGGGTCCCTGGCGCTGTGAGGTGGCTGTGCTAACTGCTGTGATGTCCTCTGTAGGGAGACTACAGGAACTGACATTTTGTTCTCCTTAGAACAGAGGGATCTTAAGGAGACAGAAGTGTTGAAGGTGATAAAGGGCTTTGATGGAGTAAGTAAAGAGAAACTGGATTCAGTGGCAGGAGCATTGATAAACAGAGAGCTCAGATTTAAAATCATTAGAATAAAAATCCAGAGGGGAAGATGAGGACTATTTTCTACACAGTGAGTTGTTATGATCTATGATGTGAAAGGGTGGAGGAATTAAGGCTGACTCAATGGTCTCTTTCAAAAGGGAATTGGGTAAACATTTGGAAATGAAAGATTTGGGTGAGACAGTGGGGCTGAGGGGGGTGGTGGATGGCATAGTGGCACAGTAGTTAGCATTGCGGCATCACAGTGGCTTCGATTCCTGGCTTGAGTCACTGTCTGTATGGAGTCTGTATGTTCTCCCCATGTCTGTGTGGGTTTCCTCCGGGTGCTCCGGTTTCCTCCCACAGTCTGAAAGACGTGCTGGTTAAAGTTAATTTATTAGTCATAAGTAAGGCTCACATTAACACTGCAGTGAAGTTACTGGGAAAACCCCCTAGTTGCTACCACACTTGACGCCTGTTTGGGTAACACTGAGGGAGAATTTAGCACGGCCGATGCACCCTAACCAGCACGTCTTTCAGACTGCGGGAGGAAACCGGAGCACCCGGAGGAAACCCACACAGACACGGGGAGAATGTGCAGACTCCACACAGACAGTGACCCGAACCGGGAGTGGAACCCAGGTCCCTGGTGCTGTGGGGCAGCAGTGCTAACCACGGTCCCACTCTGCAGGTGTACTGTCCATGGTACGTTCTCCCTCAATGTACCCAAACAGGCGCCGGAGTGTGGTGGGTAGGGGGGATTTTCACAGTAACTGCATTGCAGTGCTAACCTAAGCCTTACTTGTGACACCAATAAATAAATTTTATAACAAAAAAATAACCAATTGGAGAATTGTTTCAAAGAGGTGGCACGTGCAGCAGTGGCTGAATGGCCTCCTTCTGTGCTGTTCCATTCTATCCCCTCCTGTAGCTGCTGAGGAAACGTTTACAAACCTTACTGTCAATCAAGAGCACCTTGGTTGAGAACCTGAGGAAATTCGACAGACTGTGAGATATGTTGTTGTAAGCAGGAAGTCAAGAAAGTAGAAAAAGGACAAGATTTGGGGCTCAGCATTTCCTCTGAATCAGACCGATGTGGTCACGTGACCGTCAAACTTGGTTTGGCAGTTGCAATCAAACCGATCTCACTTTGCGCTGTGGGAGGCAGCGTTTTGCAGGGGAGGCGCGCAGTCCATTTGTTAACGGACTCGAAGGGGCGGGGGTGGTGGGGGGGGTGGTGAGAGGTGGTGGCCAAAGTCTCGAGAGGAGCCCAGAGCGAGCGGGTCGGAGGGTCGAGGTGCGTGAGGGGGGGGGAGGTAGAGTGCTCTGTTAAAGGCAATACTGCTTCTGTCAGAAGGCAAGGGGGTCGTGGCAAAGGCAGCCACAGCTTGACGACTCTTGGAACCTAAGGCCAAACACCGGGCGATAATAGAGACCTAAGAGCCACAGGTCAAGATGGGCTTAAAGAAATGGTTGACTTGTGGGGTACAGCAAGGTGAGTGACTCCTCTGACAATCTTAGCTTGCACCGTTTAGCAAATTGTCCAGTAGCTTTCTAAAGTTTATTGATTAGTCACGAGTAGGCTTGCATTAACGCTGCAATGAAGTTACTGTGAAAATCCCTCAGCTGCCCCACTCTGGTGCCTGTTCGGGTACACCGAGGGGGAATTTAGCACACGCAACTAACCTGCACATCGTTTGGAGCGTGGGAGAAAACCCACGCAGATATTGGCGGGGGAGAACGTGCAGACTCCACACAGACAGTGACCCAAGCCAGGAATCGAACCCAGGTCCCCAGCGCCGTGAGACAGCACGGCTAACCACCGTGCCTACTGTGCTGCTTCTAGGCTCTCCCCTTCTCTTTGTGTTAGGTGTTTTCCCACAATTAAGCCGCATTTCAGAGAGAGGTAATGTACAAAGTGCATGTTCCTTCCCTCAAATCTGTAATTTTCTTCGACACTGAAATATTTATTGAGATAAAGCCCTCATCATCTCGCAGAAAAAAAAACCCAGCTCCTACTACTGAGAGTTAGTTCAGAGCTCCACGCAGAGTCATGGGGAAATTCCACTCTTCTCAAAGAGCCGCAGACGGTGCTTGTTAATGGGGACACTTTCAGCCCGTGGAAATTCTCTCCAGGCAAATATCCCAAGAAATTGAGAATCTTCCAAAATCTGCCAAACACCACGGATACTGGAGATCTGCTAACTAAAGAAAAATCAGGAGATGCTGGAAAAACTCGTCCAGAGAGAGAATCTTTCGACAAGTAGGAGGAGATTTAAAAAAAATCTTCTCTCTGCGGACGCTGCCCGACCCGCTGAGATTTTCCAGCATGTTCTGTTTGTATCGCAAATCTCCAGCGGGATTTTCTGGATGGAATGATTGGACAAACAGGGTACATTTCATCCCCCCCCATTCCAACTAACAGTCCCCAGAAAACATCTTTCACAAAAATCATAGAATCCCTCCAGCGCAGAAGGAGGCCATTCAGCCCATTGAGTCTGCGCCGACCACAATCCCAGCCAGGCCCTATCCCCGTAACCCCATATATTTACCCTGTTAATCCCTCCTTTGTTGAGTCCAAGGGAATTAGTGGATGTTCCATGAAGGCGGCATGTTGACACAGGGGTCAGCAATGCTACTTCACAGGTCCAGAGTCCTGGGTTTGATTCCCGGCTCGGGTCACTGTCTGGGTGGAGTTTGCACATTCTCCCTGTATCTGCGTGGGTTTCCTCCGGCTGCTCTGGTTTCCTCCCACAGCCCAAAGATGTGCCGGTTAGGTTGATTGGCTGTGTTAAAATTGCCCCTTAGTGTCAGGGGGGGTTAGCAGGGTAAACACATGGGGCTATGTGATAGGGCTTGGGTGGGATTGTGGTCGGTGCAGACTCGATGGGCTGAATGGCCTCCTTCTGCACTGTTAATGTCCTATGTTGATGAAATATTTGAAGATTCCTGGATATTAATATTCTATTGCTTTCAAAGGAAGAAATAATTTTGATTTGACCGAAAGCTTCCACTAGTCTTTTCAAGCCCATTGGTGAAGTGGTAATGTCACTGGACTAGTAATCCAGAGGCTCAGCCTAATGCCCTGGGGTCATGGGTTCAAATCCCACCATGGCAGCTGATGGAATTAGAATTCCAACTAGTCTCAGTAATGATGACCATGAATCAACTGTCGGGAAAACCCATCTGGTTCACTCATGTCCATTCGGGAAGGAAATCTGCCGTCCTTACCCGGTCTGGCCTACATGTGACTCCAGACCCACAACAATGTGGTTGACTCTCAACTGAAACTGCCCCCTGAAAAGGCATAACCAGCCATCAAGGGCAATTGGGGTTGGGCAACTAACATTGGCCTTGGCAGCGATGCCCACATTCCACGGGAGTATTACTTCATAAAACATCCTCTGCCCTTGCCGTGTTTTTCGAATAATGATTGACTTGTTGCTTTCTCATGTCCACCGCCTCCCCGCCCCCACCCCCCGCCCCCCCCCCTTCCCCCCCGAACCCCACTAACCACCTGCTCAGCAAATCCACTCCTTTCTTTTGGAATACAATGCTGCAGATGCTGGAAATGTGAAATAAAGTTAGGCGATGCCCAGCGGGTCTGGTGGTGAGCGTGGTGGGGGGGGAGGGGGAGGGAGAAACAGAGTTAATCACCGGAATTCTACTGCCCCGCCCACACCACGGAATCGGAGCGGGAGAGGGGCTGGACAACGGAAATGTCCGTTGATCTCGGGTGGGACTTTCCGGTCTCGCTGGAGGTGGGGCTGCAAAATTGAAAGAGTTTAGAAGTTTAGCAGCTAATAGGCAAGCTAATAAATAGGAGAAGCAGGCAACAGAGAAAGTCCGCGATAGCTATGCGTTTTGAGGAATGTGGCTTATCTGGATGGGGCCAGCACTTAGTCCCCATCCCTCAATATCAGAGGGCAGTTGAGAGTCAACCGCACTGTGTGCAGTTCTGGTCACCCTATTATAGAAAGGATATTATTAAACTGCAAAGAGTGCAGAAAAGATTTACTAGGATGCCTTCGGGACTTGATGGTTTGTGTTACAAGGAGAGGCTGGATAGACTGGGACATTTTTCCCTGGAGCCTAGGAGGCTGAGGGGTGATCTTATAGAGGTCTATAAATAATGAGGGGCACAGATCAGCTAGATAGTCAATATCTTTGCCCAAAGGTAGGGGAGTCTAAAACTAGAGGGCATAGGTTTAATGTGAGAGGAGAGAGATGCAAAAGTGTCCAGAGGGACAATTTTTTCACACAGAGGGTGGTGAGTGTCTGGAACGAGCTGCCAGAGGTAGTAGTAGAGGTGGGTACAATTTTGTCTTTTAAAAAGCATTTAGACAGTTACATGGGTAAGATGGGTATAGAGGGGTATGGGCCAAATGCGGGCAATTGGGACTAGCGTAGTGGTTTAAAAAAAAGGACAGCATGGACAAGTTGGGCCAAAGGGCCTGTTTCCATGTTGTAAACCTCTATGGCATTGCTGTGACTCTGGAGTCACTTGTAGGCCAGATCAGGTAAGGACGGCAGATTTCCTTCTCTAAAGGACATTAGTGACCCAGATGGGTTTTTCCGACAATGTTTTCCTAGTCAACAGTAGATTCTTAATTCCAATTTTTTACTGAATTCAAATTTGACTATCTGCAGGGATGAGATTCGAACCTGAGCACCCAGAACATTATCCTGGATCTCTGGATTACTCATCCAGTGACAATACCACTACGCCACCATCTCCCCGATTGCGGAGGGGAGGAGTGATTAAATGGTGATGAATCCATCGTTGTCACTTGGACTGTTTCTCTTCTTGTCCTATTACCATCGTGTTTACCCCTGCCCCATCATCCCCTCTGTCGTTCAATCTCTCCTGCCTTTCCACCTCGTTATACATCTTCCCCTTTTGCTCTTTCCTTCCCCTCTTCCGCCTTCCGCACTTTGTCAAAGGCGGATTAATCTCTAACTTTATTTCAGTGCTGACAAAATGTCATCGACCTGAAACGTCAGCTCTGTTTCTCTCTCTCGGTGGGTGCTGCCAGACCCGCTGAGTGCCTCCAGGACTTTCCATTTGCAGTTCAGATTTCCAGCAGCTGCAGTATTTTGCTTTTAACAAAAGCCACAAAGCGGCCGTTCGAGATTATTTATTTTGGCCAATGTCTGATCTTAGCTTCCTCAATGTTTAAGAGCAGGGAATGACTCATTATCTAAATGTGAGAATGTTGTTTATTCTTGAGTTTCCTCATTTCCACACACATTCAACCATCCTCTGCGATGCTGTGAGGTGCCACTTGCCTAGGACACGGCATGAAAGAATTTTTTTTTGTTATTTGTTCATGGCTGTTGGGATGGCATCATCTACCACCCATTCCTCAGAATCAAGACAGAAGTTGCATTAGCAAAGAGAGACTTGGAGGGCGTTGTCCATTGGTCCTTGATAGGAGGGCAAGGTGGTTAGCGAGTACATGACTTCCTTTATTATTCTTTTTAAGTGTCACAAGTAGGCTTACATTAACACTGCAATGAAGTTTACTGCGAAAATCCCCCAGTCGCCACACTCCAGCGCCTGTTCGGGTACACTGAGGGAGAATTTAGCACGGCCAATGCACCCTAACCAGCGCGTCTTTGGGCTGTGGGAGGAAACCGGAGCGCCCGGAGAAAACCCATGCAAACACAGGGAGAACGTGCACAGACAGAGGCCCAAGCTGGGACTCAAACTTGTGGTGTCTGGTGCTGTGAGGCAGCAGCGCTAACCAATGTGCTGCTATTGGGTGTGGTGTTGAATACAAAAGCAGCGATGTCATGATGGAAATGTTTTAAATGCTGGTGAGGCCACAGCTGGAATTCTGTGTATGGTTCTGGGTCACCACATTACCGGAAGGACATCATTGCTGTGGAGAGAGTGCAGGGGAGGTTTACGAGGATGTTGCCAGGACTTGGAAATTGTGGAGGGATTTGACAGGGTTAGGGTTGTGTTCCTCTGCGCAGAGGGGGTGACTAATTGAGGTCTACAACATGAAGGGCTTAGCTGGGGTATGTGGGAGAGACCTGTTCCCCCCTGGCTGAGGGGTCGATTACCCGAGGACAGATTCAATGTAGGAGGGTTAGAGGGGAGATGAGGAAAGCTGGTTTCACCCGGAGGGCGTGAAATTCACTGCCTGAGTTGCTGATTGAGACTGAAACACACGACTTATTTAAAATGTACCTGGATCTGTATCTGAAGAGCTGGACCTGTAAGGCCACAGACCAGGTGCTGGGAAATGGGATTGAAATAAGCAGTTAGCTAGATTTATTTTTCACCTTTTCTGGCCAGTGCAGGTGTGACGGGCTGAATGGCCTCTTTCTGCACCTTAACGTTACTCTGGTTCTGTTAAGAACATAAGAACTCGGAGCAGGATTAGGCCATCTGGCCCCTCGAGCCTGCTCCGCCATTCAGCAAGACCATGGCTGAGCTTCTTGTGGACTCAGCTCCACTTACCCGCCCACTCACCATAACCCTTAATTCCTTTACTGTTCAAAAATCTGTCTATCCTTGCCTTAAAAACATTCAATGGGGGAGCCTCAACTGGGCAGGGAATTCCACAGATTCACAACCCTTTGGGTGAAGAAGTTCCTCCTCAACTCAGTCCTAAATCTGCTCCCCCTTATTTTGAGGCTACGCCCCCTAGTTCTAGTTTCACCTGCCAGTGGAAACAACTTCCCTGCTTCTAACTTATCTATTCCCTTCATAATCTTATATATTTCTATGAGATACCCCACAGTCTCTTAGTCTCTCCTCATAAGCCAACCCCCTCAATTCTGAATCAAAGAGGCTTTTACAACCAGTGAAGTGTTTTGTGTGGTCACTATTGCAATGTAGGCAACAGAGCACAGCAAGATCCCATTAACAAAAATATGATAATGACCAGATAATCTGGTTTTTTTTGTGATGTTAACTGAAGGGTAAATATTACTCAGGCCACCTAGCTCTGTTGCTCTTACTTGAAATAGTGTCACGGGGCTTGGGGAGGGCAGGTGGTGGCGGGTGGGGAGCCTTGTGTCAGTCTGAGAGGTCTGGGCTTGATATTTTTAAAGTTTATTTATTAGTGTTACAAGTAGCCTTGCATTAACACTGCAATGAAGTTACTGTGAAAATCCCCCAGTCGCCACACTCCGGCGCCTGTTCGGGTACACTGAGGGAGAATTTAGTACGGCCAATGCACCCTAACCAGCACGTCTTTCAGACTGTGGGAGGAAACCGGAGCACCCGGAGGAAAACCACTCAGACACGGGGAGAATGTGCAACTGACAGTGACCCAAGCCAGGAATCAAATTCAGATCTTTGGTGCTGTGAGGCAGCAGTGTTAACCACTGTGCCACCCATATATCTCATCCGATATGCTCACCAGCAACAATGCGGCACTCCTTCAGCTCTGCACCGGAGTGGCATGCAAGGATGCGTGTGCTGAAATCTCCTGTGTCAGACTCAAACTGACTCAGAGGTGAGAATGTTAGCCAGTGAGCCACAGTCAGTTGGTTAGCTCAGTGGGCTGGACAGCTGGTTAGTGCTGCAGAGTGATGTCAACAGCGTGGGTTTAATTTCTGTACCAGCTGAGGCCCCACTGTAATAACTCCACGGAGGCGGAAGTCCCGTCACCAAGTTACTTTATTTACACCGTACATCTGTACACAGCCAGCTCTCCAGTTGCTCCTGGCTTCAGCAGGCAGAGAGAGTGACACACCTGCTTTAAATAGGCAGCATGAGGCTCCCTGATCAGTTAGTTTTTACTCTAGCAAGGCAACCTCATTATCCTGGCTGAAGTCACCACACCCACCTTCTCAACCTTGCCTCTCACCAGAAGTTGTGGTGAACTTCAGGTTAAATCGTCACCAGTCAGTTCTCCCCACACCCTCAAAGTGGAGAGCTGCCTGTGGGACTATGGTGACTTTGACATTGATCTCTTGGCCAACAGAATATCTGATCTTAACCACATTGCTGTTTGTAGAACTTAGTGCGCTCACTGCAGCACTCCAAAAACACCTCATTGGTTGTAAAGCACCTTAGGGTATCTTGAGATTGTGGAAAACACCACCTTCTTGTTTATAGTCTTAATTTGTAGCTCTATCCTTTGATGTGTTTATGGTTCCAACCTCCGAAAACACTTCTTCTGGGGCTGGAAGCGGGGGGTGGGGGGGGGGGGCGCGATTTATGCAGAGTTTATCCATTACTGTGGACTGAATCCCAGAGCCCCTTGGTGGGGATGGGGTGACCTGGAATCAGATGAAGTTTGATTCCCCCCACCCCCGATTAAACAAACTTAATTTCAACATTTCAAGGGGAGGCAATGGCCTCGTGGTATTGCTAGACTATCCATCCAAAAATGTTCTGCATTTGAGGGTTCGAATCCTGCCATGGCTGATGATGGAATTAGAATTCAATTAAAAAATATGCTTCAGGAATTAAGGATCTACTGATGAATGTGAAACCATTGTTGGAAAAACCCATCTCGTTCACTAATGTCCTTCAGGGATGGTATACAAGATGATAAAAGCAGATGTGGAGCGGATGCTTCCTCTTGTGGGACATTCTAGGACGAGAGGTCACAGTCTTAGGATAAGGGGCAGCAAATTTAAAACAGAGAAACTACTTCTCCCAAAGGGTTGTGAATCTGTGGAATTCGCTCCCCCAAAGTGCGATGGATGCTGGGACAGTGAGTAAATTTAAGGAGGAGTTAGACAGATTTTTAATGGGTTGAAGGGTTATGGGGAGAAGGCAGGAAAATGGGGATGAGGAGCATATCAGCCATGATCGAATGGCAGAACGGACACGATGGGCCGAATGGCCTAATTCTACTTCTACGGACTTATGAAATCTACTGTCCTCATCAGGTCTGGCCCACATGTGACTCCAGAGCAATGTTGTCGTCTCTTAATTGTCCACGGGCAGTTAGGATTGGATAAGAAACGCTAGCCCAGCCATCAACGCCCATATTCCATGAATTAATAATTTAAAAAATGAGTTGGTCGCTGAAACCTCTTCCTGTGGAGTAATGAGAAACTTGGCAGCTTCATTTCCGACTGAAGTTCTCTGTTTGATAAGTCTGGCTGTTGTAACATTGCTGATGAGTAATAGTGCCTCAAACACATAGCGTAGGGTTTGATGAAGGTGATGACGCACAAAGATTAGGCTGGTGGAGGTGGGGTGTTGTAGCTGAGTTAAAGAGTATGAGACAGAAGTGACATACACGTTCCTGAGATGAAAGGCTTTTAAGGTTTGTTAATGTACATCTAGGAGTTGTTGTGCCTGCCGTTAACCTACTTTTATTTCCAAACTGGGGAGCGTACGGCACAATTAACCCACTGCCCTCACCATTGCAAAGTAGGTGATGACACCTCTAATCAGCCAATTAGCAGGAATCAGGTAGGACTGAAGGAGGGTGGGGGGATGGGGGGGAACTTCCCATACACACAAAGGCTGCTTTACCACCACCGAAGCACGGAGGAGATTGACCGGAGCGATTCCAGGGGATTTCAGCTCTGAGTTGGAGAAGCTGGGGTCGCTATCCCTGGGGCAAAGGACGTCAAGAGGGCACTTGATCAGTCTTGGATCAGTCAGGGCATCATGGGTTATGGGGAGCAGGAGGGAGAATGGGAATCATATCAGCGATGATGGAATGGCAGAGTAGACTTGATGGGCCGAACGGTCTAATTCTGCTGCTGGTTCTCGTGGTTTTATGGTCATTTGAGGGAGATGTATATTGTTGATGGTATACGGAGCGTAGATTCAAGGTTTTGTTAGGAGATCTGGAGGTGTTGTGAAGAAGGATTGTCTTCACACCTTCCAGGGGAGTGGAAGCAAAGGCAGTTAATGGTTTCAGAAGGAAATTGGCTGGGTACTTGTGGCCCAGAAGGGGAAAAACAGTAAAACATGGAAATAAGAATACGAGTCCAAACTGGTCTTGTATACTTTAAAATGGAACACCAATAAAACAGGAATATATAGTATATCGGTCTGAACTGTACCTGTATACTTTCAACTTTAATTTATTTATTATTGCCACAGGTAATGCTTACATTAACACTGCAATGAAGTTACTGTGAAAATCCCCTCGTTGCCACACTCCGACATCTGTTTGGGTACATGGGCAGCATGGTGGCACAGTGGTTAGCGCAACTGCCACACAGCGCCAGGGACCCGTGTTCAATTCCTGGCTTGGGGTCACTGTCTGTGTGGAGACTGCACATTCTCCCCGTGTCTGCGTGGGTTTCCTCCGGGTGCTCCGGTTTACTCCCACAGTCTGAAAGACATGCTGCATAGGGTGCATTGACCCAAACAGGCGCCAGAATGTGGCGACTAGGGGAATTTCACAGTAACATCATTGCAGTGTTAGTGTAAACCTTACTTGTGACACTAATAAATAAGCTTATAACTGAGGGAGAATTTAGTATGGCCAATGCACCCTTACCTGCACATCTTTCGGACTGTGGGAGGAAACTGGAGCACCTGGAGGAAACCCATACAGACACGGGGAGAATGTGCGGACTCTGAACAGACAGTGACCCAAGCAGGGAATTGAACCCGTGTCCCTGGTGCTGTGAGGCAGTAGTGTGGAAATAAGAATACTGGCCCAAACTGTTTTTTCCTTCTGGGGTAAATAAACTTATATAGGGCTAGAGCAGGTAAATGGAACTGATTGGATTCCCCTACAGAGAGCTAGCACCAACTCAATGGGCTGCATGGCCTCCTTCAGTCCTATAATTCCTCTCTGACTGTAAACAGAGTCTCTCCGTGGTACAAACTGATCTCATAATCTAAATGACAACACAGTCGCCCGATTAAAGCAAGATTATTTCTTCAGCAAAATGTAGTGAATGAAGAATAGCAACACAAACAATTTGATTTGATTTATTATTGTCACATGTATTAACAGACAGTGAAAAATATTGTTTCTTGCGTGCTATACAGACAAAGCTTACTATTCATAGAGAAGGAAAAGAGAGAGTGCAGAATGTAGTGTTACAATCATAGCTAGGGTGTAAAGAAAGATCAACTTAATGCCATTCAACTTAGGTCCATTCAAAAGTCTGACAGCAGCAGGGAAGAAGCTGTTCTTGAGTGGGTTGGTACGTGACCTCAGACTTTTGTATCTTTTTCACGATGGAAGAAGGTGGAAGAGAGAACGTCCGGGGTGCATGGGGTCCCTAATTATGCTGGCTGCTTTGCCGAGGCAACAGGAAGTGTAGACAGAGTCAATGGATGGGAGGCTGGTTTGCGTGATGGATTGGGCTACATTCACAACCTTTTGTTAGTTTCTTGTGGTCTTAGGCAGATATAGTGCATAAAATCAACTGCAGTCAGAAACGGCAATGCAGACCCCAGTGGGGGATTTATCCAACTGTCTATCCGTTATGCTCTACAAAGCCAATTATTGAAGGCTGGAACTGGACGCAATCTTCACAACTATCATAACTATTTGTTGACAGGGTTACACGTTTCAAGCATGCATCTCCTAACCCAACATCCAGCCTGTGTCTATTTATAGAGACACAATGAATCCCTCTCCCCCCCCACCACCCTCCGGGTCAATGTTCACCATTTTCATACAACTAAACACAACTAATATACAATTGTCAGCTCTCCTGCCTTAGAACTAGAAGGTTGTGGGTTCAATTCTAGGCCTTGAGTACAAAAATCTAGGCTGACACGGTGGGACAGTGGTTAGCACTGCTGCCTCACAGCACCAGGGACCCGGGTTCGATTCTGGCCTCGGGTCACTGTCTGTGCAGAGTCTGCGCATTCTCCTCATGTCTGTGTGGGTTTCCTCCCGTTTCCTCCCACAGTCCGAAAGGCGTGCTGATTAGGTTGATTGGCCATGCTGAATTGCTTCTTAGTGTCAGGGGGATTAGCAGGGTAAAAATGTGGGGTTATGGGAATATGGCCTGGGTGGGATTGTGGTCGGTGCAGGCTCGATGGGCCGGATGGCCTCCTTCTGCACTGTAGGGATTCTATGATTCTATGACATTCCAGTGCATTGCTGAAGGAGTGCGGCACTGTTGGGTGTGGTGTCTTTTAGATGAGAGTGAAACATAGGGCCTTTCTGCTCTCTTGTAAATGACTCTGTTGTGTTATCTCACAGAATAAGGAAGTTCCTCTGCTCTCCCCGCCCTGCCCAGTGCCCTGGCCAGTATTTATCTACCAACATCAATAAAATCATTCTATTTAGTCACTATCGCATTGTTTGTATCAGCTTGCTGTGTGTGGGTTGGACTGCCTACATTACAACAGTGATTCATTGGCTGTAAAATGCTTTGGGATGCCCTGAGCCCTTGGAAGGTGCTACCGGAATGCAAACAAAGAACAAAGAACAACACGGCACGGGAAACAGGCCCTTCGGCCCAATGAGTTCGCACTGCCCCTTCAACAAAGCATTTTCCTACACCTACCTTGCCCTGTGTGTATGCTAATGGTACTCCTATTGTAACCAGATTCAGGGGAGAACAGTGTAGGGTCAATTTGTTACACCAATCAGCCTAAAAGCACATCTTTGGGGCGTGGGAGGAAACCTGAGCACCCGGAGGAAACCCACGCAACCACAGGGAGAATGCGCAAACTCCCACAGACACTGGCCCAAATCCATGTATCTGCACAGCTAGCAGTGATAGTCACTGAGCTGTTGTGGTGCCCGTCTGCTGGTCCAGGTTTAAGCACACACAACGACACGAAGTACTAGGCCACTCTCGAAACATCCAAGAGCAGCCCACGCACGACCCACCGTGTGTATGCCCCTCGTTTGACAACAAGGTAGACCGACACACCTGCGGATTAAAAGAGACAAAACATTAACATGTAGTATTACATTTCCAGTATCGTCCCGAGGCTCTGACCCTTTTTAAAACCGTCGCCTATAACCCTCCATCCCTGTGTCACTCATGTGCCTATCTAAGTAAACCTTAAACAAGTCCAGCGTGCCTGCCTCAACCACCTTACTTGGTAGCGCATTCCATACCCCCACAACCCTCTGTGTGAAAAACCTCCCTCTAGTATCCAAATTATACTTCTCCCCCCTCACCCTTAGCTCGTGACCTCTTGTGATATCTGTCTCCAATCTAGGAAAAAGCCTGCCACTGGTGACCCTATCTATACCTTCCATTATTTTATACACCTCTATCAGATCCCCCCTTAATCTCCGTCTTTCTAAGGAGAAAAGCCCCAGTTTTCCCAATCTTTCCTCATATCCCAGTCCTTCCATACCAGGCAGCATCCTGGTAAACCTCCTCTGCACTCTCTCCAGGGTCTCCACGTCCTTCCAGTAGTAAGGTGACCAGAACTGGACACAGTACTCTAAATGCGGCCTAACCAACGTTCTGTACAACTGAAGCATTAGACGACAGCTCTTATAATCTATACCCCTTCCTATAAAGGCTAACATTCCATAAGCTTTCTTTGCAACCTTCTCCACCTGGGTTGCCACCTTCAGAGACTTGTGCACTTGCACTCCCAAGTCCCTCTGCATTTCTATACTCTTATTGGTCTACCTTTTATCATGTAACTCCTCCCTGCATTATTCCTTCCAAAATGCATCACTTCGCATTTGTCAGGATTAAAGCCATCTGCCATCTATCTGCCCAGTATACCAGCCTATCTATATCCTGCTGTGTCACCTGACAATCTTCCTCACTATCCGCCAATCCTGCCATCTTGGTGTCATCTGCAAACTTGTTGATCACACCATGTACGCCCTCTTCCAAGTCGCTTATATATATTACGAAGAGAAGAGGTCCCAGTACTGAGCCCTGTGGCACACCACTGGTGACAGACCTCCAGTTTGAAAAGGACCCTTCCACTACTACTCTCTGTCTCCTATTGCCCAGCCAGTTTGCAATCCATCTAGATACCTGTCCCTGTATCCCATGTGCCTTAACCTTTTCTACCAGCCTACTGTGAGGGACTTTGTCAAACGCCTTACTGAAATCCATATAGACGACATCAACGGCTCGCCCATCGTCAACCGTTTTTGTCACCTCCTCAAAAAATTCTACCAGATTCGTAAGGCAAGACCTCCCCTGAACAAAGCCACGTTGCGTATCCCTAATCAGATCGCAACGCTCCAAATACTTATACATCCTATCCCTAACAATTTTCTCCAACAATTTTCCTACCACCGATGTCAAACTCACCAGCCTATAATTACCAGGGTTATCCCTACTGCCCTTTTTAAACAGCGGTACCACATTAGCTACCCTTCAGTCCTCTGGGACCTCACCTGTGTCCAAAGAAGAGACAAAGATTTGCGTCAGAGGCGCAGCAATTTCATCTTTCACCTCCCCCCCCGGAGCTTTATCAGCTTTTATGTTGTTTTCCAGTTTTCTGACTGGAGTTATTGGTCTGACTATATAAACAGAGAGAGAGGGAATAGACGGATACGGATCGAGAAAGGGCAAAAGATTTGTTTTTAATTGAGTTAGGGCGTCATGAACAGAACAGGCTTGGAGGGCCGAAGGGCCTGTTCCTATTGCTATATTTTCCTTTGTTCTTTGTATAAATAGCTTCATTTATATCCAAAGGCTAATCATAGAATAGAACCAGAAGGGTCCCTTCAGTGCAGAAGAGAACATTCGGCCCATCGAGCCTGTACTGACTCTCTGACCCACTATCTTAGTCAGTCCTTCTTCTCTGCCCTATCCCTGTAACCCCACACATTTATCATGGCCAATCCACCTAACCTACATATCTTTGGACTGTGGGAGGAAACTGGAGCACCCGGAAGAAACCCATGCAGACGCGGGGAGAATGTGTGGACTCCGCACAGAGAGTAACCCAAGCCAGGAATCGAACCTGGGTCCCTGGCGCTGTGAGGCAGCAGTGCTAACCACTGTGCCACCCAACGGAGAGCAGGAATGAGCTCCTTGCGTTTATGTGACGGGAAGTGGCTTCTTCCTCCCAACGGTGCAAGCGCAGACTCCCCAGTTTCCGGGTTTCACAATCTTCCTTGGGATCGGTGAGCCAGGATTCTCGACACTGTATCGCACCGGGGCCCAATGTTCCTCCATCAGCTACACTCACACACAGCTTTAACACTGAGTATAGTAGGTGTGGGAAAGGAGGTAGAGGGAGAAATGCATGTTGAAAATGCCCCTTCCAACCTGCAGACATAGCAAAATACTTTACGACTATTAAAGTGCTTAATTTTTCTCAGTGTTGTCACTGCTGTGATGGAAGGTAACTTGTAGACTCCAGGGTTCCATCAACTGCAATGAGTTCAATGAATGGTTAATCTGTATTTTTAGGGATGATGAATCTTTTTCTTTATTCATTCGCGGGACATGGGCCTCGCCAGCCGGGCCAGCATTTATTACCCATCCCTAGTTGCCCCTTGAGAAGGTGGTGGTGAGCTGCCTCCTTGAATCGCTGCAGTCCACGTGCTGTGGGGTTGACCCAGTGACTGTATTTCCAAGTCAGGATGGTGAGTGGTTTGGAGGGGAACTTGCAGGTGGTGGTGTTCCCCATGTATCTGCTGCCCTTGTCCTTCTAGATGGAAGTGGTTGTGGGTTTGGAAGGTGCTGTCTAAGGAACCTCTGGTGAATTTCTGCGGTGTATCTTTGTGGGATAAATAATGGTGTTTGTTTGGAAGGTGGCACCCCTAACGGTGTGGCACTCCTCCCCCACTGCCTCCTGGGAGTGCCAGCTTGGGTTAGGAACCCATCTCCTGGAGAGAGACTCGGACCCAACTTGAGGCAAGGAATCTCTGTACCCCAACCAGTGCTGACTTCTCTGGGGTGGGGATGAAGATTCTGTAAGCAATGGTTTCATGAGATGGTAATGGTGAGAGTATTTTGATTGCTTGCTGTGCGACTGGCACTGAGTTGGTGCCTCCCCCATTTCAGTAGTTACTGGCAGTTCATTCTGTCAGTTAGTTCACTTACTATCCCCTCAGCATTTTACCTACTCTTCAGCTGGGGCTGTGTGATAGTATCTACAGGACGTGACAGGCTCTATCTCAGTGAGATGCAGATGCAGCATTCTCTGGTAAATATGCTGAGGTTTTTCCGCCACTAGTTGATATAATCTTTGCTGAGCTGTTTTCTGGTTAATTGATGGACTGGGATGGGAAGTTTGCCCACCTCAGTATCCAGCTCACATTATCAATCCCAACACCTCAAATTACTCCAAGTCTCGAGCAGAGAAAATGGCCATTCAGCCAAATAGCCCATGCCCACTCCAACTGACCCATGCCCACTCCAACTGATCCATGCCCACTCCAGCTGACACATGCCCACTCCAACTGACCCATGTCCACTCCAACTGACCCATGCTCATTCCAACTGACCCATGTCCACTCCAACTGACCCATGCTCATTCCAACTGACCCATGTCCACTCCAACTGAGCCACATCCACTCCAACTGAGCCATGCCCACTCCAACTGACCCATGTCCACTCCAACTGACCCATGCCCACTCCACCAGAGCCATGTCAACACTAGGTAACCAATACCGACTCCAATTGACCCATGCCCACTCCAACTGACCCATGCCCATTTCAACTGACCCACATCCACTCCAACTGACCCATACCCACTCCAACTGACCCATGCCAACTGCAGGTAACCAATATCAACTCCAACTGACCCATGCCAATTCCAACTGACCCATGTCCACTCCAACTGAGCCATGCCCACTCCAACTGACCCATGCCCACTCCACCAGAGCCATGTCAACTGCAGATAACCAATGCCAACTCCAACTGACCCATGCCCACTCCACCTACCCATGTCCGCTCTAACTGACCCATGTCCATTCCAACTGACCCATGTCCATTCCAACAGACCCATGTCCACTCCAATTGACCCATGCCACTCTAACTGACTCATACCAACTGCAGGTAACCAATATCAACTCCAACTGACCCACGCCAATTCCAACTGACCCATGTCTACTCCAACTGACCCATGCACATTCCAACTGACCCATGTCCACTCCAACTGACTGATGCCCACTCTAACTGACCCATGTCCATTCCAATTGACCCATGCCAACACCAACTGACCACCAAGTTGAAATTTCACATGGGCCTCCACTTAGCCTGCCTCACTCGAGCAAAACCGTTGTAAAATACTGGGGCAATGTTTCACACCGATGGAATGTTGATATTGATCTTTCACCTCCCTGCTGCTGTATACCACTCAGCGGTCACACCAGGTTGCTGTGACCTCGCTGAGATGCTCTGCCGGAAAGCAGATTCAATGGTAACCTTCGAGATGGATTTGGATAAAAATATTCTGAGAAGGTGGAATTTGCAGGGCTGGGGAGGGGAGGCGGGGAGCAGGGTGGGGGAGTGGGGAGAATTGGATGGCCCTTTCAAAGAGTCAACACAGGTGTGACGGGCTGAATGGCCACCTTCTGTGCCATGTGGAACGATGGTGCATGAGGTGTCTCTGGGGAGACCATCAGCATCACCAGCTTTCCACACATTTCTCTCCTCACGCTCGTGACATCTCCCTGTTATTGTTGGAGAACTTGCAGGATTGGCACATTAGTTGGCATTCGAAGCCAGAAGGTGGTAATTAACCAGTCCCTCAGGGTCAAAGCTGCTGTTGGCACTCTGGGAGGGAGGAAGGGAAAATGTTCCCGCTTTTTAGAATCTATGATATAAAGCTGCCTCAGTTCAGTTGCTGATGGAACCATCAGTTGTGTCAATGCTATCATTAGACCTGGCTGGTGTCTCAGCTTCCACTCTCTGTAAACATCTGACATTCTGCTGCCATGTCAAACCTTGCTACCAGTCGCCTATCTCCCTGGTGGTGACAGGGATAAGCCACATTGGCTCACGGTTAAGCAATTTGAAACTTCTTGTTTTCCGATCCCTTCACGCACCACCCCCCCTACCCCCCAATCTCTGGAATAGACAGACAGTGACCCAAGCAGGAATCAAACCCGAGTCCCTGGCGCTATGAGGCAGCAGTGCTAACCACCTAAAATTTCCTAATGTGGCCCAGCACCTACTTTGCTGTTCTGGTGCCTCTGTGAAGCACGGCAGGATGTTTCATTACGCTGAAGGTGCTATATAAATTCAACTGGCTGTTGTTGTAGGTTTCATCTGGTACAGATAAGCAGTGAAAAACATCTTTGGCTTTTACTCACCTACCCCTTGCAGTACACTGGGGACAGGAAATGGGTAACCACACTATCAGACTGCAATACCCAAAGCACTCCAGCTCCTACAGGTCCCCTGTGGCAGACTAGGTACAGATCTCAAAGGGCTGTACACCTTCCACTGAATGATGAGTCCCAGATCTCCATGTTGGTGGATCTGCACCTATTCAGCACTATTAAGATTCCCAAACATGTTCTCAAGACCCATGCTCCATTGCCTCTCCCCATCTCTGTCACCTCCAGTCCCACAGTTCCCTGTGTTCCTCCAATCCTGGCATCTTTAGCCAGATTTTACTATCCTTAAGATTGGTGGCCAATCCTTCAACTGCCTTGGCCACAAAGCTCCATAATCCCCTCCCTAAATCTCTCCCATTCTCCTCTTACTCCTTGAAGACATTTCTCAAAACCTACCTCTCTGACCGATCTTTGCAGAGGTGTGTTGGAAACCGGGGATGAGTGAGAGGCCAGAGTGTTGACATCTTGGCCAGGCTGGAAGAGATTACAGAGATGGAGGGTTGGAGTCAGGTCGCGGGCAAGGATGGAGAACAAGAGGGGGGGGTGGAATATCTGGATAAACGAGGCATTGCTGGACTGAGGGTCAACCTGGGTGAGTGAGTACAATGGTGAGGGCTGAGCAGAACTTTGGTGTGAGTTTGTGTCTGCAGTCTGGAGACTTTGGAGGGATTTTAAGCCAGAGAGAGTTCAAATTGGAGCGCGTTATTGGTAAGGGTGGCATTCTGACCTCTCTTTACCCAATCTTTCTATTTCTTCAGAGCCTGTCGCTGGTAAAAGGAGTCCCTCCAGCTTGAAAAAACTGGAAAGAAGTGGAGGAAGTGGTGAAGGTCCGGTGAACAATGTGAAGGTAAAAGATCACTATTATTCAACCATTCCACATTCCAGCAGTCTTGCCTGATCTCCACTTGTCTTGAGTCTATCCATAGCTGATTTTGGCTGTTTATCACCATAGAAACCAACAGTGCACCCATTTCATTATACTGCCTCTTTCAAAGAGTTTTCCAATTAGTCCCACTCTCCTGCTTTTTCCCCATATCCCTGCAAGTGTTCTCCCTTCGAGCATTTATCCAACTTCCTTCTGAAAGTCCCCATCAACTCTACTGGGCAGTGCCTTCCAGTGACCCACTGATTAAACAAATCCTTCCCATCATCTTCAGTGGTGGCACAGTGGTCAGCGCTGCTGCCTCACAGCACCAAGGACCTGAGTTAAATTCCTGGCTTGGGTCATTGTCTGTGCGGAGTTTGCATTTTCTCCCCATATCTGCGTGAGTTTGCTCCGGGTGCTCCTCTTTCCTCCCACAATGCAAAAGGTTTGCAGGTTAGGCACATTGGCCATGCTAAATTGTCCCTTAGTGTCCAAAGATGTGCAGGTTAGGTGGATTGGCCATGCTAAATTGCCCCTTAGAGTCCAAAGATGTTAAGTTAGGCATATTGGCCATGCTAAATTGCCCCTTAGAGTCCAAAGATGTGCAGGTTAGGTGGATTGGCCAAACTAAATTGCCCCTTAGTGTCCAAAGATGTGCAGGTTAGGTGGATTGAACATGCTAAATTGCCCCTTAGTGTCCAAAGATGTGCAGGTTAGGTGGATTGGCCATGCTAAATTGTCCCTTAGAGTCCAAAGATGTGCAGGTTAGGTGGACTAGCCATGCTAAATTGCCCCTTAGTGTCCAAAGATGTGCAGGTTAGGTGGATTGGCCATGCGAAATTGTCCCTTAGTGTCCAAAGATGTGCAGGTTAGGTGGATTGGCCATGCTAAATTGTCCCTTAGTGTCCAAAGATGTGCAGGTTAGGGGGATTGGCCATGCTAAATTGCCCCTTAGTGTCCAAAGATGTGCAGGTTAGGTGGATTGGCCATGCTAAATTGTCCCTTAGTGTCCAAAGATGTGCAGGTTAGGGGGATTGGCCATGCTAAATTGCCCCTTAGTGTCCAAAGATGTGCAGGTTAGGGGGATTGGCCATGCTAAATTGCCCCTTAGTGTCAGGAGGATTAGCAGGATAAATACATGGGGTTATGAGGATAAGACCTGGGTGGGATTGTTGTCGGTGCAGGCTCGATGGGCCGAGCGGTCTTCTGCACTGTAGGGGTTCTATGATTCTATAATAATTTCTTAGATTTACTTAATCCCTGAACATGTGTAGAATTCACAACGCATTTATGTATTTCATGTGTTTCCCCACAGATATTTAAAAACTATTATTCTTGTGTTCTCAGTTTGTGAGACACCCATGACAGTAACGTGTTCCCCGGCAATGAGAAGTCTTTTTGTGGTTAGGAAGTGTTGTTTTCAGTTGAGTTGAGCTGCTTATACAGGAAGCCATTGCGACACTTCCTGTTTTATTTGTCCTGAGTAATAGATTTCAGTTGAAAGCGTTATCAGGTCAGAAACCAAGGAATGGAGGTGTGTGGAGTTTGTTTATTTATTCATCACAAGTAGGCTTACATTAACACTGCAATGGAGTTACTGTGAAAATCCCCTTGTCGCCACACTCCGGCGCCTGTTTGGGTTACACTGAGAGAGAATTTACCACGGCCAATGCACCCTAACCAGACTGTGGGAGGAAACCAGAGCACCCGGAGGAAACCCATGCAGACATGGAGAGAATGTACAAACTCCCCACAGACAGTGACCCAAGGCTGGAATTGAACCTCAGTCCCTGGCCCTGTGAGGCAGCAGTGCTAACCACTGTGCCACCCAATGACAGGAATTTAAAGGTGTTACAAAGGAAACATGAAATCCATTGCCAACTCAATGTGTCCCCCTCAGTATTTAGCAGTGGAATGAAGGTGGGAGTGTGCAAAGTGTTTCTATAAACGGGGTAGAGTTCAAAAGACCATTGATGCAAGAGAAATAGTTGGGATTAATCCAGGGTGTTCGAAAGGATCCTAATCTTTCCTCCACTACACCAGAAGCTTTTTAGTCAGGGGAGTTGGTTTTGCCAATAATCCTGCCTCCCCTATCCCCCCAGCCCCCAGGGACATCCTGCAAATATCTGCACCCTCCTGGGACCCCCATCAATCATCAACATGCATTGTCTTTCCCTCCTTTCTCTCTGTCTTTCTCACTCTTCTCCCGCTCTTCCTCTCTCCCTTTCTACTCTCACTCTTTCCCTTTCACTCCCCTCCTCTCCCTGATCCTCGATCTTGCCCTCTTGCTTTTCCCCTCTCTTTGCATACGAAATGGGGGCGCGAGTAGGCCATTCAGCCCCTCTTTCCTGTTCTGTCACTGAATCAGATCGTAGCTGATCTGATTGTGGCCCCAGTGCCACTTTCCTGCGTGTCCCCGATATCCTTTCACCCGCTTCGTTAGTCAAAAATCTATCCAACTCTGCCTTAACAATACTCAGGAATTCTGTCGCTGTGTTAGGGAATGCTGCAGACTCTCAAACCTCTTCAAAAAGACTACATCTTTGCATCTCTATATTAAATGGGAGTCCCCTTATACTTAAACCTGTACTTCATTCTCTCTCTCACATGTACGCATGCATGTACACATGCACACACACACATGCACACACACACATATGCACACATACACACACACATACACAGGTATAGGTGGCACAGTGGCCCAGTGGTTAGCACTGCTACCTCACAGTGCCAGGGACCCGGGTTCAATCCCAGCCAGCTATTGTCTGCGTGGAGTCTGCACATTCTCCTCGTGTCTGCATGGGTTTCCTCCGGGTGCTCCGTTGTCCTCCAAAGATATGCAGCTGAAATCATAGAATCCCTACAGTGCAGAAGCAGCTATTCAGCCCATCGAGTCTGCACCGACTCTCTGAAGGAGCTTCCCAGCCAGACCCTATCCCCGTAACCCCATGTATTTACCCCACTAATCCCCCTCATTTATACACCTTGGGACACTAAAGTGCAATTTAGCACAGCCAATCAACCTAACCCGCACATCTTTTGGACTGTGGGAGGAAACCGGAGCATCCGGAGAAAACCCATGGAGGCATGGGGAGAACATGCAGACTCCATAGAGATAGTGACCTGAGGCCGGAATTGAACCTGGGTCCCTGGCGCTGAGAGGCAGCAGTGCAGGTGGATTGGCCATGCTAAGTTGACCCTTACAGGATTTTCCAGCTGCGCCCGCTCCGAAACTGGAAAATCCCACCCGAGGTCAATGAACCCTTCCATGGTCCGCCCCTCACCTGCTATGATTCCCGTGTCTGGTGGGACAGGACAATTTGCCCCTTAGTCATAAAATCATAGAACTATGATTGAACCCTACAGTGCAGAAAGAGGCCCTTCGGCCCATTGAGTCTGCACTAACCATGATCCCACACAGGCCCTACCCCATATCCCTACATATTTTACCCGCTAATCCCTCTAACTTACACATCTCAGGACACTGAGGGGTAACTTTAGCATGGCCAATCAATCTAACCTGCACATCTTTGGACTGTGGGTGGAAACCGGAGCACTCTGAGGAAACCCAGGCAGACACAAGGAGAATGTGCAAACTCCATGCAGACAGTGAGGCAAGCTGGGAATTGAACCCAGGGCGTTGGAGCTGTGAAGCAGCAGTGCTAACCACTGTGCTACCGTGCCACCCCAAAGAAGTCAAAGAGGTTTACAGCATGGAAACAGACCCTTTGGCCCAACTTGTCCATGCCGCCCAGTTTTAAACCCTAAACTAATCCCAATTGCCTGCATTTGGCCCATATCCCTCTATACCCATCTTATCCATGTAACTGTCTAAATGTTTTTTAAAAGACAAAATTGTACCTGCCTCTACTACTGCCTCTGGCAGTTTGTTCCAGACACTCTCCACCCTCTATGTGAAAAAATTTCCCCTTTGGACCCTTTTGTACCTCTCCCTTCTCCTGTGTTCAAAGATGTGTAGGTTCAGGGTATTAGCCATGGAAAATCTGCAGGGTTACAGGGATAGGGAGGTGGTGTGGGCCAGATACTCTTTCGGTGAATCAGTGCAGACCTGATGGGCCGAATGGCCTCCTCCTACGCTGCAGGGATTCTGTGGCACTGAGGAGAGTATAAACCCTGAAACTGGGCATCAAAATATTCCCATTGGCACAGTTTGGCAAGCTTCAGTACCGTGGACAGCTCTGAACCTTCTGACGCCCTGCGAATAATCCTCTCCTTCCTGTTCCAGAACCTGATCATCAAAAAATTGAAGAGGAAAAATCAGACAGAGGCACTACAATCCCCAAACGACAAAAGTATCAGGTAGGCAACATCAATTTCCAGGTTCGACCGTGTCAACTATGTCAGTGAGATGGAGAGAAACCAGATATGGGAGTTAATGGTCTTTGAGCACATATAAATAAGGGATTAAGGTGATTTACGGGCTGCCAGGTCGCATGCCCTTTCTGCGGACAAGGGGAGACGGTATTCCACGATTAGCTGAAGGGGCAGTCTCCCCGTTTCGAGCAACCTGAAGGGGGCATCTCCTCAATGTTTACACTTCAGCCCCACGCTCCGATCACCCTGTGCGGAGGGGGTGCTATAATTCAGGCTTTTTATGAAACCAAAAGAGAAAACGCTGGAAAATCTCAGCAGGTCTGGCAGCATCTGTAAGGAGAGAAAAGCGCTGACGTTTCGAGTCCAGGTGACACTTCTTTATGAAGTCGACCTACTCCATAAGTTTTGCTCTTTTGAATTTGGCGTGGGTGAGCATCTGATGTTTCACTCCAAGTATGATTCAAGTGAGCCACGAAGGAGCTTTTACCAAACAAAGTTTATTTAACTATAATTAACAAAGAAAATTAGTAACAACTTTAACCAATTATAAACAAAACAAAAACAAGATATTGTGTAAACTTTAACAGTTCAATGAACTGTTCCAACCAAACAAACCTCCTTATAAACTTATACCCGTCCTCGGTTTAGCAGAGAAAATAAGTATGCTCACGTGAGATGCAGGATTTTGCAGCTATCCAACAATCTCTGTGGCTTCCTCCTTTGGATGTTGAATTGAAAGTGCCTTCCAGCCCTAGAACTTTCAGCGCACTTCGAGAGATGGAAGCTCTCCTTGCCTCGAGCTACTAGCTAGCCAGCATCTAAGAGCTAAGTTTCTAAGTCCAGGGAGGGAGAAACAAATGCTGTTTTCAGTCTGGATTCCAATCAGCTTCTGATCAGCCAAACAGAAAATAAAGAGATCTGGATATTCTCCAAAGTATCACCTGACCTTGACCTGTCAATCAACCTTCCCCATACAATTCAAAAGAGTCGCAAAACTCCAGGACATTGCACTAGGCCCAGATTAAAAAGTAAACAAAAGGCCCACTAAACACCTTTTAGCAGCAATGAAAGTACAGACAGCTCAGTGCCTGTTTATAACCGCAGGGAATATGCTTAAATAAAGGCACAATAGTGTCACGGGGTGGGGGGGAGAGGGAGAGGAGTGAGGAGGGTCCCATCATGAGGCTGATCCAGGGCCAGGCTGAGGTGGCCATTAACACCTCCGGGCAGCTCAAAAGGGTCTTCCAGCCCAACCCTCTGCCCCTACATCGTGCCTACACCTACGGCCAGGTAGCTTAGAGAGGGAGTATGTAGTGTCCGCAGGCAGGCTTTGGGCCTCCCGTGACTGGTGGGCACTGTGGGGCGGGGTGGGGAGGAAGGACCTTGGGCAGTGTCGGTGCCGGCCAGCGATTTTCAAACTGATTGTTAACGGCATTCGACCACATTCCGATTCTAAGCTGCTCCTTCTCATTGCTACCCAGGCGTGTCAGTATACACAGGTTGAGTAAAACCGTGTCCTACGAGTCCCTGACAGGCTCCTTGAGCCCAACAGAAACACTGGATCTGACCAACGAGACAAATGTCATCATCAGACCCCTTCACAGCAGCATCCTGGGAGAGAGATACTGCTTCGAGGTAAAGGATATTGATGTTTGTGTGTCTGGAAGAACGACTGAGTGAATGGGGCCTGCCCCCCTTTCCATGGCTGAATCTGAGGAAGGCGCTCGCTGGATGGGCAGTGGGATATTTGTATGGCTGTGGCAATGTAAACCGGTTGTGTATGTGCACATACTTACAGGGCGTACATCACACCCACTGTATTCACTGCCCGACACTAATAGTATACATCACACATACACACACACACACACATACGCACACACACAGGGGACGACCTTACCAAAGCAATTCACGAGTGTGAAAACGAGGGAGTTTCAGATCCGTTTCTTTCGGTGAGGCTACATAAGCCCAATCTTGTGCCAGAAAAAAAATCTGTTTCCCGCCAGAAGGGGGCAGAGTCGGGGCCTCAGCATGCCAGAAAGCCAGCAGCTTACAATGGAGGGTGAAATCGCGCATGTGCAGATCTCTTTTATCTGTGCAACTGTGTCACTGTCTCTCCCTTCCACCCCTCTCCCCCACCCCCAACCGGCTATCACTTGCCTCCATGGCTGACCAACCCTCACTCCCCCGGGGGCACAGTCCAATACAAACAGTGTACATCACACTCACTGTATTCACTGTGCAATTACCTGCATAAATACACCAACAAACACTTTACACAAACAATACAATAATAATCTGATTCTTTCTGTATATAAATGGGTGGCACAGTGGTTTTAGCACTGCTGCCTCACAGCGCCAGGGACCCAGGTTCAATTCCTGGCTTTGGGCAACTGTCTGCTTGGAGTCTGCACATTCTCTCCGTGTCTGTGTGGGTTTCCTCCGGGTGCTCCAATTTCCTCCCACACTCCAAAGATGTGTGGGTTAGATTGATTGGCCATGTTAAATTGCCCCTCAGTGTCAGGGGGACTAGCAGGGTAAAGACATGGGGTTGCTGGGATAGGGTGGGATTGTTGTCAGTGCAGGCTTGATGGGCCGAATGGTCTCCTTCTGCACTGTAGGGTTCTATGATTCATTGAAATGAAGCTCAGACTGTTACTAATAGGCTGTGTTCTCAAATAGAACATCAATTCTATTGCTAAAGGAGCTGGTATCAAAACACTGATATTACTGTTGTCTCAAGGTGGATTGGGAAGGACTGCTCAGGGAAAAGGTGCATAGAGTGATTCCCTGAGGTGGTTTCCTCCTCACGTGGTTAGAACTCATCCATACTGTTCTTTACTGCGACTGAAACTGATTTCATAGAGGAATCCGTTCCACTCTTCTTTCAGGCAGGTCCACTGTTCCACCATTCACCTTAACAACATAACAACCAGGAGCGGGAGTGGGCCACCTGGCCCCGGGCTCCGCCATTCAATAAGATCATGGGTGATCTTTTCATGGACTCAGCTCTACTTAACCACCCACTCACCATAACCCTTAATTCCTTTACCGTTCAAAACTCTGTCTACCCTTGCCTTAAGAACATTCAATGAGGGAGCCTCAACTGGATAGGGAATTCCACAGATTCACAACCCTTTGTGTGAAGAAGTTCCTCCTCAACTCAGTCCTAAATCTGCTCCCCCTTATTTTGAGGCCATGCCCCCTAGTTCTAGTTTCACCCGCCAGTGGAAACAACTTCCCTGCTTCTATCTTATCTATTCCCTTCATAATCTTATATGTTTCTAGAAGATCTCCCCTCAAGCTCTGAATTCCAATGAGTATAGCCCCAGTCTACTCAGTCTCTCCTCATAAGCCAATCCTCTCAACTCCGGAATCAACCTAGTGAATCTCCTCTGCACCCCCTCCAGTGCCAGTATATCCCTTCTCAAGTAAGGAGACCAAAACTGCACGTGGTAACCCTTGTTCGATCTCTTTGTATTTCAGGTAATAAATTCCCAAGGGAGCCGTTGCTTTGGTTGTACATCTGCTGCAGAGAGAGACAAATGGATGGAGAACCTTCTGCGAACTGTCCAGCCAAACAAGGTTGGGGGGGGGGATAATGGAGCATTCGGGGTATAAGATACACAGGGAGTCAATCACAAGTGTTGACATTGGCATCGCACAATCAGCGCTAGAACCAGGGGGCACAGTTTAAAAAAATAAATCCCATTTAAGATGGAGATGAGGAGAATTCCTTTATCTCAGGTGGCCGTTAGTCTTTGCAACTCTCTTCCCTGGAAAGAGGTGAAGGCGTGTCCATTGAGTATTTGAGGGAGAGGTGGGTAGATTCTTGACTGATGGCGGGGTGGGTGGGGGGGTGGGGGGGTGGGGGGAGTGGTGGTGGTGGGGTGGGGAGGGTGGGGGTGACGAGGGGAGTTAAAGGACATGGAGGGTAGGTGGGAATGTGGAGATGTAGCCAGAGTCAGATACAGCGATGAAACTGAACAATCACAGAGCAGGCTCGAGGGGCCGAATGGCCTTAGCAACGTAGAAACTAGAAGCAAGAGGAGGCCATTCAGCCCTTCGAGCCTGCTCTGCCATTCACTTTGATCACGGCTGATTATCAAATTCAATATCCTGCTCTCCCCTTCCCCCCAACATCCCTTGATCCCTTTAGCCCCAAGCACTAGATCTGGTTCTGCACGATGGCACAGTGGGTTAGCACTGCTGTCTCACAGTGCCAGGGACCCGGGTTCAATTCCTGGCTTAGGTGACTGTCTGTGTGGAGTTTGCACGTTCTCCCCGTGTCTGCGAGGGTTTCCTCCGGGTGTTCTGGTTTCCTCCCACAATCTGAAAGGCATCCTGGTTAGGGTGCATTGACTGTGCTAAATTCTCCCACAGTGTACCCAAACAAGCACCAGAGTGTGGCGACTAGGGGATTTTCACAGTAACTTCATTGCAGTGTTAATGTAAGCCTACTTGTGACATTCATAATAAATAAACATTTTAACCACTCAGTCCAAGGAGCGGGTGACTAGGCCCAGTTAGAGTTTGTGTTCCATCAAAGAATGAAGACGTGAGATTAAGTTATGTAGTGGGAGGTTTGTGTGAAGCACGGGCAGTATTGTGGCACAGTGCTTAGCACTGCTGCCTCATAGCGCCAGGGTTCGGAGTTCGATTCCCAGCTCGGGTCACTGTCTGTCCGGAGTTTGCACATTCTCCTCGTGTCTGCATGGGTTTCCTCCAAGTGCTCCGGTTTGTTAGGTGAATTTGGCCTTGCTAAATTGTCCCTGGGGGGATAGCTAGGGTAAATGCATGGGGTTATGGGGATAGGGCTTGGTTGGGATAGTGGTTGGTGCAGAATTGATGGGCCAAATGGCCTCCTTCTGCCCTGTAGGATTCTATGGTCTATGTTGGGTAAGGATGGGCTGTCTGTTTTTTCTATACTGTACATTCTATAAACTTCCAAAGATGGAATTTTTAAAAATTTCTTCATTGCTTGCGTTGTGCTTCTGGGTGACCTGAGGCAGGAGATACTAACTTGCATGTATGGGTGTTCCACTGTTTTGCAGGATAACTGTGAGAGGGTGGAGAACATGTTAAGCCTTTGGGTCAATGAAGCCAAGGACCTGACGCCCAAGAAGAAATACTTTGGCGAACTTCACCTCGATGGCTCGCTCTACGCTCGCACGACAAGCAAGGTCAGCAATGAGGAGCTGTTCTGGGGTGAGCACTTTGAGTTCAACAACCTGCCCCCTACGAGGGAGGTCACCTTGTATCTCTTCAGGGATGAGGATAAGAAGAGGAAGGAGATGAGTGCCCTGGGCTCCGTCACCATCCCTCTCGCTGAGGTCACAGGTCGACAGCATGTGGAGAAGTGGTACAATGTCAACAGTCAGCCCGTAACTAAGGGGAAGGTGGCGTTGCCAACCATCCGGATCAGCCTGCGTTACCAGAACATCAAGGTCCTACCGATGATACACTACAAGGAGTTTGCAGAGTACCTGATCTGTAACTATACCACTCTGTGCACTGTGCTGGAGCCAGCTCTGAAAGTGAAGGATAAAGAGGAAGTAGCCTCTGCACTGGTCCATGTCCTGCAGAGTGTTGGAAAAGCCAAGGTAAAGCTTCCTTCTCTGACCCTATCACCCTTTGAGTGGATCCGAGTGGTCACTGGCTGGAATATCTCAGTGTAACTGCACCACATTCACAAGACAAAAGCAGAAAATGCTGGAAAATCTCAACAGGTCTGACAGCATCTGCGGGGGGAGAATAGAGCCAGAGTTTTGAGTCTGGATGACTCTTCATCAAAGCTCTAACGAAGCATCATCAAGACTGGAAACATTGGCTGAGTCAGAGTGGGCGAGGGTCCGACACAGAAATCTCCATTGACTTCAGGTGGAAATTTCTGGTCTTACCCAAATGAGGCCATAAAATCCCACCCATTGGTTCTGTTCTCTCGCCAAAGCACCTAACCAACACATCTTTCGGAATGTGGGAGTAAACCCATGCAGATATGGGGAGAACGTGTAGATTCCACACTGACTCAGGCCGGGAATCGAACCCGGGTCCCATTGCTATTAAATCTCCCATAGCCATCTTTGCCCTAAGGAGAATCTTAGTGTTAACCACCGTGCCACCTAAGGAGCAGAGTGTAGTGTTACAGTCATAGCTAAGGTGTTGAGAAAGATCAACTTAATGCAAGGTAGGTCCATTCAAAGGTCTGACAGCAGCAGGGAAAAAGCTGTTCTTGAGTCGGTTGGTACGTGACCTCAGACTTCTGTATCTTTTTCTGATGGAAGAAGGTGGAAGACAGATTATGCTGGCTGCTTTTCTGAGGCAGCAGGAAGTGTAGACAGAGTCAACGGGTGGGAGGCTGGTTTGCGTGATGGATTGGGCTACATTCACAATCTTTTGTAGCTTTTTGCAGTCTTGGGCAGTGCAGGAGCCCGTACCAAGCTGTGATAGAACCAGATAGAATGCTTTCTTTGGTGCATCTGTAAACGTTGGTGAGAGTCATAGCGGACATGCCAAATTTCCTTAGTCTGTGAATGACAAAATTCTCTTCCGGCATGGTACCTCAAAGAGGGGGAGGCGTGGGAAGAGCAGGAGAATGGGATTTCATTGGATAACTCTTTTACCTGCTAGGTCCTGCCAGCAGGATGTGCTTGTCTCAAATATTAGTCATGTATGTCTAAGATCACACGGCCTTTGCAGTGAAACTACGACTAGCTCCTTACATCGGTTACTGTTCCTTTGATTGCCCCAACTGTTCCTGGGATAACTGGTAATTCTGAAGTTAGAATAGTCAAATATGCGTGACCCATGTAGGGAAACGTACAATTATCACGGTTCCAAAGATGTTTCCAAAGATGTGCAGGTTAGGGGGGTTGGCCATGCTAAGTTGCCCCTTAGTGTCCAAAGATGTGCAAGTTAGGTGGATTGGCCATGCTAAGTTGCCCCTTAGTGTCCAAAGATGTGCAAGTTAGGTGGATTGGCCATGCTAAGTTGCCCCTTAGTGTCCAAAGATGTGCAGGTTAGGTGGATTGGCCATGCTAAGTTGCCCCTTAGTGTCCAAAGATGTGCAAGTTAGGTGGATTGGCCATGCTAAATTGCCCCTTAGTGTCCAAAGATGTGCAGGTTAGTTGGGTTGGCCATGCTAAATTGCCCCTTAGTATCCAAAGATGTGCAGGTTAGGTGGATTGGCCATGCTAAGTTGCCCCTTAGTGTCCAAAGATGTGCAAGTTAGGTGGATTGGCCATGCTAAGTTGCCCCTTAGTGTCCAAAGATGTGCAAGTTAGGTGGATTGGCCATGCTAAATTGCCCCTTAGTGTCCAAAGATGTGCAGGTTAGTTGGGTTGGCCATGCTAAATTGCCCCTTAGTATCCAAAGATGTGCAGGTTAGGTGGATTGGCCATGCTAAGTTGCCCCTTAGTGTCCAAAGATGTGCAAGTTAGGTGGATTGGCCATGCGAAATTGCCCCTTAGTGTCCAAAGATGTGCAAGTTAGGTGGATTGGCCATGCTAAATTGCCCCTTAGTATCCAAAGATGTGCAGGTTAGGTGGATTGGCCATGCTAAATTGCCCCTTAGTGTCCAAAGCTGTGCAAGTTAGGTGGATTGGCCATGCGAAATTGCCCCTTAGTGTCCAAAGATGTGCAAGTTAGGTGGATTGGCCATGCTAAATTGCCCCTTAGTATCCAAAGATGTGCAGGTTAGGTGGATTGGCCATGCTAAATTGCCCCTTAGTGTCCAAAGCTGTGCAGGTTAGGTAGATTGGCCATGCTAAATTGCCTCTTGTGGAGGTTAGGGGGATTAGCGGGATAAATGTTGGGGGGGGTAGTGGTTATAGGATGCTTTGTGAGAGAGTCGTTGCAGTCTCAATGTCCTGTGGGGATTCTCCTGTCCTGTGGGAATTCTATGATTCTATTGTTTTAACTGAATCAAATTCTATTCCTTTCTGGAATGTGTTTGTGGATAAAACTCTTCTTGTGTACTTCCCATTGACTCCAGGACTTCCTGATCGAATTGGGAATGGCGGAGGTGGACCGTTGTGAGGAGAATCACTCAGTGCTCTTCAGAGAAAATACCTTGGCCACCAAGGCCATTGACGAATACATGAAGCTGGTTGGTCAGAAGTATCTGATAGAGACACTCGGTAAGATCTCAGGGGGAAACGGCCCTTCACCTCCTGGAGCTGGGATTAGTGTTGTCATCTCCAGCTCAATGTATTGAAAGAATAAAAAAATTACAGCACAGGAACAGGCCCTTCGGCCCTCCAAGCCTGTCCCGACCATGCTGTTCGACTGAACTAAAACCCCCAATCTTTCCAGGGACCATATCCCTCTATTCCCATCCTATTCATGTACTTGTCAAGATGTTCCTTAAAAATCAACTACTGTATCCGCTTCCATTACCTCCCCGGCAGTGAGTTCCAGGCACCCACTACTCTACTCTCTGAGTAAAAAACTTGCCTCCTACATCTCCTTTAAACCTTGCCCCTCACACCTTAAACCTGTGCCCCCGAGTAATTGACTCTTCCACCCTGGGAAAAAGCTTCTGACTATCCACTCTGTCTGTGCCTCTCATAATCTTGTAGACTTCTATCAGGTCTCCCCTCAACCTCCATCGTTCCAGTGAGAACAAACCAAGTTTCTCCAACCTCTCCTCATAGCTAATGCCCTCCATATCAGGCAACATTGTGGTAAATCTTTTCTGTACCCTCGCCAAAGCCTCCACATCCTTCTGGTAGTGTGGTGACCAGAATTGAACACTATATTCCAAGTGCGGCATCACTAAGATTCTATAAAGCTACAACATGGCTTGACAATTTTTAAACTCAATGCCCTGGTTGATGAAGGCAAGCATGCCGTATGCCTTCTTGACTACCTTCTCCACCTGCATTGTCACTTTCAGTGACCTGTGTACCTGTACACCCAGATCCCTCTGCCTATCAATACCCTTAAGGGTTCTGCCATTTACTGTGTATTTAGACCTTCCAAAATACATTACCTCAGATTCCTGGGAGGGTTCACCACATGACCATCACCCAAAACCACCCAGCCTCCAGCGTATTGGTCCATCCTTTGGACTCTGTGCTCAGGCACCCCATTCACCTAAAATATTCATTCCCTGGTGCACAGTGGCAGCTGCACGTACCAACTACAAGATGCACTGAAGCAACTGACAAATGCACCTCCCTAAAGGCCTAATCTGTACCATCTAAAAACCACTGCAGTCCATGTGGTGTAGGTACGCCCACATAGAATATAGAACAGTACATCACAGGAACAGGCCCTTCAGCCCACAATGTTGTGCCGAACATGACACAAAATTAAATTAACCCTGAGAAGGATAAGGACAGCAGACGCGTGGGAACGCCATCACTTGGAAGTTTCCCTGCGAGCCGCTCACCATCCTGACTTGGAAATATATCTGCCAATCCTTCAGTGTCACTGGGTCAAAATCCTGGAACCCCTTCCCTAACAGCACTGAGAAGCGAAGATGGGGATGGCAGTCAGAATCGGTTACCCCAGAGTTGCAATGTCCAACACTCGGGGGCACGCACTGAAGGTGAGAGGGGGAAAGTTCAAAGGAGATGTGAGGGGTAAGTTTTTTTACACAGGGAGTGGTCGGTGCACTGCTAGGGCAGCACAGTGGGATAGCACTGCTGCCTCACAGAGCCAGGGACCCGGGTTCAATTCCGACTCAGGTCACTGTCTGTGTGCTGTTTGCACGTTCTCCTCGTGTCTGTGTGGGTTTCCTCCGGGTGTTCCAGTTTCCTCCCACAGTCCAAAGATGTGTGGGTTGGGTTCGTTGTCCGTGATAAATTGACTCTAGTGTCAGGGTATTGGCAGGGTAAGTATGTGGGTTTTTGGGAATGGGGCCTGGGTGGGGTTGTGGTCAGTGCAGACTTGATGATCTCCTTCTGCGTGTAGGGACTCTATGATTCTCGTGGTGGTGGTGGAGGCAGATACGATAGAGGTGTTTAAGGGGCTTTTAGATAAGCACATGAATATGCGAGGGATAGAGGGATATAGATCAAAGGCAGGCAGAAGGGGTTAGTTTAATTTGGCATCATGTTCGTTACAACATTGTGGGCCGAAGGGCCTGTTCCTGTGCCGTATTGTTCTATGTGCGTGTACCTACACCATATGGACTGCAGCGGTTCAAGAAGGCAGCTCACCAACACCTTCTCAGGGGCAGCTGTGGATGGGCAATAAATACGGAGACAGAATAAAAAGAACCTTCCAATGGCCAATCAGAAAGGGAACATGTTGCCCAATTGGATCTAACAACCTCGTTCTCCCATCAGCGGCACGGTGGCACAGTGGTTAGCGCAGCTGCCTCACAGCACCAGGGACCCGGGTTCGATTCTAGCCTCTGGTCACTGTCCGTGCGGAGTCTGCACGTTCTCCCCGTGTCTGCGTGGGTTTCCTCCGGGTGCTCCAGTTTCCTCCCACAGCCCAGGTTAGGTGGATTGGCTGTGCTTATTTCTCCCTCAGTGTTCCCAAACGGGCATTGGAGTGTGGCGACCAGGGGATTTTCATGTAACTTCATTGCAGTGTTAATGTTAGCCTACTTGTGACTAACAAATAAACTTTAACTTTATCTTTTCGACTAACAATGGGAAGTATTCGCGGAAAACCCGAATCAAGCCCCCAGTTTTGAGTTAATATCTTTGAATGAATTTTCTCCTCAGGACATTGTGACCTGGGGGATTGGTCTCGAATTCTTGGGGTCTCCGTGGGGGGGGGGGGGAGGGGAGGTTTCTAGTGGGTTTGGTGATTGTCCCTTTAAGGGCAACACAGCAGACGAGGCTCCCCTGGCTTGAGGGACCAATTGGGATTGAGAGTGATCGCCCCATGGGGTGGAGTCCTCTCTTGGGCAGGAGACAGTCTGAAAACATGTTAAAGACATGTATGGACAGGGGCATCCTGGGAACGGCCAGCCCCTGTACAGTTTTAACTTCTTAATAAATATCTTTTGTGTTCCTGGCTTGCGGATGCAAGATCGTGGCTTTGACAGGAATACAATACTTATTGACGAGGAGGGACTGTGCAGCTCCTCCTTAACTAACTTCCCACACACTTCTGCCCGAGTCCCTACAAGTCTTCCAGAGGTCTCCTAGATGTCTCCTGCCTAAGAGAGAGCTCCACCCCCGGAGCCCTCTGTTAGGCAGAAGACATCTAGAAGACATGTAGCTATCCCAAGATGGTGGCATGGTGTTAGTGTCAACTGGAATACTTGGAATACGCACTTGGAATATAGTGTTCAATTCTGGTCGCCACACTACCAGAAGGGTGTGGAGGCTTTGGAGAGGCTACAGAAAAGATTTAGCAGGATGTTTCCTGGTATGGAGGACATTAGTTATGAGGAGAGATTGGAGAAACTTTGTTTGCTCTCACTGGAGCGAAGGAGGCTGAGGGGAGACCTAATAGAAGTCCACAAGATTACGAGAGGCATGGACAGAGTGGATAGTCAGAAGCTTTTTCCCCAGGGTGGAAGAGTCCATTACTAGGGGGGCAGAGGTTTAAGGTGCGAGGGGCAAGGTTTAAAGGAGATGTACGAGGCAGATTTTTTACTCAGAGAGTGGGGGGATTTTGTGGGGGGAAGGGGAGGGTGGCGAGGGAGAAATGCAGAACGCCATAATCCTTTTGTGTCAATAAGTGTTCCCCGTTCTCCAGTTCACAGGTGGGTTAAGAGTCGACAGAGAGGCTGAGCAAGGTGGGGGTGAACTTTTGTGTCTGTGCCATCTAGTGGCCATTTCCACAATGACATGAACCATTTGCTTGGAGGAGAAAGACTGGGGTCCAGTTTCTCACAGAGTAATGCTTATCAGACGATTCTGCCCCTTAAATTCCCAAAGACTGAGCCACTCCAATAGAGAGCCAGCATAGATGCGATGGGTCAAATGGCCTTCATCCGTGCTGTAACGATGCTGTGAATTTTCAATACTATCTCCGAGTACTCATAGAATCATAGAATCCCTATAGTACATGAGGAGGCCATTCAGCCCATCGGGTCTGTGCCGACCACAATCCCACCCAGGCCCTATCCCCATAACCCCATGCATTTACCCTGCTAATCCCTTTGACACTAAGGGTCAATTTAGCATGGCCAATCCTCCTAATTTGCACATTTTTGGACACTAAGAAAAATTTAGCATGGCCAGTCCACCTTACGGACAGTTTTATTTATAGTTTGTTCATTCCCACGATGCATGGCAGGTCCAAAGATCTCAATTATACAAATACAACAACTTTATCCCCTGCACTCAGTTCAGTCACATCTTTGGACACTAAGGAGAACTTAACATGGCCAATCCACCTCAGCTGCACGTCTTTGATCATTAAGGGACAACATACCAAGGCTAATCCAACTAACTTACACATCTTTGGATACTAAGGGGTAATTTAGCATGGCCAATCCCCCTAACCCGCACATCTTTGGAGTGTGCGAGGAAACCGGAGCACCTGGAGGAAACCCATGCAGACATGGGGAGAACGTGCACACTCCACACAGACAGTAACCCAAGCTGGGAATTGAACCTGGGTCCCTGATGCTGTGAGGCAGCAGTGCTAACCACTGTGTCACCGTGCTACTATCCTGTTGTGGCAGATGTTGGAGCCCAGGTTGATCCTCAGCACCAAGGTGAGAGGGTTGGGGCTCAGATGAGCTGAAACTCAGCCAGGTCTATGGTCAGGATTGGGCTTTGTGACTCTGTGAAGCTGCCTCTTGTAGGAGCCCATGGCCCAAAAAGTGAGAGGGAGAGAGATGAGTAGGACCACTGCTGGACAAGAGCCTTGGTAATGGAGTGAGGTACAATCTGAGAGGAAGAGGGGGGCTTCACCCCCACTCACCTCCAATTGAGCCCATGACCCACTCTTTGGTAACCCCTGCTCTGGGGATCAAATGTGTCATTTAGAAATAGGGGAGAAAGAAATGTGGCAATGGCATATTCTTCTGAACTTTCCCAGCTGGGGGAAGAGTGACGATGCGGGTAGCGGACAATCCATGTTGAGTTACTGCGTTGCTCATGTTCCCTCAATCTTATTTCCAGGAGATTTTGTGACGAAACTTTACAATCCGGAGGAAAATTATGAAGTTGACCCCAACAAGTGTTCAGCCAGTGATGTGTCAGAGAACCAAGCCAACATGAAGGCCAGCTGTGAGGAGGCATTTCGGCAAATCACAGAATCCCATTGGTGAGTATAACTGAATTAGCCGTATGACCACTCTGGATACAGGAGCAGGTCAGAGGCTGGGAATCCTACGGTGAGTAACTCACCTCCTGTCTCCCCAAACCCGGTCCACTATCAACAAGGCACAAGTCAGGAGTGTGATGGAACACTCCCCACTTGCCTGGATGGGGGCAGCTCCAACAACACTCAAGAAGCTCGACACCATCCAGGACAAAGCAGCCCCGCTCGATTGGCACCACATCCACAAACATTCACTCCCTCCACCACAGAAAACAGGTAAGTTTGGATTCTCCAGTCTTGTTCACCCATCCACTGCTGCCAGCGAGAATGGAGAATTTGGTGTTCAGCCAAAACTCCATTCGCTGCAGCGGGACTGGAGAATCCCAGCCATGGGGGTGAGGTCAGAGAATCCCAGCCATGGGGGTGAGGTCAGAGAATCCCAGCCATGGGGGTGAGGTCAGAGAATCCCAGGCGTAGTTACACAAGAGATTTGTACCGAGGAGATCGATGAGATGTTACCAGGACTGGGAATGAGCAATGCTGGGGAAGGAATGGATAGACTGGCGTTGATCTCCTTGGAGCAGGGGGGGAGGTGTGATTGAGATGTATAAAATTGTGAGGGGGCTGGATAGAGTGGATGGGGAGGGTTTATTAACTTGAGCAGCGAGGCCAGTGAGCAGGGGGTGAGATTTAAAGAGCTCTGTGGAAAGGTTGGAGGGGAGATGAGGAAATACCTTTTCATCCAGAGGGGTCTGGAACTCACTGCCGGAAAGGGCAGAAAGAGGCAGAAACCTCCAACACATCGAAAAGGAATGTGGATATTCCGAATGTCCTAACCGGAAGGGCGATGGATTAAATGCTGGAAAGTGCCATGAGACTGGTTGGCTGGTTTTTCTCAGTTATGACAGAAAGGGATGGGCTGATTGGCTACTTTCTGTGCTGTGGGCCATGCATTATTCTAAATCTAGTCACTTAGCGCTCCCTCTGTCTTGGTTCCAGAAAGGAATATCAATGTGTTTATAACGCCGTGAATTAGAAAACACTAACACTCTCGTCCAACCAAAAACTATTCACCCTCAGGTCACTGTCTGTGCGGAGTCTGCACGTTCTCCCCATGTCTACATGGGTTTCCTCCGGGTGCTCCGTTTCCTCCCACATTCCAAAGATGTGCGGGTTGGGTGGATTGGCCATGCTGAATTGCCTCTTAGTGTCCAAAGATGTGCGGGTCAGGGGGATTAGCACAATAAATGAGTGGGGTTGCAGAGTGGGGGAGATGGCCTGGGTAAAATGCTGTTAGAGAGTTGGTGCAAACCCAACAGGCCGAATGGCCTCCTTCCGCACTGTGGGAATTCTGTGTTTCTATGGTATGATTATTGGGAGGCGTGAGAATGAGTGAAGTTGACCCACTGACAATTTGGACATGCCAGTTAGGGTAGGACTGGGATCCTGATCTGTACAAAGTGTTGTTTCTCTAAGCCGCCTGCCTTGTTATTTGGACAGTGTCTTTCCGGTTGAGCTGAGGGAGGTGTTTGCAGCCTGGCAGCACCAGTGTATCAGTCGGGGGAAGGAGGAGATCGGCATGCGGATGATCTGCGCTTCGCTCTTTCTGCGGTTCCTCTGCCCCGCTATAATGTCACCCAGCCTCTTCAGCCTGACCCAGGAATACCCCAACGACAGCACAGCACGGACCCTCACACTCATCGCCAAGGTCATTCAGAACCTGGCCAACTTCGCCACGTACGTATATCATTACACCGGCGCAGTTTAGCTCGAGTAACTAAAGCCATATACAATCAAAGAATGAAGACTTTGTGTTTCTGTAGTGAAGAGTGTTAGAGTGAAGTGTTTGAAGAGCTGTCAATCTTGCAATTTAGGAAAATTGGGCAACAATTTTTGCTCAGCAAGATTCCATAAACTACATTGTCATAATGATCAGATCGTTTGGTTTTCTGATGTTGGATGTGGGATAAATATTGAGCAGGACACCAGGAGAGTGTCTGTGTCCCACTCTCCTTCGAAGAACACCTCAGATTAAAGCAGACAGCATCTCGGTTTAACAACTCAGTGTTACCTCCAACTGTGCTGCACTCCCTCAGCACTGACCCTCTGACAGTGTGGCACTCCCTCAGTACTGACCCTCTGACAGTGCGACACTCCCTCAGCACTGACCCTCTGACAGTGCGACACTCCCTCAGCACTGACCCTCTGACAGTGCGGCACTCCCTCAGCACTGACCTTCTGACAGTGCGGCACTCCCTCAGCACTGACCCTCTGACAGTGCGGCACTCCCTCAGTACTGACCCTCTGACAGTGCGGCACTCCCTCAGCACTGACCTTCTGACAGTGCGGCACTCGCTCAGCACTGACCCTCTGACAGTGCAGCACTCCCTCAGCACTGACCCTCTGACAGTGTGGCACTCCCTCAGTACTGACCCTCTGACAGTGCAGCACTCCCTCAGTACTGACCCTCTGACAGTGCGGCACTCCCTCAGCACTGACCCTCTGACAGTGTGGCACTCCCTCAGTACTGACCCTCTGACAGTGCAGCACTCCCTCAGTACTGACCCTCTGACAGTGCGGCACTCCCTCAGCACTGACCCTCTGACAGTGCGGCACTCCCTCAGTACTGACCCTCTGACAGTGCGGCACTCCCTCAGCACTGACCCTCTGACAGTGTGGCACTCCTTCAGTACTGACCCACTGACAGTGCGGCGCTCCCTCAGCACTGTCCCTCTGACAGTGTGGCACTCCCTCAGCACTGACCCTCTGACAGTGCGGCACTCCCTCAGCACTGACCCTCTGACAGTGCGGCACCCCCTCAGCACTGACCCTCTGACAGTGCGGCACTCCCTCAGCACTGACCCTCTGACAGTGCGGCACTCCCTCAGCACTGACCCTCTGACAGTGCGGCACTCCCTCAGCACTGACCCTCTGACAGTGTGGCACTCCCTCAGCACTGACCCTGTCCTTCAGTGGAATAAGTGACTGTTGCAGTTGGCCACATGGGAACAGTCATGTCACTCCGGAAGCCAACTCATTTTGTGAAGAGCATTGTGTCATTTTGTGATGTTTGGGTGCTTTAGAAATGAGAGTATTGTGCAGTGTTTCTCAGTGTAGTTCCTTTATAATGAGGATTTGAGCTCGCTTACTCACAGTACTGGAAGAGTCAGCAATGTGTTAGTGATGATGAGTCTTTAGGGTTTGTTTTTATATCTGTCCCGAGCATTATCTTTGCCTCAGCTGTCTGGAAGCTCTGCCCCTGTTGACATCTGCTTTGCCTGGAGCCCCCTGAACCACACCTAATCCTGTTCTTTCTGCATCGTTGCAGTTTCGAAGACAAGGAGGGCTACATGGCCTTCATGGACAATTTCTTGGAGTCAAACTGGAACAACATGAGGTCCTTCCTGACAGACATTTCCAATCCGGAACCCAACATCAACAGCTCAGAGTTTGAAGGCTGTATTGATCTTGGGCTGGAACTTTCCATCCTGCACTCTCTGCTCGCTGACATCATGTCTCGGTTGGAGCAGGTACGGCTACCCTTCCAGCCCGTTGCGTTGATTGAGGGGTGGCATGGTGGCACCAGGGGCAGTAGAGTGGCATGACGGGACGGCACGGTGGTTAGCACCGCTGCCTCACAGCTCCGGGGGGGGGGCCGGATTCGATTCCCGACTTGGGTCACTGTCTCTGTGGAGTCTGCACGTTCTCCCCGTGTCTGCGTGGGTTTCCTCCGGGTACTCTGGTTTCCTCCGGCGCTCTAAAGATGTGTGGGTTTGGTGGATTGGCTGTGCTAAATTGTCCCTTAATATCAGGGGACTAGCTAGTGTAAGTGCATGGGGTTATGGGGGTTAGGGCCTGGATGGGATTGTGGTTGGCGCAGGCTCGATGGGCCAAATGGTCTCCTTCTGCACTATAGGGATTCTATGATTCAAGGGTTTTATGATTAGAATCTTGGGTGGAATATTCCTGACCCAACCACCACAGGATTTGGGCAGCACATGGATCACACAAAGGTCTTTTGGCCTCAGGTAGGATTTTCCAGCTTTGGGGAGAAGGTGGTCAGAAAATCCAGCCCTTGGGTTTAGTCAAGGGAGGTGATGGCCTAGTGGTATTACCACCAGTCTAGTTAATCTGAAAACTCAGCTAATGTTCTGGGGACCCGGGTTCGAATCCCACCCCGGCAGATGGTCGAATTTGAATTCAATAAAAAATATCTGGAACTAAGAATCTACTGACGACCATGAAACCATTGTTGGAAAAACCCATCTGGGTCACTAATTTCCCTTTGGGGAAGGAAATCTGCCGTCCTTACCCAGTCTGGCCTACATGTGACTCCAGAGCCACAGCAGTGTAGTTGACTCTCAACTGCCCTCTGATTTGGTTTCGCAAGCCACTCAGTCGTATCAATCAAGGGCAACTCGGGATGGGCAATAAATACTGGCCCAGCCAGCGACACCCATGTCTCATGAATGAATAAGAAAGAAGGCTCTACTCAAAGAGTTCTATTTTATTCGTTCAAGGGGGTGAGTGTGCATCGCTGAATGAAAAATGGCGGAGGTCCTTACACTCCAGTAGTCCTTCAGGAGTGAAGTTTGACCAGCCCAGCACTTACAGGAAATCATAGAAACCCCACAGTACAGAGGGAGGCCATTTGGCCCATGTGACGAATGTGTCTCCAACACAGAACTCTGGCCAATCTGAATTGATGTTATTAGAGAGAATGGCTGGTGTGGGGGTGCTGCGTCTGTGTTTTCATAGGAGATTGGCACCGATATGAATTGCTAGGGGGGCAGTGGGGGGGTGGGGGGGGGCAGAGTGGTACAGGGAGCTTCACATCATAACCAGCTTTGATCTTCGGATATTGGAACACAAGGGGACTGACTATATTTCTGTCTGTTCAATAATAATTTAAATAGTGCCATAAAATACCTGAAGCCTCTCAATAGTCGTATCGCAAAAGATCGGATGGAAATCCAAGGGAGGAGTATAACTGGAAGCTTAGCCTGAGATATAGGTTTTGGGGAAAGTTTTCTAGGAGAGAGGCGGAGACTAGGGAGGGAATTCAAGATCTTGGTATCTGGATGGTTGAAGAGAAGGCCACCAACTGAGGAGGAAGGTTTAATAAGTTTATTTTATTTAAGTTTATTGATTCGTGTCACAAGTAGGCTTACATTAACACCGCAATGAAGTTGCTGTGAAAATCCCCTAGTCGCCACACTCCAACACCTGTTCGGATACACTGAGGAAGAATTTAGCATAACCAATCCTCTTAACCCTTTGCTCGTGATATCGCGCGATAGAATTATAAAATTCCAACAGTGCAGAAGGAGGCCATTCGGCCCATTGAGTCTGCACTGACAGGTCCTATCCCCGTAACCTCCCGCATTTACCCAGCCAGTTCTCCCGAGGGTCAATTTAGCATGGACAATCCACCTAACCAGTACGTCTTTCGGACTGTGGGAGGAAACTGGAGCCCCTGGAGGAAACCCACGCAGACATGGGGAGAACATGCAGGCTCCATACAGACAGCAACCCAAGCCGGATTTAACATAGTGCTAACCAGTGTGCCATGGGGGTTAGAGGAGAGGACAAGGGAAGGATTAAGCCCTAATTCCTCCCCCCTCTCCCCACATAATGTTCTTAAACTTGATGAGCAGTAAATTCACTCTTAAAAGGGGCGGCACGGTGGCACAGTGGTTAGCGCTGCTGCCTCTCAGTGCCACGGACCCAGGTTCGATTCCCGGCTTGAGTTGCTGTCTGTGCGGAGTCTGCACATTCTCCCCGTGTCTGCGTGGGTTTCCTCCGGGTGCTCCAGTTTCCCCCCACAATCTGGTTAGGGTGCTGCTTAGGGTGGATTGGCCGTGCTAAATTCTCCCTCAGTGTACCCGAACAGGCGACGGAGTGTGGCGACTAGGGGATTTTCACAGTAACTTCATTGCGGTGTTAACATCAGCCTACTCATGACTAATAAATAAACTCTAAAACGAAATAACTTCCGATGAATGTTCCTGCGCCTCTAATCTCGCTTCCCCTTTCTCAAACACACCCTCCTGTCTGCTTCTATTCCGAACACACAACAGCGGGAGCTGAACAGACTGAGACCTCTCCCTGCCATTCTCAACGGAATCACCCACGCTCTGAAAATCCCAAACGCACCACTGATACACCACCAGGAGTTCAGGTAAGAACCTCTACTCGCCCGCGGCTGAGCCTGGGTAGCTAAAACCTCCAGCAGCCCTGGTGATTTAGGAAGGACAGTTTTAACAACCAGTCCAGGGCTTCCCCATGTAAAGATGACAGGAGTATAACACTGGGCCTTGTTCCATTGTTGAGTTAGATCAGAGCTGATGTGCGGCCTATCTCCCTCAGCCCACACCCCTTTAGACTTTAAGTTACGACAAAAATCTTATCGATACCAGCTTTACATAACAATTCAGGGAGGTGGTGGCCTAGTGGTATTATCGCTGGACTACTAATCCAGAAACTCAGCTCATGACCCAGGTTCGAATCCCGCCATGGCAAGTGGTGGAATTCAATAAAAAAAAATCTGGAATTAAGAACCTACTGATGACCATGAAAGCATTGTCGGAAAATCCCATCTGGGTCACTAATGTTCCTTCAGGGAAGGAAATCTGCCGTCCTTACCCGGTCTGGCCTACATGGGACTCCAAAGCCACAGCAATGTGGTTGACTCTCAACTGCCCTTGGGCAACCAGGGATGGGCAATAAATGCTGATGTGGAGATGCCAGCGTTGGACTGGGGTAAACGCAGTAAGAAGTCTGACAAGACCAGGTTTAAGTCCAACCGATTTATTTGATAGAAAGCTTGTGAGTTTACTATCAAATAAATCGGTTGGACTTGAACCTGGTGTTGTCAGACTTCTTACAATAAATGCTGGCCAGCCAGCGGCACCCGTGTCCCACAAATACGCAAAGAAAACTCTATCCTTTCAGTATTGTGTAAGTTTTGATGGTGTGATATTCCTGAATGTTATCCCTTGTGTACCAGGCGAATCCAGACAAAAGTGCAAGAGATTTCCAACAGTAACTGATCACGGGTAAAGTGGGAGGTAATAAAAACCAGACCAAACTGGTAGGAGAGGGATATGAGCAGGAACCGATGGTACAGCAGGGCTCATTACGTAATAGTTCATTCAAAACCCATCACTTTTCAGAAGTGAAGTTTGTTAACTTCAGATAAAGATTGGGGGTGATGTCCATTTGCGTCTAAGTTGAAGGGGAATGGGTAGGTGTGGGCAAGGTGGTGGGGGTAGCACGAGGGAAGGGGGAAAGGCTGGTGAGTGAGGATTCAGAGATCTTTGTACAGACCCAGCCCAGAATACTGAAAGGCCTGGGTAGAGTTTTCTTTGTGTATTTACAGGACATGGGCTGGCAGGTCAGAATTTATTGCCCATCCCTGGTTGCCCTCGGAGGGCTGTTGAGAGTCAGCCGCATTGCTGTGGCTCTGTAGACCAGACCGGGTAAGGACGGCAGATTTCCTTCCCTAAAGAGGGATTAGTGACTCAGATGGGTTTTTCCGAGAATGGTTTCACAGTCATCAGTAGATTCTTAATTCCAGATTTTTTTTTGATTGAATTCCACCATCTGCCGTGATGGGATTCGAACCCGGGTCCTCAGAATATTTCTGGATTAATAGTATAGCGATTATACCACTAGGCCATCGCCTCTCCATTACTAAGGGTCATGGGTTTAAGGTAAAAGGGGGAAAGTTTGAAGGAGATATGAGAGTTAAGTTTTTTTACACAGGGGGTGGTAAGTGCCTGGAACGTGCTGTCAGAGGAGGTGATAGAAGCAGATACAATAGCAATGTTTAAGAGGCACCCTGACAGATACATGAAGAGGCAGGGATTTGATTTATTGCCACATGTATTAATATACAGAAAAACGTATATTTCCCTGCATGCTATAAAGACAAAGCATACCATTCATCGAGAAGGAAAAGAGACGGTGCAGAATGTAGAGTTAGAGTCATGACTAAGGTGTAGAGAGTAATCAACTTAATATAAGGTAGGTCCATTCAAAAGTCTGACAGCAGCAGGGAAGAAGCTGTTCTCGAGTCGGTTGGTACGTGACCTCAGACTTGTATCTTTCCCCGATGGAGGAAGGTGGAAGAGAGAATGTTCGCGGTGTGCGGAGTCCTTAATTATGCTGGCTGCTTTTCCGAGGCAGTGGGAAGTGTAGAGAGACCCTGATGATGTCAACAGGGACAAAAGGTGATTAATTTAGAAAGGTGTCATGTGTTGGGCCAGGCTTGGAGGGCCGAAGGGCCTGTCCCTGAGCTGTTCTTTGTTCTGTGTTCTAAATAGCCGGCCGTTACACGGTGTAGCCGCAGTGTGCTGCCCTATTCTTACACGGAATGCCTCTCTTTCCAGTGATTACTCTCGCGTGGACAAGCCAACCTATGTAGCGCCCAAGAATGTCGAGCAGGTCAGTGCGTCGTTGCTGAGTCTGCATAAAGATTCATTGGATCAGCAGCAACCGAAGTCCAATGGGACTGGAAGCAAGGCCATGGCGGGAGTGAAACGCACCCAGAGCGCGCCCGCTCGCAAAAGGCCCAACATCTCCCGGCAATACTCCATTCGGGAAGCTGATTCGGAAACGGCAGATCAGATTGAGGAAGATACCATCACGAAGCTGCCAGAGAGACAATACAACACCCTAACAAAGACCCCCCTCTCTGTCACACAGTCACTGAAACTGGCCCACTCTCACCCACAAAGTAACCCACGCCTCAGAATGCAGGTAACTGTATATTCCTTCATGCACTTTACAACAATGTGTGTGTGTGTGTGTGTGAGAGACGGTGTGAGGCAGTGTGTGTACATGTATGTGTAAGTGTGTATATCTGTGTCTTTGTATGTGAGTGTGTGTGTGAGTGTGTGTGCCTGTGTCTTTGTATGTGACTGTGTGTGTGAGTGTGCGAGTGTGTGTGTGTCTGTGTCTTTGTATGTGACTGTGTGAGTGTGTGTCTGTGTCTTTGTATGTGACTGTGTGTGCCAGTGTGTGTGTGTCTTTGTATGTGACTGTGTGCGAGTGTGTGTGTGTGCCTGTGTCTTTGTATGTAACTGTGTGAGTGTGTGTGTGTGTGCCTGTGTCTTTGTATGTAACTGTGTGAGTGTGTGTGTGTGTGTCTGTGTCTTTGTATGTGACTGTGTGCAAGTGTGTGTGTGTGCCTGTGTCTGTATGTGACTGTGTGAGTGTGTGTGTGTGTGCCTGTGTCTTTGTATGTGACTGTGTGTGTGAGTGTGCGAGTGTGTGTGTGTCTGTGTCTTTGTATGTGACTGTGTGTGAGTGTGTGTCTGTGTCTTTGTATGTGACTGTGTGTGAGTGTGTGTGTGTGCCTGTGTCTGTATGTGACTGTGTGTGAGTGTGTGTGTGTGTCTGTGTCTTTGTATGTGACTGTGTGTGAGTGTGTGCCAGTGTGTGTGTGTCTTTGTATGTGACTGTGTGCGAGTGTGTGTGTGTGCCTGTGTCTGTATGTGACTGTGTGTGAGTGTGTGTGTGTGTCTGTGTCTGTATGTGACTGTGTGTGAGAGTGTGCCAGTGTGTGTGTCTGTGCTAGCGATCTTGTATTCAAACAGCAAGAGGTTAACATCACGCATCAGGTCCTTAAGCATCACAAGACAGGTTTGGGATGTGGGGTTGTGAATTAAGGAGCTGGCACGTTTCGGGTTAACGTGGTTCTGAGTGTAGTTGCACCCACACAGTGATGTTGGAGAACACACAGCCCGTACCGGAGTGGAGGGGGGTGGCGTGGCAGTGTGGTCAGTGTGATGTTGGCCAGAGCCATGTGCTGACCCAAGCATTAGATGTAACTCCTAACCTGTACCCTTCATCGTACACCAATAAATCATTCTAATTAATAAAAACCTGCAGTGAACCTTTTAAAGACGTGATCAAATTCAGTGAGATGTAAACGTCACCCTGGAACAGGACCCTTCATTAAACCCGCCCCACCCACTCAGTGAGGGGGGGGGTCACTTCTAGATGTATAGAATAGAAAGGCAGAGAAATGATGTTACACTTGGGATGAGATCACCTTGTGCACAGTGACAGTCTCTACACCGTGGCCATGATTTTAAGTTATTCCGCTCATACCTCATACTGTTTACTCACCCCCCCACCCCCCCACCCCCCCACCCCGCCACACCCTCTCCCCTTGCCCATCAGTTTGATTTTGATAAGATCTCCGTGCAGTTTGGGGGAATTGTTTTACGTGCACGGATCTGACGCTCCGACTTCCCTGTGTCTGTGACAGGGTCACAACCTACGTCTCATGCCAGCTGACTCATTCCGGAAGTCCCAAGTCCCGTGGGAACGCACCACCGGACACGAGGAGTGGTCCTCTCAAACACAGCCAGGAAGACAGGACTTCAAACCTTTTGAGAAGGTAAGGAGCATAGCCCCCCGTATCCCCGTCTGACCAATTACATCACATGGATAATTACTTTCACCTTCAGTATTCGAAACTGAAAACTTTTAGGATCTGGATCAACGTGAAATACTTCGGTGATTCCTCATGTTGTGAAAAGCACTGTATAAGTTCAGCTCTTTCTTCCTCTCCTGGGTGATCCCATGGACACTGGCTGCCCCCAGAGTGCATTCCCGTAGGCGCACGAGGCTTTTCAACCAGGGCTCAGGTATCTCTACCTTCCACTCACTTGACACAGTGGTTAGCACTGCTGCCTCGCAGCTACAGGGACCTGGGTTCGATTGCAACCTTGGGTGGCTGTCTGCGTGGAGCTTGCACATTCTCCCCGTATCTGCATGGGTTTCCTCTGGGTGCTCCAGTTTCCTCCCATCAGTTTGGGTGGATTGACCATGCTAAATTGCCCATTAGACTCCAAAGGTTTGTAGATTAGGTAAACTGGCCAAGTTAAGTTGCCCCTTTATGTCCTAAGATGTGCAGGTTTGGTAGATTGGCCATAAAAATTGCCCATTAATGTCCCAGGTTAGATGGATTAGCTATAGTAAATGTGCAGGGTTACTGGGATAGGATGAGAGAAAGAGCCTGGATAAGATGCTCTGTTGGTGCAGTTCAATGTGCAAAATGGCCTTCTTCTGCACACACACTCACACACACAGTCATATACATATGACATCCACACATATCCATTTACTGGTAAGAAAGGGTAGGCCATGGACATGATGGGCCAAACGTCCTCCCTATGTGTCTTAGTGAGTATGCGACTAGCCCAGCACATTCCCCTGATCGTAAAGTCCTCTCTGCCTGTAATCAGCCACAGGTCCTAGAAGATCCAACGCCATCTCTCTCTCTTATTCTCTCTGGTCAGGGCGTCACTTCAGATCAAGAGTAGCTGACAAGGAATCTTTCCCACTCTAACCACCCACCTGGGTGCTGTTGGAAGGATGAGCCATCTGTTTGGCTGCATCAAGAATGCTCCTTCCATGGCCAGCAAGTCCTGACGTAGGGAAATGACCTGTTCAGCTACCCCTTGTCTTGGCTGTAACACATTGCCCTTTGCTGCCTGAGTTGATATGGGGGAGGATTGAAGTTGGGACCACTTTGAAGGGGGAGAGCTTTCTGAAAATCTCCATTGGAAAGCGAAGGGTGCAGAATACCAATAACACCTCACTGGCATCTCTCTTCTCCCCCTCCTCTGACACAGCATGAACAAGACATCTCAAGCCTGCAGGAAAATGTGCACACCATCAGTCTGGAACTGAAGGAGTTTAAAAATCAGTTGGAGAACCATGTTTTGCAAGCGCTGCAGGAGAACGAGGAGAGGCAGAAACAACAACTGGAGGAAAAGGACAAGTTGATAAAGGATCTTACAAGCAGGTGAGAATTTAACCATCCATTAATCACCCTACCAAGGATCTGAATCAGCTCAGCTAACATTTGATCCAATCCCCCTGTCTCAAACGAGGACTTGGTAGAAGGTTCTCTCAAGATGGTTGCAAGGTGTCATGTGCATTTGTGTAACTATGTTAGGTTTCAACAAAAAGACAAGCTGTGGTTTTTCATGTAGATTCAGACTAACACACAGGTTTTATTGAGATCTGCACGGATTACAAACTAAAAGTAAAACTGCAGCCTGTGACAGCACCCTAATGACGTCACCATCAAATCATGTGATCAGCTCTTATTTTTCATTCATTCCTGGGACATGGACGTCGCTGGCTGAGCCAGCATTTATCATCCATCCCTATTTTCCCTTGAGAAAATGGTGGTGAGCTGTCTTCTTGAACAACTGAGTGTCTCGTTAGACCATTTCAGAGAGCAGTTGAGAGTCAACCCACATTGCTGTGACTCTGGAGTCACATGTGGGCCAGACCAGGGTAAGGACAGCAGATTTCCTTCCTTAAAGGACATCAGTGAACCAGATGGGGTTTTCTGACAATCGACAATGATTTCATGGGTCATCAGTCAATTCTTAATTCTAGATATTTTTTATTGAATTCAAATTCCGCCATCTGCCGTGGCAGGATTCGAACCCAGGTCCCCAGAACATGAACTGAGTTTCTGGATTAATAGTCCAGTGATTAAACCATTAGGCCATCGCCTCCCCTTAAAGCAAAGTGCCACCCTTTTAAATGTATAACAATACACTTTTGTTAATTCTGGACCAACTTTCGCATTTAAAGATTGCCAGCAGAAGGTGGAAATGGGAATTAGTGCTGTCAACAACATTGTACATTTGTATAGCGCAATCAACGTAGTAAAACTTCTGGGGCATCCAACATCTCAACAAAAACCTTTCTGCCATTTTTCACAATGATCCACACAAGGAAATATCTCTAAAGACATGAGCATAGTGGCACACTGCTGCCTCACAGCGCCAGGGACCCGGGTTCTATTCCCGGCTTGGGTCATGGTCTGTGTGGAGACTGCACGTTCTCCCCGTGTCTGCGTGGGTTTCCTCCGGGTGCTCCGGTTTCCTCCCACTGCCCGAAAGACGTGCTGGTTAGAGTGCATTGGCCGTGCTAAATCCTTCCTCAGTGTACCCAAACAGGTGTGGCGACTGGGGGATTTTCATTGCAGTGTTAACGATGGTGATGTCATTAGGGTGCTGGCATGGCCTGCAGTGTAAAACTTCCAATCTATAAACTGCGTGGTACAGAGAACATCTCAGTAAAACCTGAGTGTTAGTCTTACTTGTGACACTAATAAATAAACTAAAGCAGGGAAATAGGATTAAAGGAGAAACTTACAGTGTGATAGAGGGGCACAGGGGTCTTAGGGTGGGGTTTTCCAGTTCTTCCCATTGACAGGATCTTCCAGTCCCACAGAAGTTGGGCCCCCCCCGCCTTGCCGTCACCCTGTTCCAACTAGGGATACCTGGGTGACGGGGCCAGTGAGCCATGCCAACTGCTGCGGACTTGGGTGGTTCTGGAAGACCAAGGAATATGGGGGAAAGAAGGGATCAGGCTACTGAGTTGGATGATTGACCATGATCATAATGAATGGTGGAGCAGGCTCGAAGGACCGAATGGTCTCCCCCAGCTCCTATTTTCTATTAGGATCCTTCCAAGCAGTTAATAGTGAGCCGCCCTATCCATGGTTGGGGGAATTGGGTGGGGGGGGGACATGTTTGGAAAATTCTGGCTTTGGGGAAGGGAATTCCAGAGCTGAGGCCCCTGATTGGTGGAGACACGACCTCCAATTGTGAAGTGATTGAAATCAGGGGGACGAGACAGGGGGACGAATCGGAGGAGCGCAGAGATCTCGAGGGCTCGTAGGAGTGGCAAAATTCAGAGGGATAGAGGAGCGAGGCCACGGAGGGACTTGAAGGATGAGAATTTTGACAGGGAGCGTTAGCAAAAGGGAGGGGGAGGGGAGAAAGTGTGTGGGGGGTGGGGGTGACATGGGCAATACCGTACTGGTAGCCTGACGGAAGGTGGAAGATGGGCAGCACGGTGGCACAGTGGGTTAGCACGGCTGCCCCACAGCGCCAGGGACCCCGGCTCGATTCCCGGCTTGGGTCACTGTCTGTGTGGCGTCTGCACATTCTCCCCGTGTCTGCGTGGGTAGCCAGTGTTGGGCTGGGCTGGGCTGGGTACGTTAAACACTCTCACAGCGTCAGGTTGTCATCCAATAGGTTTATTTGGGTAGCACGAGCTTTCGGAGCGCTGCTCCTTCATCAGGTGAGTGTAAGATGATGAAGGAGCTCACCTGATGAAGGAGCGGCGCTCCAAAAGCTCGTGCTACCCAAATAAACCTGCTGGACTTTCAACTGGTGTTGTGGGACTTCTTATTTTTATTCTGACGTTCTTGCGCTCCACACCACCTTATTCAATTTCCATTAACCTGCCATCTCTGCGCTAACCACAATTCGAAATGTCCTGTGATTTTACAGACTGGAAGCGGTTGAGGAGCAGAGGAAGAAGGATATGGATAAATTAGAAGCTGCAGCCCAGAACCAACAGAGAATCGAGTCTTTGGTGAGTAATTTAAAAAAAATTAACAGTTGGCCGCTGAAAATATTCTAAGGGTGTCACAGTGGGTTAGCACTGCTGCCTCACAGTGCCAGGGACCCGGGTTCAATTCCCGGCTCGGGTCACTGTCTGTGTGGAGTCTGCACATTCTCCCCGTGTCTGCGTGGGTTTCCTCCGGGTGCTCCGGTTTCCTCCCACAGTCCAAAGGTGTGCGGGTTAGGTGGATTGGCCATGATAAATTGCCCCTTAGTGTCCAAAGGTGTGCGGGTTAGCTGGATTGGCCATGCTAAATTGCCCCTTAGTGTCCAAAGGTGTGCAGGTTGGGTGGATTGGGGATAGGGTGGGGGAAAGGGCCTGGATACCATATTCTGTCAGAGTTGGTACAGGCTCGATGGGCTGATTGGCCTCCTTCTGCAAGTCAGGGTTCTATGATTCTATGAATGTGTCCCTGGCTGCTGCTTATTAACACGGAATAAGGCCATTTAACCCATTAGCCCTGTGCTGGGTCTTTGTAAGTTTCATTCATTACTGCCAGTATTTATAGCCCATCCCTAATTGCCCTTGGACTGAATAGTTTGAGAGGCCATTTCAGAATCGATCACGCCTGGACCAGGTAAGGAAGGCAGATTTCCCTGCCTAAAGGGCATGAGTGAACCAGATGAGTTTTTCTTTTAACAATGGCTATCACTTGACATTTTAATTCCAGATTTTATTAAATTCACCATCTGCCGTGGTGGGATTTGAACCCAAATTCCCAGACCATTACCCTGGGTCTCTGGATTACTAGCCCAGTGATGAAACCACTGCACCACCAATCTACCCTCTCCAATCTAGTCCTTGGTGCCAGCTCTATCCCCGTGTTGACAGCAGCCTGTGACAGCACCCTAATGACATTGCCATCAAATAATGTGATTTTTAAAAATGAATTCCTGGGACATGAACATCGCTGGCTGGGCCAGCATTTTTTACCCATCCTTAGTTGCCCGAGGCCATTTGAGAATCAACCGCATTCCTGTGGTTGATTCTCAACTAGAGACATAGGCCAGACCGGGTAAGGACAGCAGATTTCCTTCCCTAAAGGACATTAGTGAACCAGATGAGTTTCTCCAACAATTGACAATGGTCATCAGTGGATTCTTAATTCCAGATTTTTTTTATTGAATTCAAATTCCACCAGCTGCCGTGATGGGATTCGAACCTGGGTCCTTAGAACGTTAGCTGAGTTTTTGGATTAATAGTTTAGCAATAATGCCACTAGGCCATTGCCTCCCTTATATTCATTGCCAAAGGTAGCTCACATCGTTTGTAGATGCACTTGAGATCCGTGTCTTTGACCAGAGGCCTCCATTTTTTTCTTAATGCAGGAAAAGCGTCTCTTAGCGATGGAAGAGGAACACAAGGGAATAATGCTCTCCGTTGGAGCACTGAGGGACAGTCAACAGCCAGCGATCTCCAACCACATCCCTCCGTCAAGTACCCCAGCCGAGGCTCCACCCAGCCCTAACCCCTCCACCCAGGCCAGTTCCAAGACACCGCCCACTCCCTCTGAGGCACCACCTGTGGAAAATGGCCAATCAGAAATTAGCTAAGGATCTTCGCTCCTTGACATTGTGTCTTCCCGTTAAGTGGGATCAGAAAGAACCAAAAAGACTAGAATTTTCTAATCCTTCTTCCTTTACAACAGCCTGGGTACACATTGATGCTATTGTTCATGTATTAGTCATTGTTCTTGAGGTAAGGGCCTTAACCATGATGTCTTTGTGGGGATGGGGAAGGGTTGTTACCGGGGAGGTGCGGTCGGGTACTGACACCCTCTCAAGAGGCATTGGGAATATCAACCAATCATTAGCAGCAGGCAAGAGCGGGGAGCAGAATTGGGATTCAACAGAATCAAAATGACATAGAATAAATGACACAGAGCCAGGCCATTTGGCCCAAGTGGTCCATACTGGTGTCTATGCTTTGCATAGACCTTCTACGACCCATTTCATCCCACTCCATCAGTGTAACGATGAGATCAGATTAATGGAATATGAAACCCAGAAGCCTGTGGATTGCATTGAAAGGACCATTTTGGTGTTTGGATTTAATTCGGTGCTTTGCATGGTATTGCTTTGTGTCTTGAAGCCTCCTCTGTATTTCCTAACACATTTCAACGATGCTAAAGACTCCCGCGTATTAATTACTTTTGACCAATGTTCAGCCCCGGTCACCCCGTGACTGCCTTAGTTTGAAACTTCTTAGAAGGTCACAGGGAAAAAGGCGGGAGAATGGGATTGAGAAACTTCTCGGCCATGGTTGAATGGCAGAGCAGACTCGATGGACCGAGTGGCCTAATTCTGCTCCGATGTCTTACAGTCTTAAAAATAAACAAAGCAGTAACACATGCATGGGATCTAGCACTAAGCTGGAACTTCTGAAAAATATTCTGGACATTGGCGCCACTGGCCGGGTTCAGCATTATCGCCCATCCCTGATTGGCCCCTTGAGAAGATGGCAGTGAGCCACCTTCTTGAACCACTGTAGGTACACCCACAGTGCAGTTAGCTAAGGATATATCAGTGATATTGACCCAGGGACATGTTTATCCAAGGCAGGACAATCCATGCGACATGGGAAAGTGGGCAACTTGGGCGGATGTGACACATTTTTGAAAGAAAAATAAAGATTTTGTAAACAATCTGATGTAACATTCCTGTATTTTTGTATAAAATGGCAAGTTTTACATATACTGAAAGATATTGTAGAACTTTAAGCATATTTTACTTTCGATATGGAATATTTTGTGTTTATCTGTGTGGTTAAGGCAAGTGTAAGCTTATATCGCTTATCTTATAATATGCTTTGACGTTAGGTTTCATCGCTGGCTTTTACCTGACAAGTGGGGAGTTTTTCTCGAGTAGACTTGGTTAGGAACTATAGAATTTCTAAATGGGGAGAGAATTCGGAAATTGGAGGAGGAATGTAGCTCGGGAGTCTGAGTTCAGGATTCTCCCAAGGTTAGCTTGCAGGTTGAGTCGATCATTAGGAAGGCAAGTGCAATGTTAGCATTCATTTCCTGCGGACTGCAATATAAAAGCAGGGATGTACTGCTGAGGCCTTATCAGGCTCTGGTCAGACCACACTTGGAATATTGTGAGCAGTTTTGGGTCCCGTATCTAAGGGGAGATGTGCCGCCTTTGGAGAGGGTCCAGAGGAAGTTAACGAGAATGATCCCAGGAGTGAAAGGCTTGATGTATGAGGAGGACTCTGGGTCTGTTCTCGATGGAGTTTAAAAGGATCATAGCGGGGGTGGGGGGGGGTGGTATCTCATTGAAACTTACAGAATACTGAAAGGCCTGGATAGAGGGACGTGGGGAATATGTCTCCATTAGTCGGAGAGACTGGGATCCGAGGGCACAGCCTCAGAGAAAAGGGACAGCCCTTTAGAATTGAGATGAGGAGGAATTTCTTCAGTCAGAGGGCGGTAAATCTGTGGAATTCATTGCCACTGAGGAGGCCGGGCCATTGAGTGTGTCGAAGACAGAGATGGATAAAGTCTTGATTGGGGTAAGGATCAAAGGTTATGGGGAAAGGCGGAAGAATGGGGTTGAGAATCATATCAGCCATGATTGCCCAGCGGAGCAGACTCAATGGGCTGAATGGCCTAATTATAATCCTATATCTTATGGCCTTATGGTCTTAAAGAAGGTTAAGTGCCACACAACAGCAACAACTTACTTTTACTTGACATCTTTTGATAAGCAAGGTCTTCAGAGGAAGTCTTACATGAGTGCTATCAGACAAAACAAACACGTATATTCAGAACAGGTAGGTCCAAAAATCTTTTGGGAGAAGAGAGGTGTTTACCGGCCATGTAGCCGCCATTTTGTAAATGATGATGGGTGAGCACCATTTTGTGAAGTGATGACCCATGGCCACCATTTTGTGAAGTGATGATCCATGGCCACCATTTTGTGAAGTGATGATCCATGGCCACCATTTTGTGAAGTGATGATCCATGGCCACCATTTTGTGAAGCGATGATGGGTGAGCACTATTTTGTGAGGGTACTAATTGTGCTTGCTTTTGTCTGAGAATCAGATGATGTCATGTATAACATTTCAAACCAGTAATAAAAGAAATGGATTGCACTGTTAACCCTTGAGTCCGCACAAGTTTCCTCAACACGTGTAACCTCTCAGGAACATATTACTTCAGCCTTGGCACCGTACGCGGTGATTGCTGGAACGATTAGGCTCGCGGTTACATTGACTGGCTGCATGGGTTGGACTTTAACCTGGTGTTGTGAGACTTCTTATTCTGCATGTTTTGCCAGAAATTGAAAGACAGGTAAGCCTCGAGAGGAACGTTCTTGCTGTGCCTGGGAACATTGTTCCAACGTGTCCCTCCCATTACTGACCCAGGGGCATCTTAAAGCACCTAATGCTTCGATGTCCTCACCTCCTTCTCCCTCAGTCCTGCAAAGGTCCATAATTTCCAATGGGAAAAGCGAGGGGATTATTCCGGAAATTATGGCCACCCTTGTCCCAAAACTGTAAAATCCCACCCGACGTCAACGGATATTCCTGTTGTCTGCCCCTTGTCCGCTCCGATTCCCGTGGTGGTCAGGGTGGTAAAATTCCGGCCTATATCTAATGTATGGATCTGGACTGAGGACGATACCACCCACACAGTGATATAAGGAGACAGGGAGAGTATGATATTCAGGAGAGATGCGTGTAGATCTAAGCCTGGAGATAGAACTCCAGCCTTATACCCGACTGTGTAAACAGTTTGGGTAGTTATTAAAGACTTGCAGTTAAGATTGGCTGTAAAGACTACCAAGACTTCTTTAAGACTCACTATTTTACAGCAAACATTTTCCCAACATTATCGGCTGGAATAGGAACAGTAGGAGTCTATTCAGCCTCTCAAACCTTCAATGAGGTTATAGCAGATAGATATTATCACCTATTTTAGTTTGGGTAACCCTTAAAGTCCTCGCTTAACCAAAACCTACCAATTTTAGTTTTGACATAGCCTGGACAGAATATTCTGGAGTCCTGATGGCAGCAGGGAAGAAGCTGTTCTTGAGTCACTTGATATGTGACCTCAGATAACACTGCAATGAAGTTACTGTGAAAATCCTCTAGTTGCCACACTCCGGCGCCTGTTCGGGGTAACACTGAGGGAGAATTTAGCACTGCCAATGCACCCTAACCAGCACGTCTTTGGGACAGTGGGAGGAAACCCATGCAGACATGGGGAGAATGTGCAGACTCCGCACAGACAGTGACCAGGTATCCAACCCGGGTCCCTGACAATGTGAGGCAGCAGTGCTAACCACTTTGCCACTGTGCACAGGGAGAGGAAGCAGGTTTAAGGGGCCGAATGGTCTACTTCCACTCCTAATTTGTATGCTCGTAGGAAGGAATTAGTTGAGTAAGGAATAGATATTATCATTGAACCATAGAAACCCTATGGTGCAGATGGAGGCCATTTGGCCCATCGAGACTGGACTAACTCTTCGATAGACCATCCCACCCAGGCCCCATCCCTGGGCATTTATCTCACTAATCCACCTAACCTTCACATCTTTGGAACGTGGGAGGAAACCGGAGTACCCGGAGGAAACCCACGCAGACACAGGGAATATGTGCAAACTCCACATAGACAGTGACCCGAGCCGGGAATCACCGTGCCATCGTGCTGCCTTATGAAGAAGGAATGTTTCTTGTCAAACGGGAATGTTGTGAGATGGGGGGGGGTGGGGAGGGGAGGGAGAGGCGAGGTGGGGAGTGTAGTTGGGGGAAGGGTGGGGTGGAGGTGGGGGTGGGGAGGGGTGGAGGTGGAGGGAGAGGTGGGGGAGTGGGGGTTGGGGAGGGAGGTGGGGAGGAGGAGGAGGGGGTGGAGGTGGGGGGGAAGGTTGTGGTGGAAGGTTGGGGTTGGGGGTTGGGGAGAGAAGCGGGAGAGGAAGTAGGAGTGGGGATGGGGGTAGAGGGGATTTGGGGGGGGGAGATTGGGGGGTGTGGAGGGGAGGTTGGGGTGGGGGTTGGGGAGTGAGTTGGGGGGAGGTGGGGAGTGGGGGGATGTGGGGGGGGAGGTTGAGGTGGGGGGGGTGGGGTTGGGGAGAGAAGTGGGGGAAGGAGGTGGGAGTGGGGAGTGGAGGTGAGGGTGGGGGAGTGTGGGGGTTAGGTTGGGTGGGGGGTGGGGTTGGTGGTTGGGGAGAGAAGTGGGGGAGGAGGTGGGAGTGGAGAGTGTGGGTGAGGGTGGGGGAGTGTGGGGGGTAGGTTGGGGTGGGGGGTGGGGTTGGGGAGAGAAGTGGGGGAGGAGGTGGGAGTGGGGAGTGGGGCTGGGGTGGGGGGATATGGAGGGTAGGTTGGGGTGGGGGGGTTGAGGGTTGGAGAGGAAATGGGGGGATGTGGAAGGAAGGTTAAGGTGGAGGGTGGGGGGGGGGAGAGCGGTGAAGGGGGGGAAACGGAGCGTCGTGTTGACAATTATCAAGAGTTTTACTGAGAGATTAGCTGAGGCGAAAGAGCTTCTGTTGACAGGAGGTTTTGATAACCAGAAAAAACCCACACAGATCGAAGATAACTAGCAGCAGAACTGAAGGAGAAATGAGTTGTGAGTTGCTATAATCTGGAATGTGCTGGAAGTGGTTCTGGTGGTAAAAAAAATTGGACGAACCCTTGTTGAGGAAAGAGCAAAGGGTATGGGATTAATTGTATGGCTCTTTCAAGTAAGCAGTGTGGACACAATGGGCTGAATGGCCTGATCCTGCACTGTGATTCAATGAAAGAAATGATAGAGTCCAAGAATTTCTAAATCGATTAGAGTCACAGAGAGTCACGGAGATATACAGCACGAGAACAGGCCCTTCAGCCCAACTCGACACATGCTGACCAGGTTCCCTAAACAGAACTATTCCCATTTGGCCTATATCCCTCTAAACCTTTCCCATCCATGTATCTGTCCAAAAGTCTTTTAAATGTTGTAATTGTACCCACCTCTACCACCTCCTCTGGCAACGCTTTCCACACGCGCACCACCCTATCAAAAAGTCACCCCTCAGGTCCCTTTTAAACCTTTCCCCCCCTCACCTTTAACCTCTGCCCTCTAGTTTTGGACTCCCCTACCCTGGGGAAAAGACCTTGGCTATTCACCTTATCTCTGCCCCTCATGATTTTGTAAACCTCTATAAGCTCACCCCTCATCCTCCTGCACTCGAGGGAAAAAGTTTAAGTTTGTTTATTAGTGTCACAAGTCAGCTTACATTAACACTGCAATTAAGTGAAAATCCCCCAGTCGCCGCAGTCTGGCGCCTGTTCGGAGAATTTAAGCATGGCCAATGCCCCCTAACCAGCATATCTTTGAACACAATCCACCTAACGTCTTCTGGACTGTGAAGGAAACTGGAGCACCCTGGGGGACACACGCACACACACCCTGGGGGACACACGCACACACACCCTGGGGGACACATGCACACATACCTGGGGGACACACACACATACACACTCTGGGGGACACACGCATACACACCCTGGGGGACACACGCATACACACCCTGGGGGACATACGCACACACACCCTGGGACACACACGCATACACACCCTGGGGGACACATGCACACACACCCTGGGGGACAGAAGGTGAAGGTGCAGACTCTGCACAGATAGTGACCCATGTGGGAATCGAACCCGGGTCCCCAGCCGCTGTGAGGCAGCAGTGCTAACCCACTGTGCCACCATTTAGTCCCAGCCTATCCAGGCTTTCCTTATAACCCAAACCTTCCAGTACTGGTAACACCCTTGTAAATCTTTATTGCACCCCCCCCTTTCCTGTTTAATAACATCCTTACTATAACAGGGTGACCAGAACTGTACGCAGTACTCCAAATATGGCCTGACCGATGTCTTGTACAGTCGGTGACTGGGAGTTGAGACTGTGGCGTAGGTGAAATTTTGCTTGACTTTGGTGCAGTTGATTCATGTGCGGCCCCACTCATGGCAAGTGGATATTAAAGGTCAAACTCCCTCTTGTAGACAGCGTCTGAGATACACACTACAGGGTAGACCTTTGCTCTGTGAACCAACCCCCCCCCCCCCCCGCCGGGACCTGGGTAAAGCAGCAACATGTTTCTGATTGCTAACATCTCTCCCCCCCCTCCCCACCATGTTAAGCAATTTAAACCGGATAAGAAAGGCAAAGACTGACGAAAAGTAATCATTTCTGATAACTACCATTTTCTCTTTTGAGATAAGCAACTGACAGGAAGTCCGAGAGATAACATCATCTTGAGCTGAACCTATAAAGTGCGCCGAGTTAGAGCGGAATGAAAATAACCCGCCCACCTGTGCTCAACCCGCCCTCCCCCCCCCTCCCCTCCCCTCCCCCCCCCCCACCTCCATCCCACCGAGCCTCCCCTCCTCAGTCTGACTTTATTCAGGCGACCTGCTGAAAACAAGAGTCCTCCGGTCTCCAGCCTTCTGTCCGCCGCAGCCTCCTCGGGGATTGGACCATGTCCGGCTCCGGGCCTCACGAGCCGACGTACAGCAACTTCCACATTCTCCACGGGACCAGGGAGGAGGAATCCATCTACAACAACTTCTCCAACCCGTGTCGGCGCAGCCGGTGGGACAGGACGCTCGGAGGTAAGCCGGAGCGAAGGGGCACCTGCCGGAAACCGGCACAGGACTTGCTCCCTCTATCCGCAGCCGGGGTGGCGGAGGGGGGGGGGGGGGGGGGGGGGTGGGTAGGGCGATCGGAAGTCCCACTCGCTTTGACTGAGGTGTCCGGAATGCAGAGGGCTCTCAACAGGGGAGACAGGAAGGGAGAAACTGTTTCCTTGCGTCACGGGGAGCTCAGTGATCAGAGGATTTGATTTGTTTTGATTTATTATCGTCACATGTATCAGCGTACGGTGAAAAGTATCGTTTCTTGAGTGCTTTACAGGCAAAACATACCGTTCATAGAGAAGGAGAGAGTGCCGAATGTGGTGTTACAGCCATAGCTAGGGTGTGGAGAAAGATCAACTTAATGCGGGGTGGGTCCATTCAAAAGTCTGACAGCAGCAGGGAAGAAGCTGTTCTTGAGTCGGTTGGTACGTGACCTCAGACTTTTGTACCTTCCCAACGGACGAAGGTGGAAGAGAGAATGTCTGGGTGTGCGTGGGGTCCTTGATTACACTGGCTGCTTTCCTGAGGCAGTGGGAAGCGTAGACAGAGTCAATGGTTGGGAGGCTGGTTTGTGTGATGGACTGGGCTACGTGGACACAATGGTTAAAAATTTCCTGTCTTGTCCTGTCCACCGCATTTGGAACGCAATCGCTCAGTTCTGCTCACCCTGCCACAGGGAGGATGTTAATAAACTGGAAAGGGTTAAAAAAAAGATGTTACCGGGACTGGAAGGTTTGGATTGTAAGGAGAGGCTGGATAGGCTGGTAACACAGCGGTTAACTCTGCTGCCTCAGGGACCTGGGGTGTTGGGAAATCCAGCAGACCATTTCAAGGTCCGTTGAGAACCTGGGTGGGAATTTCCAGGCTGCAGGTACGCACAGCTGAAAAATTCCACCCAATACTTTCCAATTAATTATTTGAGGTGATTGGGTGAGATTGGGTGAGGGGGTGTGAATGAGGAGCCATTTTCTGTTAAACACGGTGAACCCTCAGGACAAAGCAGCTCCGTTTGATTGGCACCACATCCACAAACATCCACTCCCTCCACCACCGATGCTCAGTAGTAGCAGTGTGTACTAACGACGAAATGCACTGCAGCAATCCACCAAAGATACTTAGACAGCACCTTCCAAACACACAAACACTTCCATCTAGAAGGACAAGGGCAGCAGATACATGGGGAACACCACCACCTGCAAGTTCCCCTCCAAACCACTCACCATCCTGACTTGGAAATCGCCGTTCCATCACTGTGGCTGGGTCAAAATCCTGGAATTCCCTCCCTAACGGCATTGGGGGTCAACCCACAGAACGTGGACTGCAGCGATTCGAGCAGGCAGCTCACCACCACCTTCTCAAGGGGCAACTAGGAATGGGCAATAAATGCTGGCCCAGCCAACGACGCCTGTGTCCCACCAATGAATAAAAATAAATTCTGGAAGGTGCTACCTGAAAGGGCGGTGGAGGCAGATTCATCAGAAACTTTCCAAAGGGAAAATTCTCGATAAGGAAACAAGAATTCCTTGTCTCCTTGCCTGGGGAAAGATCAGAGGCAGTGGGATTAATAGGATGGATTGACACAGTAGGAAGTCTGACAGTCAGCGTAGGAGTGAAGGACCAAACAGCCTGCTTTTGCATTTTAAGAACCTTTGCGATTAAACCTACTTCCGACAGGCAACGCATTTCAGATAACAACACCGCGCGACGCAAGAAATAAATCCTTTCATCCTTCCTCTGGGTTCCTTTTCAAGTACGGCATGATGGCACAGTGGTTAGCACTGCTGTCTCACAGTGCCAGGAGCCCAGGTTCGCTTCCTGGCTTGGATCGTTATCTGTGGGGAGTTTGTACATTCTCCTCGCGTCTGCGTGCATTCCCTCGGGGCGCTCCAGTTGCCTCCCACAGTCCAAAGATAAGCCGGTTAGGCTGATTGGCCATGATAAAGTGCCATTTACCATCAGGGAAATTAGCTAGGGTAAATACATGGAGTTACGGGCATGGGGGCTGGGTGAGATTGTGGTCGGTGCAGACTCGATGTCACCAGGTCTACGAGGGGCACGGACAGAGTGGATAGTCTGAAGCTTTCTCCCCAGGGTGGAAGAATCAATTACTCGGGGGCACAGGTTTAAGGTGCGGGGGGTAAGGTTTAAAGGAGATGTACGGGGCAAGTTCTTTTACACAGAGGGTGGTGGGTGCCTGGAACTCGCTACCGGGGGAGGGAGTGGAAGCAGATATGACAGTGACTTTTAAGGGGCAATTTGACAAATGAACAGGATGGGAATAGAGGGATACGGTCCCCGGAAGGGTAGGGGATTTAGTTCAGTCGGGCAGCATGGTTGGTGCAGGCTTGGAGGGCCGAAGGGCCTGTTCCTGTGCTGGAATTTTCTGTTATTTGACGGACTGAATGGTCTCTTTCTGCACTGTAGGGATTCTAAGATTCTATAAGCCCCTTCTCCTTGGTTTCCAGTAGAAACAGTTCCCCCTTATTTACCCCCACAGGACCCTTCATAATTTTAAAGGCAGCTACCAAATCTCTCCTGAAAGTTCTTTCTTTGTGCCGTTCCAGCGATGTATATCTTCAAAGTAATTATCACGAGCTTAATGATATTTATTAGTATTATTAAGAGTAATAAGTCTTCTTTGAAGAATTGTCTCCTGATATTGGGAAGCTATATCCGACCATCCAGCGACTATCCCCCCCATTCCCCTTTGTTGTTGGATGGTGAAAGGGTTTAGAGGGATGGTTTGAAAGTTGCCTCACCTCGTTCTTTTTGGAGTAAACCTTCCTCGGGCAGAGAGAGTGCGAAATGGGTCAATGTTGCTCTCAATAGAGTCCACTGACATACCCCAACTGATGGCCCCAGCGCTTATCGGACAATCATTCTCACCCGTTGTTTAGACAAAGATCAGTTTCTTTGAACAAGTTTAATTTGGTTTGATTTATTATTGTCGCATGTGCTTGTGTACAGTGAAAAGGATTGCCTCTTGCGCCTTTTCAGACAAAGCATACCGTTCATAGAGAACGAAAGGACAGGGTGGAGAATGTAGTGTTCCAGTCATAGATAGCCATGATGTGGAGATGCCGGCGTTGGACTGGGGTGGACCCAGTAAGAAATCTCACAACATCAGGTTAAAGTCCAACAGGTTTATTTAGAATCACGAGCTTTTGGAACACTGCTCCTTCATCACCTGATGAAGGGGCAGTGCTCTGAAAGCTCGTGCTACCAAATAAACCTGTTGGACTTTAACCTGATGTTGTGAGACTACTTACTGTCATAGCCAGGGTGTAGAGAAAGATCAACTTAATACACGATGAGTTGACAAAGGGATAAAAACAGTTCAGTATTTTTAAATATTTGAAATATACAAAGAACAAAGAACAAAAACAGCCCGGGAAACAGGCCCTTCGGCCCAACGAGCCCACTCCGCCATTTTAACATTACCAGTCGCCCCCTCCACCCATGATCCTTATCTATTGTTTTATGGCAATCCACATTGAGGGAAACTAATTTAGGGACAATTTATTACTTCCAATCAGCCTAATAGCACATCTTTGGGGTGTGGGAGGAAACCGGAGCACCTGGAGAAAACCCACGCAAGAACGGGGAGAATGCGCAAACTCCCACAGACACCGGCCCAAATCCATGTGTCTGCACAGCAAACAGTGATAGTCACTGAGCTGTCGTGTAGCCCAGCATCTGGTCCAGTTTAAGCGCACACTAACGACATGAAGCACTAGGCTACTCTCGAAACAACCAAGAGCAGCCCTGTACGACCCATCGCGTGTCTGCCCCTCGTTGGACAACAAGGCGGACCGACTTAAAACCTGTGAATTAAAAGAAAAAAACATTATTATCATTCCACATCCTTTTACATTACCAGGGCCGTCCCAATGCTAATGAACCTTATTTAAAACAATCTCCTATATCCTCCCATCTCCAACCCACTCATGTGCCTGTCTAAGTTACTCTTAAACAACTCCAGCGTGCCTGCCTCCACCACCTTACTTGGCAGAGCATTCCATACCCCCACTACCCTCTGTGTGAAAAACCTCCCTCTAATATCTGTGTTATACCTCTCCCTCCTCACCTTAAGCCCATGGCCCCTCAATATGACTCATTGTCTGTTTTATTTCCCCACTGTGGTATTTTGTTGTTTAAAGTTTATTTATTAGTGTCACAAGTAAGGCTTATATTAACACTGTGGTGAAGTTACTGTGAAAATCCCCTAGTCGTCACACTCCTGTTTGGGTACACTGAGGGAGAATTTAGCACGGCCAATGCATCCTAACCAGCACGTCCTTCAGACTGTGGGTGGAAACTGGAGCACCCAGAGGAAACCCACACAGACACGGGGAGAACATGTGGACTCTGCACAGACAGTGACCCAAGCCGGGAACTGAACTGGGGTCTTTTGGTATTGTGAGGCAGCAGTGCTAACCACTGTGCTACTGTGTCGCCATATTAACATTTAATTATTAATTTTTAGTTAGCAGAAGGCAATAGATTGAAAGCCATTTCTTCAAGACAACAAACAACTTAGCAAATAGGACGAGAGGGGATTGGTGTATTGTCAAATAGAGGGTGGCGCAGTGGCACAGTGGTTAGCGCTGCTGTCCCACAGTGCTAGGGACCTGGGTTTGATTCCCAGCTTGGGTCACTCTCTGTGTGGAGTCTGCACATTCTCCACATGTCTGCATGGGTTTCCTCCGCGTGCTCCAGTTCCCTCCCACAGTCCAAAGACATGCTGGTTAGGATGCATTGGCCTTGCTAAATTCTCCCTCAGTGTTACCTGAACAGGCGCCGGAATGTGGCGACTAGGGGATTTTCACAGTAACTTCATTGCAGTGTTAATGTTAGCCTACTTGTGACACTGGTAAATAGAATCATACAGTCGCAGAAGGAGGCCATTTGGCCCATCGAGTCAGCACCGACCACAATCGCCATAACCCCATGCATATACCCTAGCTAGTCCCCCTGACACTAAGGGACAACTTAGTATGGTGAATCCACCTAACCCGTATATCTTTGGACTGTGGGAAGAAACTGGAACACGCGGAGGAAACCCACGCAGACATGGGGAGAACATGCAAACTCCACACAAACAGTAACCCAAGCCAGGAATTGAACCCGGGTCCCTGGCGCTGTGGGGCAGCAGTGCTAACCACTGTGCCGTTGTTAAAAATAAGTCTTTCCTGAAAGCTTCTTTCTGAAGCCTTTCTCTCTGATGTGAAGAACTTTAAGGAATGACAGATTGAAAAGGGTAAAATGTTATTGTTAGCCTCACTTTATTTTCAAGTCATTTGCTTCAGAGGGCTGGCGGACTGTGTAAGAGGATACACTCTACCAGGTTAGACTCAGAAGCAGACAGTGAAAATCTCAGCGAGGGATTAGCACGGGGAAAGGAAATCCCTGGTTGATTCAATTTGACTAATTTAACATTTGTTCCTGGGGAAAGATCCTTATCACCAATATTGTGGAGTGGAGTCACAGGTGGACAGGGTGGTGAAGAAGGCATTCAGCATGCTTGGTTTCATTGGTCAGAACATTGAATACAGGAGTTGGGACGTCTTGTTGAAGTTGTACAAGACATTGGTAAGGCCACACTTGGAATACTGTGTACAGTTCTGGTCACCCTATTATAGAAAGGATATTATTAAACTAGAAAGAGTGCAGAAAAGATTTACCAAGATGCCACCGGGACTTGATGGATTGAGTTATAAGGAGAGGCTGGATAGACTGGGACTTTTTTCTCTGGAGCGTAGGAGGCTGAGGGGTGATCTTATAGAGCTCTATAAAATAATGAGGGGCACAGATCAGCTAGATAGTCAATACCTTTTCCCAAAGGTAGGGGAGTCTAAAACCAGAGGGAATAGGTTGAAGGTGAGAGGGGAGAGATACAGAAGGGTCCAGAGGGGGGAGTTTTTTCACACAGAGGGTGGTGAGTGTCGGGAACAAGCTGCCAGAGGTAGTAGTAGAGGCAGATACAATTTTGTCTTTTAAAAAGCATTTAGACAGTTACATGAGTAAGATGGGTATAGAGGGATATGGGCCAAATGTGGGCAATTGGATTAGCTTAGTGGTTGAAAAAAAAGGGGGGGCATGGACAAGTTGGGCCAAAGGGCCTGTTTCCCTGCTGTAAACCTCCATGACTCTATTGTCAAAAATTGTGAAATAAAGAAATGTAAATGTACCTCATACTTAACGGGTGTATACTGAGATGAAGTGAGAGATCTTGGCATAGACCATAAGTGCAGGTACATAGATTCCTAAAGGCAGCAGTAAACAAGGTTCTAAAGAAGGCATATGGAACTGTCCTTCAATGGCAGAGGTACAGAATATTAAAGCAAGGATATAGTCCGGAATGTTACCACCCTGCTCGCCGCGGGAACCGGAGAGGACTAGGGGTGGACAGTGGAAATGTCAATTGTCCTCGAGCGGAATTTCATGGTTTTGGGGCGAGCGAGGCTGTAAAATCCTACCCAGTGGCACAGTGGTTAGCACCGCTACCTCACAGCGCCGGGTACCCAGGTTCAATTCCTGGCTTGGGTCACTGTCTGTGTGGAGTCTGCATGTTCTCCCCGTGTCTGCGTGGGTTTCCTCCGGGTCTCCAGTTTCCTCCCACAGTCCAAAGATGTGCTGGTTAGGTGGATCGGCCATGCTAAATTGCTTGGTGTCAGGGGGATTAGCTGGGGTAAATGCATGGGGCTATGGGCATGGGGCCTGGGTGGGATTGTGGTCAGTGCAGACTCAATGGGCCGAGTGGCCTCCTTCTGCACTGTAGGATTCCAGGATTCTACAATGTTGGAGTTGTATAAAACTCTGGTGTATCATGCACAGCTTGGTCACCACATTACTGGAAGGATGTAATTGCTTAAGAGAGAGTGCATAGCATAGAAGGAGGCCATTCGGCCCATGTCGTGAGTGCTATGTCTCAAGAAGAGCTATCCAATTGGTCCCAACCACCCCCCCCCAACAACCTCGCACCCACCTTCTCCCCTCCATATGCCTACTCTTTCCCCTGAGAGAAGTTCCTCCTTAACTCTGTTCTAAGTTGACTCCCCTGTATTTTGAGGCTGTGCCCTTTAGTCCTTGTTTCCATTCTAAGTGGAAATAATCTCATTGCTTCTACCCTATCTAGCCCCTTCATTAACTTATGTGTCTCTATAAGATCTCCCCTCAGCCTTCTAAACTCCAGTGAATACAGGCCCAGTCTACTCAATCTCTCCTCATAAGCGAACCCCCTCATCTCCGGAATCAACTTGGTGAACCTTCTCTGCACCCTCTTCAAAGCTAATATATCCTTTCTTAAATATGGTGACCAAAATTGCACGCAGAACTCTAGGCGCGGCCTCACCAGTGCCCTGTACAATTGCAGCAAGGCCTCCCTGCTTTTATATTCTATTCCCCTCGCGATAAAGGCCAGCATCCCATTCGCCTTCCTGACCACCTGCTGCACCTGCAGACTGGGTTTTTGTGATTCGTGCACAAGGACCCCCAGGTCCTTCTGCACTGTAGCATGTTCTAATTTTTCACCATTTAAATAATAGTCCATTTTAATATTATTCCTTCCAAATCTCACACTTGCCAACGTTATACTCCATCTACCGGTCACTTACTTAGCCTATCCAAGTCTCTCTGCAGACTTTCCGTGTCCTCCACACAATTTGCCTTCCCACTCCTCTTTGTGTCATCCACAAACTTTGTTACCTTACACTCAGTCCCCTTCTCCAGATGGTCTGTGTATATGGTAAACGGTTGGAGTTGATGGCTCAGTGGTCCTATTGCTTGATTTACAATCCAGAAACTCAGCTAATATTCTAGGGATCCTGGATTGAATCCTATTACGGCAGGTAGTGGAATTTGAATCCAATGAAAAGTATCTACTGATGACCCATTGTTGGAAAACCCCATCTGGTTCACTCATGTCCCTTTATGGAAGGAAATCTGCCGTCCTTACCGGGTCTGACCTACATGTGACTCCAGAGCCTCAGCAATGTGGTTGACTCTCAACTGCCCTCCAAGGGCAACTAGGGATGGGCAATAAATGCTGACCCAGCCAGCGACACCCATGTCTTGTAAATTAATATAAAAAGCAGTTAATTAAACACGAATTCTAAACTTCAACACCCAACAATGAACAGTGAAATATCTGGGATCATTGAGCAGAGAGAGACCTAGAACAACTCTTCAATCAGTCTCCCTCAGTTTTTAAAGAAGTTTGTTTATTAGTGTCACAAGTAAGGCTTATATTAACACAGCAATGAAGTTACTGTGAAAATCCCCTCGTTGCCACACTCTGGTGTCTGTTGGGTACACTGAGGGAGAATTTAGCATGGCCAATGCACCCTAACGTCTTTCAGACTGTGGGAGGAAACCGGAGCAGCCGGAGGAAACCCACGCAGACACGGGGAGTATGTGCAGACTCCACACAGACAGTGACCCAAGCCGGGAATCAAACCCGGGTCCCTGGTGCTGTGAGGCAGAAGTGCTAACCACTGTTCACCGTCAGAGTGGATTCCCTGTTCGGATTAGGAACTGTAGCATTAACCCAAAACTTCACCGAGCTACAAGGAAACTGATCATCTCCATTTCGTTTTTACAGGTTGTGGAAGAGTGATTTCATGTAGGGAATGTTCCATTCTGCAAGGAAAAGCTTGTTTCCTCTTCCTGATTCTGGGCATCTCCTTCTTTGTGACTTTTATCCTGCTTATGGTTTGCATTTCAAACAGTAAGTATTTCAAACTAATGAGACAGAAGTCCCCTGTGAGAGCGAGTCACTCGAGGCCAGGGAATGGACAATGTCCGCGCTCTACCCTAGCTCCTGCTCTTTGGCTGGTATCATTCCCAAATTCTGGAATGTGGAATATCCACGTTGCATCTCCCGATCTCCTGCCAAATCCACGCAGTATCACCATTCTCCCTAATTATCTTCCAGAGCTATGGAAGAAATTCAACAAAACACCATAGGAATTCTACTGAGAATTCCTTGTTTTCAGAGAGGGGAGGGAGTTGAGGGAACAAAGATGCCCACTCCCAAATGGCACAGCTTTGATATCCAGTTACACTGAATCTCCAGAACAGAAACAGCCTCAATTGGTCTGCGCTGGTGTTTATGCTCCACCTGGGGCGGTACGGTGGCATAGTGGTTAGCACTGCTGCTTCACAGCTCCAGGGACCTGGGTTCGATTCCCGGCTCGGGTCACTGTCCGTGGGGAGTTTGCACATTCTCCTCGTGTCTGTGTGGGCTTCCTCTGGGTTCTCCGGTTTCCTCCCACAGTCCAAAGCTGTGCAGGTTAGGTTGATTGGCCATGTTAAAATTGCTCCTTATGTCCTGGGACGCTTAGGTTAGAGGGATTAGCGGGTAAATGTGGGGTAGGGCCTGGGTGGGATTGTAGTTGGTGCAGACTCGATGGGCTGAAGGGCCTCTTTCTGCACTTTAGGGTGCTATGATTCTAAGCTGTGGCTCACAATGACACAGTGATTAACGCTGCTGCCTCACAGCGCTACGGACCCAGGTTCGATTCCCGGCTTGGGTCACTGCCTGAGCAGAGTCTGCAAGTCCTCCCCATGTCTGCGTGGGTTTCCTCCCACAGTCTGAAAGATGTGCTGGTAAGGGTGCATTGGCCATGCTAAATTCTCCCTCAGTGTACCCAAACAGATTGTGGTGACTAGAGGATTTTCCCAGTAACTCCATTGCAGTGTTAATGTAAACCTACTTGTGACACTAATAAACTTGTAAAATGGCCCACTGAGCCAATCAGACTGCGGTAGGTCTTCCACTGGCATCAAGATGTCGGGGGTGGGAGTCCTGCCCACTGAGAGCTGCCTGCCAATCAGAGGTGGGCAGTCATCATGCTCAGCAGCGCCACTGGGAGGCTGTGGCTGCCTCTGGAAGGACAGGCATCAAAGCCCCAAGGTCACGGAGCAACCCAGGCTGCAGGAAAGCAATGAGGGTTGGCGGGGGCGTTTGGTTGGTCAATGCTTGGCCACCAGCGGTGGTGAGGTAGGACCATTAATGCGACAAGTTTCCTTCAGAAAAAGGAAGTGGATCTGTTTCATAGAATCACAGAATCCCTACCATGTAGAAGCAGGCCATTCAGCCCATCGAGTCTGCACTGACTCTCTACAGATTGGCTGGAATATTACCGCTCCACCCACCATGGCAATTGGAGTGGACGAGGGGCAGAACATAGACAGGTCCATTGAAATAGGGTGGGATTTTACAGTTTCGGGACGAGCGAGGCTGTAGAACCCTACCCAGCATCTTACTTGGGTCTTCTCCCCCATTCTATCCCCTTAACCTGCACATCATTGGACACTAAGGTACAATTTAGCATGGCCAATCCGCCTAACCTGTACATCTTTTGGACTGTGGGAGGAAACCGGAGCACCCGGAGGAAACCCACACTGACGTGGGGAGAACGTGCAAACTCCACACAGACGGTCACCCAAGCCGGGAATCAAACCTGGGTCCCTGGCGCTGTGAGGCAGCAGTGCTAACCCACTGTGCCACCGTGCCATCCATTTATTATTGAGTTATATTAATTCCTGACCATTATTCACATTCCATAGAGAATATCCAAAAGATATTTAATTATTATATTCTGATTAATATATCAGCTGAGGTACAGAATAGACACTCTCTCCACAACAAAGAAAAGCTCAAACTTTGATAAAAAGATTTTTCACACTTTAATGAAACGTTAGCAGCACAGTTTTCTGTTCCTGATGTTGGGGTGTTCCCTATTTAATGCTGAAGGTTGATTTTGTCTTTCAGCCTCAACGTTCCAAGAGCAAATGAAAAAGCAAATGGAACTAATGACTAGTAAGATTCAAAACAGTAAGTTATTGCAAACATTTTTGTCAAAGTCTTACTTTGTTTTAAGTTTTCACAGTCTCTCCACCATTCACCAGCCAGCAGGGGACTGAGTATAAACCTTCCAAACACATGACCACTTCCATCCTGAAGGACAAGGGCAGCAGATACATGGGGAACACCACCACCTGCAAGTTCCCCTCCAAACCACTCACCATCCTGACTTGGAAATATAATCGGCCGTTCTTTCATAGTCGCTGGGTCAAAATCCTGGAATTCCCTTCCTAAAGGCATTGTGGGTCAACCCACATAATATAGACTGCAGTGATTCAAGAAGGCAGCTCATCACCACCTTCTCAAGGGGCAACTAGGGCTGGGTAATAAATGCTGGCCAGCCAGCAACGCCCGTGTCCCACGAATGAATAAAAAATAATTCTTCTCCTAAGTCTCTGCTCTCTCTATTCCAGTAAGAAGTCTATAACACCAGGTTAAAGTCCAACAGGTTTATTTGTTGCAAATGCCACTAGCTTTTGGAACAGGCTGTTCTGAAAGCTAGGGGTGTTTGCTACAAGTAAACCTGTTGGACTTTAACCTGGTGTTGTGGGACTTCTTACTGTGTTTACCCCAGTCCAACACCGGCATCTCCACATCTCTCTATTCCCCCATAGGTCTGTCTCCATAACAAGTTCCTGGCTCCATTTCATGGGAGCTTCCCACCCAGGCACCTACCCCTTAGCCCCATATATTTGCCCCACTAATCCACCTACAATTTAGAAGAGTCAATCCCCCCTAACCTAGGCATCTTTCAGACTGTGGGAGGAAAGCAGAGCACCCGGATGAAACCCATGCAGATGTGGGGAGAACGTGCAAACTCCGCACAGATGGTCACCCAAGCCAGGAATCGAACCCGGGTCCCTGGTGCTGTGAGGCAGCAGTGCCAACCCACTGTGCCACCGTGCCATCCATTTATTATTGAGTTATATTAATTCCTGACCATTATTCACATTCCATAGAGAATATCCAAAAGATATTTAATTATTATATTCTGATTAATATATCAGCTGAGGTACAGAATAGACATTCTCTCCACAACAAAGAAAAGCTCAACATAAGAACATAAGAAATAGGAGCAGGAGTAGGCCATCTGGCCCTTCGAGCCTGCCCCGCCATTCAATAAGATCATGGCTGATCTGTCGTGGCTCAGTTCCACATTCCCGCCCTCTCCCCATAACCCTTAATCCCCTCTCTTATCAAAAACCCACCAACCCGCTTCTTAAAAATATTTAGCGAGGTAGCCTCCACCACTTCAATGGGCAGAGAATTCCAGAGATTCACCACCCTTTGAGTGAAGAAGTTCTTCCTCAACTCTGTTCTAAACCGCCCCCCCTTTATCTTGAGGCTGTGTCCCCTAGTCCTTTCTGAGCGGGAAGAGTCTCTCCACCTCTATCCTATCCATCCCATTCATCATCTTATATGTCTCAATGAGATCTCCCCTCATTCTTCTAAACTCTAACGAGTACAAGCCTAGTTTATTCAGCCTCTCCTCATAGCTCAACCCCCTCAACTCCGGCATCAGCCTAGTAAGCCTCCTCTGCACTCCCTCCAAGGCCAAAATATCCTTGCGTAAGTACGGCACCCAAAACTGCACACAGTACTCCAGCTGCGGCCTCACCAATGCCCTATACAGCCGCAGAAAGACCTCCCTACTTTTATATTCAAACTTTTATCAAACTTTGATAAAAATATTTTTCACACTTTAACAAAACTTTTGCAGCACAGTTTTCTGTTCCTGATGTTGGGGTGTTCCCTATTTAATGCTGAAGGTTGATTTTGTCTTTCAACCTCAATGTTCCAAGAGCAAATGAAAAAGCAAATGGAACTAATGACTAGCCTCAGTAAGATGCAAAACGACAGTAAGGTATTGCAAACATTTTTGTCAGTGTTTTACTTTGTTTTAAGTTTTCACAGTCTCTCCACCACTCACCAGCCAGCAGGGAACTGAATAGTTTCTGCCTAGTTCCACTGACCTGCATCTGGACCATATCCCTCCACACCCTCTCCTCCATGTACCCATCCAAGTTTTTCTTAAGTGTTAAAAGTGACCCCGCATTCACCACTTCATCTGGCAGTTCATTCCACACTCCCACCACTCTCTGTGTGAAGAAGCTCCCCCTAATATTCCCTTTAAACGTTTCCCCCTTCACCCTTAACCCATGTCCTCTAGTTTTTTTCTCCCCTAGCCTCAGTGGAAAAAGCCTGCTTGCATTCACTCTATCTATACCCATCAAAATCTTATACACCTCTATCAAATCTCCCCTCATTCTTCTACACTCCAGGGAATAAAGTCTTAACCTATTCAACCTTTCTCTGTAACTCAGTTTCTCAAGTCCTGGTAACATCCTTGTGAACCTTCTCTGCACTCTTTCAACCTTATTTACATCCTCCCTATAACTAGGTGATCAAAACTGCACACAATACTCTAAATTCAGCCTCACCAACTCATTCAGACTCAATCGAATAGAGTCTTATACAACCTCACCATAACATTCCAACTCTTATAGTCAATATTTTGATTTATAAAGGCCAACATACCAAAAGCACTCTTTACGACCCTACCTACCTGTGATGCCACTTTTAAGGCATTACGTATCTGTATTCCCAGATCCCTCTGTTCTACTGTACTCTTCAGTGTCCCACCATTTACCTTGTGTGTTCTACCTTGGTTTGTCCTTCCAAAGTGCAATACCTCACACTTGCTTGTCTGATTTCTGTTTGTCTTTCAGTTGAATTGTTTAGTAATGACACAAACCGGGATCTGAAGGAAATAAAGACTGAACTCAACAACATTCAAAACCAGAGTAAGTTATTCAAAGGATTTTCGGTTATTTCTTTGTTGTATTTAATTCTCTCCAAGGTCTCTACCATCCTCTGTCAAAAAGGCAATGTAGTAAGGCGATAGCCTAGTGGTATTATTGCTAGATGACTAACCCAGGAATACTAGCTATCTATCCTGAGAAAGCGGGTTCGAATCCCCGGCACGGTAGCTGGTGGAGTTTGAATTCAATAAAAAATGTCTGACATTAAGAATCTTCTGATGATCATGAAACCATTGCTGGAAAAATCCATCTGGGTCACTAATGTCCCTTTAGGGAAGGAAATCTGCTGTCCTTACCTGGTCTGGTCTCCACAGCCACAGCAAGGTGGTTGACTCTCAACTGCCCTCCAAGGACAACTAGGGATGGGAAATAAATGCTGGCCAGCCAGCGATGCACGTGTCCCACGAATGAATAAGAAACAAGTAGATAGATCAGGAGTTTTGCTCTGAAGCAGGTATCCAGGAAGTTATGGAGAGTATGCCTTTTCTACATTTCAGCTGTTTGGAATATATTAATGAAGTATCTTTTGGATATATCCTATGGAATGCGAATCTCCTGGTTCACCAAACTGCCTTGCCAACAAGTTCCGCAATGGTACGATCTTCGTTCTGTTGGGGCAGTGGTGGAACGGGGACAGGCATGCGTAACAGATCAGTGGTGGCCCCGGGGACTACCAAAGGTCGAACTGGGCTTGAAGGCACACTTCAACTCTGGTGCTTAACCCACATTGGTTATCTTTGATTGTTGGTCTGGGGTCACTGTCTGTGCGGAGTTTGCACATTCTCCCCGTGTCTGCGTGGGTTTCCTTCTGGTGTTTCGGTTTCCTCCCTCACGCCAAAAAATTGTAGGTTAGGTGGATTGGCCATGTTAAATTGCCCCTTATTGTCTAAAGATGTGCAAGTTAGGTGTATTGGTTATGCTAAATTAACCCTTAATGTCCAAAAGTGTGTGGGTTAGATGGATTGGCCCTTAATGTAAAAAGATGTGCATGTTAGGTGGATTGACCATGCTAAATTGTCCATTAGTGTCCATAGATGTGTGACTTAGTTGATTGGCCATGCTAAATTGCCCCTCAATGTCCAAAGATGTGCAGGTTAGGTTGATTGGCTGTGCTAAATTGCCTCTTAGAGTCAGGGGGTTTAGCAAGGTAAATACATAAGGTTAGGGCCTTTTTGGGATTGTTGTCGGTCAGACTCGATGGGCTGAATGGTCTCAGTCTGCACTGTAGGCATTCTATGACCCATAAGGGTCCTGCCTTCTCAACATTTCTCCTTGCCTGAGATGTGATGACCCTCCGCTTCAATCGCTACCAGCAAGCTCTCCCCCTCAAAGTTATTATGGGGGCTTTACCTTTGACCTTACTTATTTACTTGCTGATGAAGGCTGAACTTCCTAACTTTCTGTCTCAGAACATCAGGCAGGAATGAAACTCGCCCAGTGCTGACCCTCTGACAATGCGGCACCCCCTCAGTACTGACCCTCTGACAATGCGGCACCCCCTCAGTACTGACCCTCTGACAATGCGGCACCCCCTCAGTACTGAGCATCTCACAGTGCAGCACTCCCTCAGTACTGACCTTCTGACAGTGTGACACTCCCTCAGTACTGACCCTCTGAATGTGCAACACCCCTCAGTACTGACCCTCTGACACTACAGCATTCCCTCAGTACTGACCCTCTGACAATGCGGCACTCCCTCATTACTGACCCTCTGACAGTGCGGCACTCCCTCAGCACTGACCCTCTGACAGTGCGGCACTCCCTCAGTACTGACCCTCTGACAGTGCGGCACTCTCTCAGCACTGACCCTCTGACAGTGCGGCACTCTCTCAGCACTGACCCTCTGACAGTGCGGCACTCTCTCAGCACTGACCCTCTGACAGTGCGGCACTCCCTCAGCACCTCAAATACAAGTAGCTGCTGTGTGTTTACACAGGATAACGGTGCGTATTTCAATGTTACCTTTCAGAATTGTCAACCCCACCAAACACAGAAGAATCTAATGTCGCCTCCAGTGTTGCTGCCAGTGAGTTTTTACCCGCATTACCTTTCAAAATGGAGCTGTTTAATTCGTTATCATTCTGGAACCCTCAAAATACAGAATGATAATTTGTTACTTGAATCATTGACCATTCCAGCATCAGGTTTGTAAGCAGGCTGTGGTTCACGCTCAATGAATCAATGTACGGGTGTTACGGTGGTTAGGACTACCGCCTCTGACAGTGCAGCACTCCCTCAGTCCTGACTCTCTGACAGTGCGGCGCTCCCTCAGCACTGACCCTCTGACAGTGCGGCACTCCCTCAGTCCTGACCCTCTGACAGTGCGGCACTCCCTCAGCACTTACCCTCTGACAGTGCGACACTCCCTCAGCACTGACCCTCTGACAGTGCGGCACTCCCTCAGTCCTGACTCTCTGACAGTGCGGCGCTCCCTCAGCACTGACCCTCTGACAGTGCGGCACTCCCTCAGTCCTGACCCTCTGACAGTGCGGCACTCCCTCAGCACTTACCCTCTGACAGTGCGGCGGCACTCCCTCAGCTCTGACCCTCTGACAGTGCGGCGCTCCCTCAGCACTGTACAGTGCGGAACTCCCTCAGCACTGACCCTCTGACAGTGCGACACTCCCTCAGCACTGACCCTCTGACAGTGCGGCGCTCCCTCAGTACTGACCCTCTGACAGTGCGGCGCTCCCTCAGTACTGACCCTCTGACAGTGCATCACTCCCTCAGCACTGTCCCTCTGACAGTGCGGCACTCCCTCAGCACTGACCCTCTGACAGTGCAGCACTCCCTCAGCACCTCAAATACAAGTAGCTGCTGTGTGTTAACACAGGATAACGGTGCGTATTTCAATGTTACCTTTCAGAATCGTCAACCACACCAAACACAGAAGAATCTAAAGTGACCACCAGTGTTGCTGCCAGTGAGTTTTTACCCGCATTACCTTTCATAATGGAGCTGTTTAATTTGTTATCATTCTGGAACATAAGCCTCAAAATACGGAATGATAATTTTTTGTGTAAATCATGGACTGTTCCAGCATCAGGTGTGTAAGCAGGCTGTGGTTCACGCTCAATGAATCAACGTACGGGTGTCACGGTGGCACAGTGGTTAGTACGACTGCCTCACTGCACCAGGGACCCAGGTTGGATTCCCAGCTTGGGTCACTGTCTGTGTGGAGTCTGCAGGTTCTCACTGTGGCTGCTTGGGTTTCCTCCGGGTACATCCTCTGACAGTGTGACACCCCCTCAGCACTGACCCTCTGACAGTGTGGCACTCCCTCAGCACTGACCCTCTGACAGTGTGACACCCCCTCAGCACTGACCCTCTGACAGTGTGACACCCCCTCAGCACTGACCCTCTGACAGTGTGACACCCCCTCAGTACTGACCCTCTGACAGTGCGGCACTCCCTCAGTACTGACCCTCTGACAGTGCGGCACTCCCTCAGCACTGACCCTCTGACAGTGCGGCACTCCCTCAGTACTGACCCTCTGACAGTGCGGCACTCCCTCAGCACCTCAAATACAAGTAGCTGCTGTGTGTTAACACAGGATAACGGTGCGTATTTCAATGTTACCTTTCAGAATCGTCAACCACACCAAACACAGAAGAATCTAATGTCGCCTCCAGTGTTGCTGCCAGTGAGTTTTTACCCGCATTACGTTTCATAATGGAGCTGTTTAATTTGTTATCATTCTGGAACATAAGCCTCAAAATACGGAATGATAATTTTTTGTGTAAATCATGGACTGTTCCAGCATCAGGTGTGTAAGCAGGCTGTGGTTCACGCTCAATGAATCAACGTACGGGTGTCACGGTGGCACAGTGGTTAGTACGACTGCCTCACTGCACCAGGGACCCAGGTTGGATTCCCAGCTTGGGTCACTGTCTGTGTGGAGTCTGCAGGTTCTCACTGTGGCTGCTTGGGTTTCCTCCGGGTACATCCTCTGACAGTGTGACACCCCCTCAGCACTGACCCTCTGACAGTGTGACACCCCCTCAGCACTGACCCTCTGACAGTGTGACACTCCCTCAGTACTGACCCTCTGACAGTGTGACACCCCCTCAGCACTGACCCTCTGACAGTGTGGCACTCCCTCAGCACTGACCCTCTGACAGTTCGGCACTCCCTCAGCACTGACCCTCTGACAGTGCGGGACTCCCTCAGCACCTCAAATACAAGTAGCTGCTGTGTGTTTACACAGGATAACGGTGCGTATTTCAATGTTACCTTTCAGAATTGTCAACCACACCAAACACAGAAGAATCTAATGTCGCCTCCAGTGTTGCTGCCGGTGAGTTTAATTTGACATTACTCTGGAACATAAGCCTCAAAATACAGAATGATAGTTTTTTAATAAAGTCATGGACCTTTCCAGCATCAGGTCTGTGAGCAGTGTTTCAGAGTCAATGAGTCAATGTACAAGTGGCACAATGGTTAACACTGCTGCCTCACAGTGCCAGGCACCCTGGTTTGATTCCCAGATTGGGTCACTGTCTGTGCGGAGTCTGCATGATCTCCCCGTGTCTGCGTGGGTTTCCTCCGGGTGCTCCGGTTTCCTCCCACAGTCTGAAAGACGTGCTGGTTAGGGTTCATTGGCCGTGCTAAATTCTCCCTGAGTGAACCTGAAGTGTAGGTGAAGTGAAGTGTAACGTAGTGTAGCAATTAGGGGATTTTCACAGTAACTTGAATTGTATTAACGATCTACTGATGACCTTGAAACCATTGTCAATTGTCGGAAAAATCCATCTGGGTCCCTAACGTCCTTTAGGGAAGGAAATCTGCTGTCCTTACCCGGTCTGGCCTACATGTGACTCCAGAGCCACAGCAATGTGGTTGACTCTGAAATGACCCAGCAAGCCACTCACTTAAAGGACACTTTGGAATCATAGAGTAATCAAGTCATAGAATCATACAGAGCAGAAGGAGGCCATTCGGCCCATCGAGGCTGCACCAAACACAATCCCACCCAGGGCCTAACCCTGTTTCCCATATATTTAGCCCAATCTTCCTCAGCACTGACCCTCTGACAGTGCGGCACTCCCCCAGCACTGACCCTCTGACAGTGCGGCACTCCCTCAGCACTGTCCCTCTGACAGTGCGGCACTCCCTCAGTACTGACCCTCTGACAGTGTGGCACTCCCTCAGTGCTGACCCTATGACAGTGTGGAACTCCCTCAGTACTGACCCTCTGACAGTGCGGCACTCCCTCAGCACTGACCCTCTGACAGTGTGGCACTCCCTCAGTGCTGACCCTATGACAGTGCGGGACTCCCTCAGCACTGACCCTCTGACAGTGCGGCACTCACTCTGTACTGACCCTCTGACAGTGCGGCACTCCCTCAGCACTGACCCTCTGACAGTGCGGCACTCCCTCAGTACTGACCCTCTGACAGTGCGGCACTCCCTCAGCACTGACCCTCTGACAGTGTGGCACTCCCTCAGCACTGACCCTCTGACAGTGCGGCACTCCCTCAGCACTGACCCTCTGACTCAGGCACTCTCTCAGCACCTCAAATACAAGTAGCTGCCGTGTGTTTACACAGGATAACGGTGCGTATTTCAATGTTACCTTTCAGAATCGTCAACCGCACCAAACACAGAAGAATCTAAAGTGACCACCAGTGTTGCTGCCGGTGAGTTTTTACCCGCATTACCTTTCAAAATGGAGCTGTTTAATTTGATATCATTCTGAAAGATAAGCCTCAAAATACAGAATGATAATTTGTTACTTAAATCATGGACCGTTTCAGCATCAGGTTTGTAAGCAGGCTGTGGTTCACGCTCGATGAGTTCTTGTTCTCCGTTCGATGAGTTCTTGTTCTCAAATAAAGATGCACCTTTTGAGTTTAGTTTATTTATAAGTGCCACAAGTAAGGCTTACATTAACACTGCGATGAAGTTACTGTGAGAATTCCTTAGTCACCATACTCCGGCACCTGTTCGGGTACACTGAGGGAGAATTTCGCACGGCCAATGCACCCTAACCAGCACATCTTTCGGACTGTGGGAGAAAACTGGAGCACCCGGAGGAAACCCATGCAGACACGGGGGGAACGTGCAGTCTCCGCACAGACAGTGACCCAAGCACCCTAACTCTTTTACTGAACTTTAACTCTTAACTAAACATTAACTTCAATTCTTTAAATGCATATAGACATTACTGTGTCAGGATAAACCTGGCCAGGATTACCTCTGATGCAGAATGTATCTTCACTGTCTTCTCTGAAGAAGTTTCTGTAGGGCACACTTCTTACGATGGTTAATTTCTGTATTGTTGCCACTGGCAAACAAAGCACCGCAGCGTCTTTTATCTATAAATTACTTGCTTCCAGAAGAGTCTCCGTCATCCAGCCAATCACAAGGCTTGAACAGCTAATGAAATTAATTGCAAACAACGCCATTATGCTTAGTTCAAACTTCATGTCTCACCCATTACTCGGTGCCACCAAGCCTACTCCAGATTAAACATCTTCTCACAGGAAGCCTTAGGCCACAGTTCCCAGACCAGATCCGTGACTAACAGTAACTTTACTACCTGCAACTGGTCTTGAATAGAAATTGAGCAAACGTCCCAGCATGTTTAGCTCGCAGTCAGAGTCGCCATTTTAAAGCACTATTGCCATTATTGTTGTTAAAACCATTGTCGTAGTTGTTCTTCCTCCATCTACAGTGCACCACTGCCCCACAGCTCCAGGTACCTGGGTTCAATTCTGGCCTTGAGTGACTGTGTTGAGTTTGCATGTTCTCCCCATGTCTGTATGGGTTTCCTCCGAGTCTCCGGTTTCCTCCCACAGTCCAAAGATGTACTGGTTAGTTGGATTGGCCATGCTAAATTGCTCCTTAGTGTCCAAAGATGTGCAGATTAAGTGGATTGGCCATGCTAAATTGTCCCTTAGTGTCCAAAGATGTGCAGTTTAGGTGGATTGGCCATGCTAAATTGTCTCTTAGTGGCCAAAGATGTGTAGATTAAGGAGATTGGCCTTGTGGGGGTTACGGGGAGAGTGTCTGGGTAAGATACTCTGTGAGAGTCGGTGCAGACTCGATGGGCTGAATGGCTTCTTCTGCACTGTAGGGATTCTATGACTCTGTCCCCTGGGCTGATTGATTTGTCATGTGTTGGGAGCATTTTCTGTCTTTTTTTAAATGCTCCAAACCCTTTGGTTTACAGTTTGTGCCAGACGATGTCCCTGTGAAGTGTTGATTTGAATTCTGATGATGAATACTCTGATTCAGTCTAGATCATTGAGGAGGGCAGTGGGAATGCATTTGAATCACAGCATCACAATGTGACAGTACACTGGGAAACACAGTGTGCTGGATTTGCAAATCAGTGCTACCCAATCGATGGTGTGACTGCGCAAGTTAAACATTCAAATGTCCCACGGTCCAATGTCATAGCTCGAGATTCTCTTTAGAAACATAGAAGATAGGAGCAGTAGGAGACCATTCGGCCCTTCGAGCCTGCTCCACCATTCATCATGATCGTGGCTGATTGTCCAACTCAATAGCCTAATCCTGCTTTCTCCCCATAACCTTTGATCCCCAAGTGCTGTATCCAGACGCCTCTTGAATATATTCAATGTTTTGGCATCAACTACTTCCTGTGTTAATGAATTCCACAGGCTCACCACTCTTTGGGTGAAGAAGTGTCTCCTCATCTCCGTTCTAAATGGTCTACCCTGAATCCTCAGACTGTGAACTCTGGCTCTGGACTCCCCCACCATCGGGAACATCCTTCCTGCATCTACCCTGTCTAGACCTGTTAGAATTTTATAAGTCTCTATGAGGCAAAGTTGAGAAGATGAAGGATTGGCTTGGTGGCACAATGGTTAGCACTGCTGCCTCACATCGGCAGGGACCCGGGTTCGATTCCCGGCTTGAGTCACTGTCTGTATGGAGTCTGCACATTCTCCCTGTGTCTGTGTGGGTTTCCTCCAGGTGCTCCAGTTTCCTACCACAATCCAAAGATGTGTGGGTTAGGTATATTGGCCATGCTAAATTGTCCCTTAGTGTCCCGGGATGCCTCGGTTAGAGGGATTAGTGGGGTAAATACATGGGTTACGGGGCTAGGGCCTAGTTGGTGGAGACTCAGTGGGCCGAATGACCTCCTTCTGCACTGCAGGGATTCTAAGTGAATTTGTAAATGAATAATCTCAGCTGGTGTGGGAATCGAACCCGTGTCGCTGTGCGTCACAAACTAGCCGACTGAACTGGCAGAGATGGAATGGGGGAGTCTGGCATGGAGTGTAAACACCAGGGCTGTATAGTCAGGCTCAGTGGCCTGCTTCTGTACTGCACATTTTGCAATTTGTGCACAGTAAGATCCCACATGAACAAATGAGAGTGAACAGCGATTGTCCGGACCACACGACACGGTGAAGGAATAGTGTTAATGTTATTGAACCTCGTGTTTAAAAGGGTCCATTGATTCTGTTCCCAGGCCGCTAGTCTTCTGTCAACCAACAACAGTGAGCAACATATTGCTTACTGACTGAAGAGAATTTCTAATGAATCTGCAAGCTGATGCCGCTGAAGATACCAATCGTACGGAAGAAAACTCAAGCCCGCTTTTGTATATCTGTGACATGTACCGGCTGGTGGAGAAAACACATCGAGAACCTATCAAACTTCTGTTGGACAGAGCATCTACTCAATGCCTAAGCTTCCAATTCCTCTGTGTCAAAGGAACCAGGCCCGGGGTTCGACCTCCTTCCCACCCACCTTCCAATTCTGCCCGGTGGGAGAAGGGCAGTGTTAGGGGCCACCAATCAAACTCTTTCACGGCCTCCCAATGTTGGTCACTGACTCCTAACCAAAAAAGGGAACACTTTTATATTTCCATGGGTTGCCTCGCTGTTGTTCCGGAAGTCTGGGGTTGATTGGGGTTAGGGGAGTGGGGTCAGAGAGAAGGGGGCTGGTCATGGGGGGGTCATAGTTCAGCTTGCTAAAAATCCACTGTCAATGCTTCTGCATGCACGGAAAATGATGTGGAGATGCTGGCATTGGACTGCGGTAAACACAGTAAGAAGTTTCACAACACCAGGTTCAAGTCCAACAGATTTATTTGTAGCAGGTGCCGCTAGCTTTCAGAACCGGCTATTCCTTCTGATGAAGGACCAGCCAGTTCCAAAAGCTGGTGCCGTTTGCTACGAATAAACCTGTTGGACTTTATCCTGGTGTTGTGAAACTTCTTACTACATGGAAAATGCACAGGAATCTCCATCTATTTGGGGAAGTGGCAGCCTAGTGCTATTATCGCGAGACTATTCATCTAGAAACTCAACTAATGTTCTGGGGACCCGGGTTCGAATCCTGGTATGGTGGAATTTGAATTCAATAAAAAATATCTGGAATTAAGAATCTACTGATGACCATGAAACCATTGTCAGAAAAACCCATCTGGTTCACTAAAGTTCTTTATGGAAGGAAATCTGCCATCCTTACCCAGTCTGGCCTACATGTGACTCCAGAGCCACAGCAATGTGGTTGACTCTTAAAATGCCTTCTCAAATGGGCAAGTGAGACACCAGTTCAAGGGCAATTGGCTACAGGAGTTGGGACGTCTTGTTGAAGTTGTACAAGACATTGGTAAGGCCACACTTGGAATACTGTGTACAGTTCTGGTCACCCAATTATAAAAAGGATATTATTAAACTGGAAAGAGTGCAGAAAAGATCTACTAGGATGCTACCGGGACTTGATGGTTTGAATTATAAGGAGAGGCTGGATAGACTGGGACTTTTTTCTCTGAAGCGTAGGAGGCTGAGGGGTGATCTTATAGAGGTCTATAAAATAATGAAAGGCACAGATCAGCAAGATAGTCAATATCTTTTCCCAAAGGTAGGGGAGTCTAAAACTAGAGGGCAGAGGATTAATGTGAGAGGGGAGAGATACAAAAGGGTTTTAGAGGGGCAATTTTTTCACACAGAGGGTGGTGAGTGTCTGGTACAACTTACCAGACGTAGTCGTTTAAAAAACATTAGACAGTTAATGGGTAAGATGGGTATAGAGGGATAGGGGCCAAATGTGGGCAATTGGGACTAGCTTAGGGGTTTTAAATAAAAGGGCAGAATGGACGAGTTGGGCCAAAGGGCCTGTTTCCATGCTGTAAACCTCTATGACAATAATTAGGGATGGGCAATAAATGCTGGCCCAGTCAGTGATGCCCATGTCACTTAAATGAAAAATATACATTGAAGGCAAAACCTAAGACCCTTGCAACTACTAACTAGGGGAGGGGGGAGGGCAGAAGCCCCTCCCTAAACCTCCCCTCCCCGCTCCGTAAAACCCATCACTTTGAGCAAACCTTTTAATCAATTGTCCAATAACGCTCCTGCAAAATGACACGGGATGTTTTATCACACTAAAGGTGCTATATAAATTCAGGTTGTTGCGATGGAGAGCAGTTAAGCTCCAGGGTCACTGTTGAAAGTTCTCTCGCAGCTGTATCTGTGCAGATAACCACAGTGCTGGTATCTATATCATAGAAGACCCACAGTACAGAGAGGGCCGTTCAGCCCATCGAGTCTGCATCAACTCTCTGACAAGCCCTCGTCCCCATCCTATTCCCGTAACTCCACATACTTAGCATGGCTAATCCACCTTACCTGTACGTCTTGGGACACCAAAGGGCAATCTAGCATGGCCAATCCACCTAGAATCCCTACAGTGCAGAAGGAGGCCATTCAGTCCACCGAGTCTGCACCGACAACAATCCCACCCAGGCCCCATCCCCATAACCCCATATTTACCCCATTAATATCTCTAACCTTCACACTTTGGGAAATTAAGGTGCAATTTAGCATGTCCAATCCACCTAACCAGCCGTCTTTCGCACTGTGGGAGGAAACTGGAGGACCTGGAGGGAGCCCACGCAGACACGGGGAGAATGTGCAGTCTCCACCCAGACAGTGGCCCAAGCCAGGAATTGAACCCGGGTCCCTGGTGCTCTGAGATAGCAGTGCTAACCACTGTGCCACTCTACATTCTGGCAGTTTCCTGACAGTGTTCTTGATTCTCTTGTTAATCATGGGAAATGAGGACCTTTTTGAAGTTGATTTTTTAAAAAATCTGACCTGCTGCATCGAAGGTCAGTTCTCTCACTGTCAAAATTCTGGAAGGCTTTGTGATTGACAGGGTGAAGATTGGTTTGGAGAAATGGATGGGGATAACGGATCTTACCGAGGGATTGGGACATTGTTGTTGGGTTGTTTGATCTGAAGAAAACCATTTTGAATGTGCAATGAAGGGAAAGATGAAACTTAACCGCAAACGACATTGGCAATTTCCTGTTAACCTGTATTTATGCTTAACTCATTAAACAATTGGAATGAAATACTAGTTTCTGTTTCCACCATTACAACACAAACATCTCACTGATTAAATCATTTTTTCACAGTTTATTCAGGATCTGACGCTGCACTCACATAGCCGCACACTCATCCTTAAACCCTCACATATACCCACACACACACTCTCACACTCACACACTCACCCACAGACACACACTCTCACACTCACACACTCTCACACACACACTCTCATACTCACCCACAGACACACACACTCACCCACACACACACACTCACACACTCATCCACACACACACACACACACACACTCACACACACACTCACACACACACACACACACACACACCCACTCTCACACAAACACACACACACACCCTCACACACACACCACCTCACACACTCACACTCACACACTCACCCACAGACTCACACAGACACACACACACACACACACACACACACTCATACACACATACTCACACATACGCCCACACACATAAACACACACATACTTGCACACTCACACACACACTCACACACACACACACACACACACACACTCACACATATATACACACTGTATAATTATAGAATCCCGACAGTGTAGAAGGAGCCCCTTCAGCATTGATCAAAGTCTCACCCAGACCTATTCCCATAACCCTGCTAATTCCCCTGACACTAAGGGGCAATTCAGCATGGCCAGTCCCTCTAACCCGCACAGAGGAAACTGGAGCACCCGGAGGAAACCCACGCAGACACGGAGACAATGTGCAAACTCCACACAGACAGTGACCCAAGCTGGGAATTGAGCTGGGTCCTTGGTGCTGTGAGGCAGCAGTGCTAACCCACTGTGCCAAGAAAGAGGCCATTTGGCCCATCGAGTCTGCAGCAACCACAATCCCACCCAGGCCTTATTCTCATAACCCTACACATTTACCCTGCTAATCCCCCTGACACTAGGGTCAATTTAGCAAGGCCAATCCATCTTGGGTTCATGTCACACGAGCTGTATTGCCTGGGCTTGCAAAATCTTCCTAACTGTCCTGTCTGGAGACAATACACATCTCTTTAAGCTGTGCTTAACCCTCTCTCCACTCACATTGTCTGTACCTTTAAAGACTTGATTGCCTGTTAAGACTCTCATTCCAACCATTATCTTATAATTGAGCCTGTGTCTATATATGCCCTGTTTGTGAACACAACTCCCACTCACCTGATGAAGGAGCAGTGCTCCGAAAGCCCATGATTCCAAATAAACCTGTGGGACTTTAACCTGGTGTTGTGAGACTGCTTACTGGAGAAACTTGGTTTGTTCTCACTGGAGCGACAGAGATTGAGGGGGAGAACTGATCGAAGTCTACAAGATTATGAGAGGTATGGACAGAGTGGATAGTCAGAAGCTTTTTCCCAGGGTGGAAGAGTCAATTATTCGGGGGCACAGGTTTAAGGTGCGAAGGGCAAGGTTTAAAGGAGATGCACGAGGCAAGTAATTTACTGAGTGTGATGGGTGCCTGGAACTCGCTGCCGGAGGAGGTGGTAGAAGCAGATATGATAGTGAGTTTTAAGGGACATCTGGACAAATACATGATGGGAACCTTGGAAGGGTTGGAGTTTTAGTTCAGTCAGACAGCATGGCTGAAATTTTCTTTATTCTTCGTTCTTTGTCCAAACAAAAACCTCCCATAGACAAAAAAAATCATTTGCCAAAGTTTAACACAGCAAAGACTAATGATCAGTGATTCTGGAACTGAGTTCTTTGGTTGGAGAGTTGAAACCCTGATGTCTCAATCTTGTAACTTCTAGCAGCCCTCTGGATGCAGCCAGAACAGCCTGAGGTAAGAACAGCTTCCCAGAAGACCAAGAAGAGAATCTAGGCAAACCAACCACCAACAGTGGATTTTCCACTCCAGGAAGAAAAGAAGCCTTGCTTTCAGCTAACCAGCAAGATTTCCAATTCCAGGAAGAGAGAAACACTTCTTTTCTGCTTGATGTCCCTTCTTAAACTAAAACTGCAGCCAGCCAAATAGAAAATGAAACCTTAAATTCACTGGGAAGGGGAAAAAAAAGCCTATCCAAAATACATGACCTTCCTCCTAACAATGCAGGATCATGAAACAATCCCAGAAAATGTCTGTAACCCATTGTAAAATAAATAAAACCCCATTTAAGTAGCAATAAAAAGGACTTCTAGCAGCTGGCAACAATGAGAGCAAAACTGCTTACAGCTGCAGAGAACATGATTTAAAATAAAACATTTCTTGAAGGTACACTAATGTCACAATACACAGATACATATACACATTCACACCTGCACACACATCCACATATACACACTCACCTTCTGACAATCTACATATACATGTACACATATACACACACACATACCTGTCCAAATATCCATGTATATACATATATACACCCACACACCCATCCACATAGACAGATACACATGCACACACCCACACACACCCCCATACATATCCAAGCGTCCACAACAACACCAACTACACATATACCTACCCACATGACAGACAGCCCCATACTCCCATGTAAGTATGCAAACACACACACACACAAGCCCATCAATCTTCCCCCCCCCCCACCCCACACACACACACACACACACACACACACACGTAGCCATTCACACGCATACCTGGTTAAACACCCACACACCTGCATATAAATGCACAAGCAGAAAAACGCACCCACATACATATGCGTGCACACACCCCTGCTCATACATAAAAACTGTCAGATGTACACACAATATTACATATACAAGGTGTTATATTTTGTTATATTAACTATAGAAAGGTAGGAACTATTTAACTGGAAACGATCTGGTATGTGTAGATATTCTGGAGGGCTACACTGCTGACCTGCGCTAAAGAATCATTTGATGTCTAATGAAACCAGTCCAAACAAGGCGGCCTGACGAGTATTGAAGATGAAGAGTTCTCATCCTTATCAGCTTAGAGTCTGATTGGGGAGACTAAAGGCAAGGACACGCATCACACTTATTACCCATCCCAGAAGGTGCTGACAGCGCAGTTACCAACTCCAGACAAGCATAGTCCTGGAGGGCCCATTGCAGAATCCCACACGTTCAGACGCCTCTCTTCATCAAATTGCTTTTTCCCCCAAACAATCCCCAATATTTAAATAAACAAATGTCATTTTCTTTTCGAATCACACCCCCCCCCCCATGGTTCTTTTCTCCTACAGTTTCCTGGAGATTAATTCCCAATGCCAGGAGGGTTGGCAACCCAAATCGGTGGACCTTCCTTTCTTCTTGAACTGCTTCAGGGACCTTGGAGGGGAATGGACTATTCAGAGTTTGCACATTCTCCCCGTGTCTGCATGGGTTCTTTCCGGATGGTCCAGTTCCGTCCCACACTCCAAAGATGTGCAGGTTAGGAGCATTGGCCATGCGAAATTACCCCTTAGTGTCCAAAGATGTGTGGGTTAGATGGATTGGCCATGCTAAATTGTCCCTTAGTGAACAAAGATGTGCAGGTTAGGCGGATTGGCCATGCTAAATTGTCCCTTAGTGTCCAAAGATGTTGGGTTAGATGGATTGGCCATGCTAAATTGCCCCTTAGTGTCCAAAGATGTGCAGGTTAAGGGGATCGGCCCAGGTAAATGCAGGGATGGGGGTGGGTGAAGGAGTGGGGGGAGCAGTGCTGGGTGAGATGCTGTTTCAGAGCCTCACAGCGGGCGCGATGGGCCGAATGGCCTCCTTCTGCACTGTCGGTGTTCTATGGCGGTCCCGCAAAGGGGTTCTGTGTCGTCCGATCTGGCCTGGGGCTGGCTGTCCAAATCACAGTGTGGTGACATTGACAAAATCGGCAAGGATCACAGCGGGCCAGAGTCCGCAGGCCGAGCCGGGCTGACTCTACACTTCACACGATGGGACTATAGGCCCTAATTCCACCTCTAAACCCATTCGACATCTCACCCTCAGGAATGCAATACAGCCTTTACCCAGCTGAAGGCACAGAGAGAGAGAGAGAGAGAGAGAGGAACTTGGCACAGACCAGCTACCACGCTGTGAAGAGTTGTACAAGAGAGCATTAATTATCTCTGCACATCGCCTCGTCACTTTGATAAGATAAGGAGGGTATGGGAGGTACAGCCGAGTGTTATCTCTCGCACACTGTGCTTGGAAGGAGCAAGAATGCACTCATCATTAAACCACAACCGCTTTGAAAAGATAAACAGCAGATACATTCTTGGCCTACTCAGGCCTCAAGCTTTTTATGTGAGGGGAATGATTTAGTGCCACTTCCTGTAGCGATTTAGAGACATTCTGACCAATCCCAGGCCTGGGAACGGCTGAGGATTCTGTGTCTGTACTCGTTGGAGTTTAGAAGGAGGAGGGGGGGATCTTATTGAAACTTACAGGATACTGCCAGGCCTGGATAGGGTGGGCGTGGAGAGGATTTTTTCACTAGTAGGAAAAACTAAAACCGGAGGGCACAACCTCAGGCTAAAGGGGCAATCCTTTAAAACAGAAATAAGGAGGAATTCCTTCAGCCAGAGAGTGGTGAATCTTTGCCGCAGAATGATAGGGAGTGGGATAGCTTGATCTTGGGATTGGACATAGCTCGGCACAACATTGAGGGCCGAAGGGCCTGTACTGTGCTGTAATGTTCTATGTTCTAAGGCTGTGGAGGCCAGGCCATTGAGTGTCTTTCAGACAGAGATAGATAGGTTCTTGATTAATGAGGGGATCGGGGTTATGGGGAGAGGGCAGGAGAATGGGGATGAGAAAAAATATCAGCCATGATTGAATGGCAGAGCAGACTCGATGGGCCGAGTGGCCTAATTCTGCTCCTGTGTCTTATAGTCTTATGGGTTCTGCAGGATCTCAGAGAATATTCCTGGGGGCAAACACTTCACTGGCCCAGTGAAGCAGTTGAGGCTCCCTCATTGAATGTTTTTAAGGCAAGGATGGATAGATTTTTGAACAGTAAAGGAATTAAGGGTTACGGTGAGCGGCCAAGTTTGATTATTTGTGTCTTTGCTCCTTTTCTTGGTGACTGCGATGGTGCATTTGTTCCCAGCTGCCTTGGTGCAAAGTTCACCTCAGGAGTTGTTGCAATTTGGCAATCTGGAACCATTTCTTAAATTAATATATGGGGTGTGGGCGACGCTGGCTAGATCAGAATTTATTGCCCATCTCTAAATGCCCCTTGAGAAGGTAATGGTGAACCACTTTCTTGAACTGCGGGAGTCCATGTGGTGTAGGTACACCTTCAGCGCTGTTAGGGAGGGAGTTCCAGGATTTTGACCCAGTGACAGTGAAGGAACAGCTGAGGCAGAATGGCTAGATGGCCTACTCCTGCTCCTATTTCTTATGTTCTTAGAATCATGGAATCCCTACAGTGCAGAAGGAGGCCATTCAGCCCATTGAATCCCACCACAATCCCACCCAGGCCCTATCCCCTTAACCCCATGCATTTACCCTACCTAGATCCCCTGATGCTAAGGAGCAATTTAGCATGGCCAATCTGCCAAACCCGCACATCTTTGGACTGTGGGAGGAAACCGGAGCACCCGGAGGAAACCCACGCAGACACAGGGAGAATGTGCAAACTCCACACAGAGAGTGACCCAAGTCGGGAATCGAACCTGGGTCCCTGGCGCTGTGAAGCAACAGTGCTAACCACCGTGCCACCTCTGAAGTATAAATAGTTAACCCTGTCAATTTTCCTAGCTGGACACTTTAAAAACTTTGCTTCTCCTGTAATTCCAAGTCTATCATTACAGCATCAACATCAATGGCTAATGTCCTATCTCCATTTTCCTGGCCTGAATCCATCCTTTCTAATCCTACTCCTGGGATCTCATACCCCCTGCCGCAGTTTAAATACTCCCCAACAGAACTAGCAAAACCCCCCCCGCAAGAACATTGCCCCCAGCTCTGCCTGGGCCTGGGCCGTCCAGTATGCACAGGTTCCAAATTCCCCAGATCTGGTCCCAGTGCCTCCAGAATCTGAATCCCTCCTGGCACACCATTCCTCCAGCCACGTGTGAATTTAGTCTCTCTGGTCATTCCTGCTCTCGCACGCATGCGGAACTGGGAATAATGCTGAGATCCTGCATTTTTATTTATCTCCTAAGTACTCAGCCTGCAGTTCCTCATTCCCCTTAGTTTATCTGTGTTGTTGGTACCAATGTGTATCCATTGCCTCTGCCTGTTCACCTTCTCTTCCCAGAATGGTGTGCAGCCGCTCCGTGACATCCCAGAACCTGGCACCAGGGAGCGGACGTACCATCCTTGAGTCATGTTTCCAGAAGCATCTGCCTTTGCCCCTAACCATCGAATCCCTTATCCCTATATCCAATATAGAGTCCTCGTTCAGGATTCTTTTCAGGTTAACATGCAGGTTAACTTCTTAACACAAAGGGGTGCAGAGGAGATTCACTAGGTTGATCCCGGAGTTGAGAGGGTTGGCTTATGAGGAGAGACTGAGTAGACTGGGGCTATACTCATTGGAATTCAGAAGAATGAGGGGAGATTTTATAGAAACATATAAGATTATGAAGGGAATAGATAAGATAGAAGCAGGGAAGTTGTTTCCACTGGCGGGTGAAACTAGGACTAGGGGGCATGACCTCAAAATAAGGGGGAACAGATTTAAGACTGAGTTGAGGAGGAAATTCTTCACCCAAAGGGTTGTGAATCTGTGGAATTCCCTGCCCAATTGAGGCTACCTCATTGAATGCTTTTAAGGCAAGGATAGATACATTTTTGAACAGTAAAGGAATTAAGGCTTAGTTGGACACTAAGGGGCAGGTTGGTGGCAAATACAATGTTGTCTTTGTATTTGCATGACTCTGTGACTCTATTTGTTTCCAGAGGACAAGAGCATGGCTGTATTGCTGAGGCCTTATCAGGCTGTGGTCAGACCACAGTTGGAATATTGTGAGCAATTCTGGGTCCCGTATTTAAGGAAGGCTTTCCCGGCCCTGGAGAGCATCCAGAATGAAAGGCTTGACGTACGAGAAGTGTTGGAGGACTCTGAGTCTGTATTTGACAGAGTTTACAAGAATGAGCGGGGGGGAGGGGGGGCATAAATTGCAGCATTCCGCTGTGCGGGGGATCCTGGGTGTCCTTGTGCAGGAATCACAAGGAGTTGGTTTGCAGGTGCAGCAGGTAATTAAGAAGGCAAATGGAATTTTGTCCTTCATTGTTAGAGGGATGGAGTTTAAAAACAGTGAGGTTATGTTGCAGCTGTATAAGGTGCTGGTGAGGCCACACCTGGAGTACTGTGTACAGTTTTGGTCTCCTTACTTGAGAAAGGATATACTGGCACTGGAGGGGGTGCAGAGAAGATTCACTGGGTTGATTCCGGAGTTGAGAGGGTTGGCTTATGAGGAGAGACTGAGTAGACTGAGGCTATACTCATTGGAATTCAGAAAAATGAGGGGAGATCTTATTGAAACATATAAAATTATGAAGGGAATGGATAAGATAGAAGCAGGGAAGTTGTTTTCCACTGGCGGGTGAAACTAGAACTTGGGGGCATAGCCTCAAAATAAGGGGGAGCAGATTTAGGACTGAGTTGAGGAGGAGCTTCTTCACACAAAGTGTTGTGAATCTGTGGAATTCCCTGCCCAGTTGAGGCTCCCTCATTGAATGTTTTTAAGGCAAGGATAGATAGACTTTTGAACAGCAGAGGAATTAAGGGTTATGGTGAGCGGGCGGGTAAGTGAAGCTGATTCCACGGAAAGATCAGCCATGATCTTATTGAATGGCACAGCAGGCTCGAGGGGCCAGATGGCCTAATCCTGCTCCTAGTTCTTATGTTCTTATCTCATTGAAACTTGCAGAATACTGAAAGGCCTGGATGGAGTGGACGTGGGGAAGATGTCTCCATTAGTTGGAAAGACTCAGATCCGAGGGCACGGCCTTTGAATAAAGGCAGGACACTTTAGAACTGAGATGAGGAGGAATTTCTTTACCCAGAGGGAGGTGAATCTGTGGAACTCTTTGCCACAGAGGAGGCCGGGTCATTGAGTGTCTTTAAGACAGAGATAGGTAGGTTCTTGATTGATAAGGGGATCAAAGACTATGGAGAGAATGAGGTTGAGAAATGTATCAGCCATGATTGAATAGCAGAGTAGACTCGATGGGCCGAGTGGCCTAATTCTGCTTCTATATCTTATGGTCTTATGCGGGACGGGCTTTGTAGATGCCTCTCATTCATTGAGCCAACTTCAGTGAAGGTATAACAAGGCCAGGGTAACTGAAAATAATTGACCATCTTCAGAGAGTATCTTGAAAGTTGGTTGACTGACAGGGTGTTGAGTCATTCAAACGTAGTGAGAGGCCATTCAGCCCATTGAAGATAATGATGGGTGGACAAAATCTATCAGTCACCATTTTGAAAGGACAAACGTTATGTAACATTCTGAGGTGGATCCCCGGCACTCTGGAGCAGCACGGTGGCACAGTGGTTAGCACTGCTACCTCACAATGCCAGGGTCCTGGGTTCAATTCCCGGCTTGGGTCACTGCCTGTGCGGAGTCTGCACATTCTCACCGTGTCTGCATGGGTTTCCCCCGGGTGCTCCAGTTTCCTCCCACAGTTCAAAGATGTTAGGTGGATTGGCCATGCTAAACTAACCCTTAGTGGGACTAGCTAGGGTAAATATATGGGGATAGGGTCTGGGTGGGATTGTGGTCAGTGCTGACTCAATGGGCCAAATGGCCTCCTTCTGCAATGTAGGATTCTATGATTATTTCTGAATTTTGTAGTCACCGTTGTTTCCGGAGCAAAATGGGAACTTGTTTATGCACAGCAAGATCCAAAGAAACCAGCAATGACATAAATGGGTGGCAAGCTATTTTAAAGTTTATTTACTAGTCACAAGTAAGGCTTACATTAATACTGCAATGAAATTACTGTGAAATTCCCCTAGTCGCCACACTCTGGCACCTGTTTGGGTACACTGAGGGAGAATTTAGCACGGCCAATGCACCTAACCAGCACGTCTTTTGGACTGTGGGAAGAAACCGGAGCACCTGGAGGAAACCCACGCAGACACGGGGAGAATGTGCAAACTCCACACAGACAGTAACCCAAGCCGGGAATCGAACCCGGGTCCTTGGCGCTGTGAGGTGACAGTGCTAACCCACTGTGCCACCGTGGGTGCTGAAGGAGGAAGGCTGGGCAAGGGACAGAGACAACTCCCAGATCACCTACGGGCGCTGCCATAGGATGTTCTGAAGCATCCCCCCCGCAACTCCCTTCACTGCTGCCCAGGAAAGAGGTGGATGTGCTAGTATCTCATTCCAGCAGACAAGTTCCAGCAATGCAGCATCCCCTCGGTACTGTGCTTCAGTGGTAGCACAAGCTGCGGACTCGAGTGTGGAGTGAGGTTTTGAAGGAACATTGTTGTGACAGTCTATCAAACAGCAAACCCAACTGCTGGAGAGGTCTCAATCCCAGAGTGCAAACAAACAAATTCTGTGGGTGCCAATGTTTGAAGACATCTTAATCTCAAATTAATAAACACAGTTGCAATTTCCTTGGCACTGGTGACCTGATACAAATTAGAGCAGGGATTCATTCCTTGTGGATTTGCCAAGTGAACAGACTTTCCCTATCTCTCATCACAACCTCTTTAACTATTGTCACATCCACAGATGAAGAATTTGGCTGCAAGAAGGAAAGAAATTAGATAAGGGAGAAGCTGTGAATAAAACCAATTACAATCTCAGTAACCTCCTTCAATCACTACACCCCTCCCTATCTCTGTAACCTCCTCTAATCACTACAGCCCTCCCTATCTCTGTAACCTCCTCTAATCATTACACCCCTCCCTATCTCTGTAACTTTCTTCAATCACTACACCCCTCCCTATCTCTGTAACCTCCTCTAATCATTACACCCCTCCCTATCTCTGTAACCTCCTCTAATCATTACACCCCTCCCTATCTCTGTAACCTCCTCCAATCACTACAACCCTCCCTATCTCTGTAACCTCCTCCAATCACTACAACCCTCCCTATCTCTGTAACCTCCTCCAATCACTACACCCCTCCCTATCTCTGTGACCTCCTCTAATCACTACACCCCTCCCTATCTCTGTAACCTCCTCTAATCACTACACCCCTCCCTATCTCTGTAACTTCCTTCAATCACTACACTCCTCCCTATCTCTGTAACCTCCTCTAATCACTACAACCCTCCCGATCTGTGTAACCTCCTCTAATCTCTACAACCCTCCCTATCTCTGTAACTTCCTTCAATCACTACACCCCTCCCTATCTCTGTAACCTCCTCTAATCACTACAACCCTCCCTATTTCTGTAACCTCCTCTAATCACTACACCCCTCCCTATCTCTGTAACCTCCTCCAATCACTACACCCCTCCCTATCTCTGTAACCTCCTCCAATCACTACACCCCTCCCTATCTCTGTAACCTCCTCCAATCACTACATCCCTCCCTATCTCTGTAACCTCCTCTAATCACTACACCCCGCCCTATCTCTATAACCTCCTCCAGCCCCTACATGCTTCTCTATCTCTATAACCTCCTCCAGCCCCCTACACCCTGCCTATCCCTGTAACCTCCTCCAGCCCCTACACCCCTTTCCCTATATCTGTAACCTCCTCGTGCCCCTACACCCCCTCCCTATCTCTGTAACCTCCTCCAGCCCCTACACCCCCTCCCTATCTCTGTAATCTCCTCCAGCCCCTACACCCCCTCCCTATCTCTGTAACCTCCTCCAGCCCCTACACCCCTTTCCCTATCTTTGTAATCTCCTTCTGCCCCTACACCCCCTCCCTATCTCTGTAACCTCCTCCAGCCCCTACACCCCCTCCCTATCTCTGTAACCTCCTCCAGCCCCTACACCCCCTCCCTATCTCTGTAACCTCCTCCAGCCCCTACACCCCCTCCCTATCTCTGTAACCTCCTCCAGCCCCTACACCCCTCCCAAGATTGAGCCTTGGTCAACGCCAGAGGGAGTTGTGTAGGAGAAGGGGGATTAGGTGGTGATTCTCTGGTCAAGCCAGGTGAAAAGTCTGACAACACCAGGTTTTAGTCCAACCAATTTATTTGATAATAGACTCACAAGCTTTCGGGGTTAGTCCCTTCGTCAGGTGAATGGAGAGTTCTGGCCTCAGACAGAGCATATAAAGCACAGACAGTTTAGAGATTACTGATTAGAATGCGAATCCTTACACCTAACCTGCTGTTCAAGTCCTAAAGTGGCTGACAATGTGAGTGGAAGGAGCACTGATCACAGGTTAAAGAGATGTGTATTGTCTCCAGACAGTACAGTAAGTGAGGTTTTGCAAACCCAGGCAAGTCACGGGGGTTACAGATAGTGCGACATGAACCCAAGATCCCTGTTGAGACCGTCCTCATGTGTGCGGAACTTGAGTCTATTATCAAATAAATCGGTTGGACTAAAACCTGGTGTTGTCAGACTTTTTACTGTGTTTACGCCAGTCCAATGCTGGCATACCCACATCAAGATGTGGGTATAAATAGGTTGGACTAAAACCTGGTGTTGTCAGACTTTTTGCTATACCCACATCAAGCCAGGTGAACCAGTTGAACTGGTCTGGTCTATTATGTAGGTATCCATTGACTAGAAGTGCTTAAAGAACCATAAGGTCGCCTTGGTAACTCGAACACTGGGAGCTCTTTATTGTAGGTGTGCCCCGTTCCATAGTCAGATCTCACATGGGTTCCATATTGGGAGGAGCTAACACCGCAATGGTCACCTGACCCACACTCTTAAAGGGGCAGCACGCACCCCAAAATCCCAGTGAACACGTACAAGTATGTCACACGGCCAAATCAACTGGGAATTAGGACAACATCCAGGGCCTGGGCCAGCTGACATCGGCAAACTTGGTTTGAGTTGAGGAAGCAAGAGAGAGAGAGAGAGAAGCTGGGAGGCAGTGGGGAAGCAGTGGAGGAGGATGGTGAGGCCAGCAGGGTCAAAGGCCACAGGGAGGCCGAGAAGGAACAAGGGGGAAATGCCACGGACGGTCAGACTGGGTGAAATCTTACCCAAAAAATGGCTGAGTGTGGTTTCTGACGAGAAAAATGGGGGATGTGGGTGGGGGGGGGGGGGGGGGGTGCGGGAGGGGAGGAGTGGGGGGGGGGAAAGAAGGCTGTTACACCTGGGGGGGGGGTAGGGGTAGAGGTGGGGGTGGGTGGGGGTGACTTAACACGTTGGCAAAGCTCAGAGATCAGAACGCCATCTTTAAAGGACGCTCAGATCAGGGCCTGTATAAATCTCCACCTCCCGCGCCCCCTTCCCCCCCCCACAACCCGCCAACCCGCCACAGAGGCCTCAGGGCAGTCCCCACTTCCCCCCACCTCCATCCCACCATGGAGGTCTTGGGGACAACCCCCCCCACCCCGCTTCCACCCTCAATCAGGCCCCCCCCCCAAATCATCGATTTCTTCTCCACCCTCCCCCATTCCCCCTCGTACTTACCCGCCCTTCCCCCACTGCCTGGCCCTCTCGGGGTGGGGGGGGGGGTTGGGGGGAGCGGAGGGGCACTAGCCCCGGGATGATCACCAGGTGAACCTGGGTAAATAGTGCTCAGGTGACATTAGCGTGGCTCGTGTGGGATATCCGGTGGGCTGGAGGGTGGAATCCCGGAGAGGGAGCTCGGTAATGACGTGTTAATCTATTAAAGTGACCCTCCTGCAGGCCCCCGGCATGTTTTGCACCACTAGGCCAGTGAGGAGCCAGGGAGCTCAGAACTCCGGAACTCACCCTCTCGGGATTTAGAACCTGCTTCCCCATTCCTGCTGGGGGCCAGTTTGAGCTCAAAATGGTCAGGGGAGTCTGCCCTGCCTGGCCACCTCCGGGGGGAGGGCGGTATGAGCACTTTCCAACAAGATTGAACAGGTGCCCCTTAAACCTCTCCCCGCCCCCCCCCCCCCCCCCCGACCCTCCTCCAAAGTAAAGTAGGCTTGCATTAACACTGCAATGAAGTTACTGTGAAAATCCCCCAGTCGTCACACTCCGGCGCCTGCTTAGGTACACTGAGGGAGAATTTAGCACGGCCAATGCGCCCTAACCAGCACGTCTTTCGGACTGTGGGAGGAAACCGGAGCACCCGGAGGAAACCCACGTAGACACGGGGAGAACATGCAGACTCCACAAAGGCAGTGACCTAAGCTGGGAGTTGAACCCAGGCCCCTGGAGCTGTGAGGCAGCAGTGCTAACCTCATGCACAGACTTTATAAAGAGACTTATAAAATTCTAACAGGACTAGACAGGGTAGATGCAGGGAGGATGTTCCCGATGGTGGGGGTGTCCAGAACCAGGGGTCACAGTCTGAGGATTTGGGGTGGGCCACTTAGGACGGAGGTGAGGAGACATTTCTTCACCCAAAGAGTGGTGAGCCTGTGGAATTCATTACCCCACGAAATAGTTGATGTCAAAACATTGAATGTATCCAAGAGGTGGTTGGATATAGCACTTGGAGCGAATGGGATCAAAGGTTATGGGGAGAAAGCAGGATTAGGCTATTGAGTTGGATGATCAGCCATGATCTTGGTGAATGGTGGGGCAGGTTCGAAGGGCTGAATGGCCTCCTCCTGCTCCTGTGCTCTATGTTTCTATATGCCGCCCCAGTTTGCTTTGTACTGTCAGGTTTGTGATATCAGTTTGTCCATCTTGTGGGCTCTGGCTGTCCGAGTTGATCAAAGTTCATCGTTTTACACCCCGCCCACCAACGTTCCCTTCTTTAACCACAACGAATTTTATTCTTCAACGCTTCCCAGTTTACAAAACCAAGTTGGAAACTGATTAACTGCAGTGTGCAATAAATTCCCTGGGCGAGTCCACAAACAAGTTAGTTTGAACCCTAACCCGAAACCCTGACCCTAACCCTAACCCCAACCTTACCCTAACCCTAACCCTAACCCTAACCCTGACCCCAACCCTAACCCCAACCTTACCCTAACCCTAACCCTAACCCCAACCTTACCCTAACCCTAACCCTAACCCTAAACCCTAACCCTAACCCTTACCCTAACCCTAACCCCAGCCTTACCCTTACCCTAACCCGAACCCCAACCTTACCCTTACCCTAACCCTTACCCTAACCCTAACCCCAACCTTACCCTTACCCTAACCCAAACCCCAACCTTACCCTTACCCTAACCCTGACCCTAACCCTAACCCCAAACTTACCCTTACCCTAACCCTAACCCCAAACTTACCCTAACCCTAACCCTAACCCCAACCTTACCCTTACCCTAACCCTGACCCTAACCCTAACCCCAAACTTACCCTAACCCTAACCCTAACCCCAACCTTACCCTTACCCTAACCCTAACCCCAACCTTACCCTTACCCTAATCCTAACCCAAACCCCAACCTTACCCTTACCCTAACCCTAACCCTAAACCCAACCTTACTCTTACCCTTACCCTAACCCTTACCCTAACCCCAACCTTACCCTTACCCTTACCCTAACCCCAACCTTACCCTTACCCTTACCCTAACCCTAACCCTAACCCCAACCTTACCCTTACCCTAACCCTAACCCCAACCTTACCCTAACCCTAACCCTAACCCTAACCCCTACCTTTACCCTTACCCTTACCCATACCGAAATGTTTGCGACAGAATCACACAGTGCAGATGAGGCCCTTCGGCCCATCACTGACACGCAAGGAAAACCTGATCTCCCATCTGATCCCATCCACCAGCACTTGGCCCATTGCTCTGAATGTTACCATAGAATCCCTACAGCATAGAAGGAGGCCATTCGGCCTATCGAGCCTGCAACCACAACAATCCCACCCTATCCCCGTAACCCCTCATATTTACCCTGCTAATCCCCCCGACAAAGGAGCATTTTAGCATGGCCAACCCACTGAACCCGCACATCTTTCGGACTGTGGGAGGAAACCGGAGCACCCGGAGGAAAACCACGCAGACACGGGGAGAATGTACAAACTCCACACAGACAGTGACCTCTTCTTACGACTCTGCATTGGCCTGGGCTCTGAGGGCAGCCAAAGGAACAGGTAGGAGGATATGTCAAAGGCTTTATGGAGGCATCAACGCCACTGACTGGGAGGGGAAGGTTGCGGACTTTTCGATGTGGCCCCACCTGGTCCAATAAGACAACAGCCGCTATGAGGGTCAGTGATTCTATAGGGAGGCAGAAGGATTCTTTCCTTCTCAATCCTTCTACAAGTGGGAACAGTTACTCCCTGTCTACTCGGGCCAGCCCTCATCATGATTTTGAATATCTCCATCATATCTCCTCTCAGCCTACTTCTCTCCAAGGGGATCAGTGCCCACCTCTCCAAACTTCCTCGTAACTGAAGTTTCTGATCCGTTCTTGACTGGTTCCACACTGTACTGGGGGTATCAGTCTGGATTCTCTTTCAAAGTTTATATCAAAATTATTTTTTTATAGAGAAATAATCATAGAATTGTATACAGAGGGCAAAGAGGCCATTCGGCCCATCAAGCCTGCACTGACAGCAATCCCACCCCAGGCCCTGTCCTGTAACCCCCATGTATTTACCCTGCTAATCTCCCTAACGCTAACAGGCAATTTAGCATGGCCAATCCACCTAACCTACCTATCTTTGGACACCAAGGGGCAATTTAGCATGGCCAATCCGCCTAACCTGCACATCTTTGGACACTAAGGGTCAATTTAGCATGGCCAATCCGCCTAACCTGCACATCTTTGGACACTAAGGGGCAATTTAGCATGGCCAATCCACCTAACCTCCATATCTTTGGACACTAAGGAACAACTTAGCATGGCCAATCCACCTAACCTCCATATCTTTGGATACTAAGGGGCAATTTAGCATGGCCAATCCACCTAACCTCCATATCTTTGGATACTAAGGGGCAATTTAGCATGGCCAATCTGCCCAACCTGCACATCTTTGGACTTTGGAAGGAAACTGGAGGAAACCCAGTATAAACTCAAATAATAGTGTAACCAGAGACAAAAAAAAACAAGATACAATGGGCGGAATGTTCCCACCCTGTCCACCACAGGAATGATGTGGGTATGCTGGCGTTGGACTGGCGTAAACACAGTAAAAAGTCTGACAACACCAGGTTTTAGTCCAAATAAATAGGTTGGACTAAAACCTGGTGTTGTCAGACTTTTTACTGTGTCACCACAGGAATCACAGCGGGCAGGACACGGACCATGCAAAGACCTCGGATGGGATTTTCCGACCTTGGGGCAAACGTGGCAGGAAAATGCTGCCCAATGTTCCTTTAAGAGCAGCTAAAGTAGTGAAATGCTATTGTTGGTAATATTTATCTTGTCTTGTTGATGCCTCAATGTACCACAAGAGGTCTACAGAGTACACCTTTCAGGAAGAACGCTTATCATTGACAGAGTACGGCAGCACAGTGCTTCTGAGACTCATCTTATAACCCAGAGACCCGGACCTCAGACCCACATTCCAATTCCACCTTGACAAGCGCGATTAAATATTCTTTAAAAAGTACAATCAGTTAAAGTGACAGGACTATCACTCATGTCCAATTGGAGATATATCTTCCCTGATAATGGGTAAGATCCAATGAGAGAGGTTTCTGTTGTGGGCTCTGAAGGCAGCTGTGCCTTTGGGAAACAGGGAGAAGGCATCGACGGAGGGAGATCTGAATCCCATAGGAAAGACAAACAGGGAAAAAGACAAGTGTTTCACAATGGGATGCTTAACTGAGCCATAGAATCCCTACAGTATAGAAGGAGGCCATTTGGTCCATCGAGTCTGTACCAACTCCCTGAAAGAATATCTTCCCCAGGCCTTATCCTTGTAATCCCTCACATTTAGCATGGCCATTCCACCTAACCTGCACATTTTTGGGACACTAAGGGCCAATTTAGCATGGCCAATCCACCTAATCTGCACATTTTTGGGACACTGAGGGACAATTTAGCATGGCCAATGTATCAAACCTACATATCTTTGGACTCTAAGGGACAATTTAGCATGGCCAATCTGCACATCTTTGGAATGTACAAGGAAACCAGAACAGCCGGAGGAAACCCATGCAGGCATGGGGAGAACACGCAAACTCCACACGGGCAATCAAATGAGGAATTGAACCCGGGTCCCTGGCACTGCGAGGCGGTGGTGCTAACCGCTGTGCCACCGTACTGCCTCAATGTGCTTTGCAGCCAGTGCTTTGTAGTTTGGCCACTGTTGCAATGCGGGAAAATGGAGCAGTCAATTTGTGCACAGTAAGATCCCACAAACAGCAGTTGGTTGTAGAATTATTGCAAGGTAAATATGTGGAGTTAAAGGGATAAGGCCTAGGTGGGATTGTAGTCAGTGCAGACTCGATGAGCTGAATGGCCTCCTACAGAGGGAGGCCATTTGGCCCATCCTGCATACATGAGTAGTCCCCAGCCGCACCCCCCCCCCCATCCAGTAAGTACCCAGTTGCCTTTTGGAAGTCGCGACAGATCCTTTCTCCGCCGCCATTGTCCGTTAAACCCCGACCTCTCGCAGGGTAATGTTGCCAACTGGGATTCCATCACAGCAAAAGCCACAGGCTTTGGGAGCGCTTGCTGCCCCCATCGTCAGGTGAGTGACCACTTGACAAAGGGGGCAGCAAGCTCCCCAGAAGCTAATGGCTTTTGCTACCAAATAAAGCTGTTAGACTTTAACCTGGTGTTGTGAGACTTCTTACGGGAGGGAGGCTGAGAACACAGCCTTGCGGGTGTCGAGGATAATTGTAGAGGAGTTGCTTATCCTGACAGATTGTGGTCTGTGGCTTGCGCGATGGACTGGGCTGCGTGCACACAACCCTTTGTAGTTTTTGTCCGAGTGCCTCTTCTCGAACGTTGTAATTGTACACGCCTCAATCACCTCCCTCCCCCGGCAGCTCATTCCGAAACAGGATCGGGAGGGGAAAAAAAAAGAACTCCAGAAAGGCTGGAAACCCCAAAGAGGGGAGTGGGGAACTCTTGACAGAAATAACCAGACCTGACGTTGCTCGAACATGAATCATCCTGGCTGGTTGTAAAGTTCTGGGAGGCGTGGAGCCCAGCCCGGGGGGGGGGTTGGACTACACCTCCCAGGGTGCTTCAGAGCTCTGTCAGAGAGTTCTTTATTCTAAGTGTGAAAGAGGAAGGAGCTAGTGGTTCAGAAACAAGCCTGCTCTCTGGAGGAAGCAGCCAAGAGGGGAAATGCATTGAACAGGTGGCCGGCTGGGGTTTTTCTTTCCTGTCTCTCTCTCTTTCTCTCTCTCTCTCGAGTGTCTCAGTTTAATTGTTTTTTTCCCCCTCTCCTCTACTCCCTTCCTTGCCCGCCACCTCGGCGCGACTTGTGGCCAGCGGACTTCTGAGAGATGGAACATTGGCGTCAGTGTGCCAACTGGCTAATCGACTGCAAAGTCTTGCCCCCAACCACCGGGTGACCTGGGCCAACGCTCAGGTCTGCGACTTAGCCTGGGCTCTGCGCGATGGCGTGCTCCTCTGCCAGCTCCTCAACAACCTCCGGCCACACTCCATCAACCTCAAGGAGATAAATCTGCGGCCTCAGATGTCTCAGGTAAGCTCAGGCGGGTTCTGCCGCCTCCTCTTCGCCTCCACCCTCCCCGTGAACTTTATGTAAAGAACGGCAACCGTCGGCGAAAGCGTGTCAAAATATCCTGCCCACTCCCACCGCCTCCCCCTGCCCCGCCGCAGACGTCTCTCGGAGATCGGAGCGGCTCCGATTTCAGTCCCCCTTCCCGTTGAGATAACCGGCGGCACGGGCAGGAGGAGGCCACTCAGCCCCTCAGGTCTATCCCCTCCTCCAGCCAGATGACAACTGATCTATACCTTTGCTGACCTCGGCTCCTTAACCCTTCCCTTACCTCACACAAGAGAAAAGGCATTCAGTAGGGCAAAAATATCACGGATGCTGGAAGCTGAAACGGAAACAGAAAATGCTGGAAAATCTCAGCGGGTCTGACGGCATCTGTGGAGCGAGAATGGAGCCAACGTTTCGAGTCTGGCTGACCCACCGTCAGGGCAAAGAAAATCAGCAAAGACGAACAAAAAGTATCATTGTATAAAACGTTTCAGAATTCCTTTACCCTTAGCTCTGACGAAGAGTCATCCAGACTGGAAACGCTGGTTCTGTTCCTTCTCCTCAGATGCTGTCAGACCCGCTGAGATTTTCTGCCAGTGGCTGAGAAAGGCACAGCTTGGAAAGGCTCAGTTGAACCCAGGTTTCAGCCATTCTTGGGGGGAGGTGGGGCAGATTCCAACTCAGAATCTAGAAGTAAGAGTAGGCCATTTGGCCCTTTGAGCCTGCTCCATTCATTGTGATCATGGCTGATTATTGAATTCAATATCCTGATTCCCCCCTTCCCCCTCATATCCCTTGATCCCTTTAGCCCCAAGAACTATATCTAATTTCTTCTTGAAATCACACAACGTTTTGGCCTCAACTACTTTCTGTGGGAGTGAATTCCACACATTCGCCACCCTCTGGGTGAAGACATTTCTCCTCAGCTCAGTCCTAAAAGGTTTACCCCTTATCCCCAAACTATGACCCCCCTAGTTCTGGACTCCCCCACCATTGGGAACATTCTGAATCCACCCTGTCTAACCCTGTTAGAACTTTGTAAGCTTCCCTTGTACAAAGCAGTACAAGGGCGGCAACGGTGGCACTGTGGTTAGCACGGCTGCCTCACAGCGCCAGGCTCCCCGAGTTCGATTCCCTGCTTGGGGTCACTGTCTGTGTGGAGTTTGCACGTTCTCCCCGTGTCTGCGTGGGTTTCCTCCGGGTACTCCGGTTTCCTCCCACAGTTCGAAAGGTGTTTGGATAGACTGGCTGTGCTAAATTGCCCCTTAGTGTCAGGGGGACTAGCTAGGGTAAATGCATGGGGTTATGGGGATAGGGCCTGGCTGGGGATTGTGGTAGATGCAGACTTGATGGGCCGAATGGCCACCTTTGCAGTGTAGGGATTCTATGAAGTGTTTCCTGGCTGGTTTGGCTTAGACGTTAGCATTCTGCCCCTTTACCCTGGGTTTTGCCAAACGGAGAAAACAGTATCTCCCCATCTATCCTATTGAATCTTTTCACCATCTCTGCATTGCTAAGACCACTGCCTTTATCTTCTGTATTTGGGGAATAAATACTAACTCTGTAAACCATGCTGGTGATTTAACCCTTTCATAGCTGTTAGCAGAGCTCCGATTAACCTCAGTACCAATAGGCCAGCGATGCAAACAGGATTCCTGTTGGCTGACCAGTGGTCAAGGGTACCGTGGTTCACTTTCCCCCCTCTTTATTTATTTGTGGGACATGGGCATCGCTGGTTGGGCCAGCATTCATTGCCCATCCCTAGTTGCCTGAGGGGCAATTGAGAGTCAACCACATTGCTGTGGCTCTGGAGTCACATGTAGGCCAGACCGGGTAAGGACGGCAGATTTCCTTCCCTAAAGGACATTAGTGAACCGGATGGGTTTTTCCAACAGTGGTTTCATTGTCATCAGTAGATTCTTAATTCCAGATATTTTTTATTGAATTCAAATTCCATCATCTGCCGTGGTGGGATTTGAACCCGAGTCGCCAGAACATTAGTTGATTCGTGGTCTAGCGATAATACCACTAGGCCATCGCTTCCCCTCCTCGTCACGAAGGCTAAAGTCTGGGGTAGAATAAAGGAGGGTTAAAGGTGACCGGAGCCCGTAGCCCGACTGGGATTAACATCTTACCCTGACTGAGGTGGGGAATGGTGAACTATTCCAAACCCCAAACCTGGAATTTCAAATGTCCATTCCCATGTAATGTTTCCATGGATGAGTTTTCCTTGTTGTCCAGATGGTGTGCCTGGCTCCCGGCGTGAAGCCTCCAGTTTCATTCTGATGGGTGGAATTGGACTGTGATCTCACTCGACCAGCCCCTTCCCCCACCATCACCTTCACTCACTTTGTTCTCACTGGAACGACGGAGGCTGAGGGGAGACCTGATAGAAACCTACAAGATTATGAGGGGCATGGACAGAGTGGATAGTCAGAAGCTTTTTACCCAGGGTAGAAGAGTCCATTACTAGGGGGCAATGGTTTAAGGTGCGAGGGGCAAGATTTAAAGGAGATGTACAAGGCACAGATTTTACACAGAGGTTGGTGGGTGCCTGGAACTCGCTGCCGGGGGAGGGAGTGGAAGCAGATACGATAGTTGACTTTTATGGGGCATTTTGACAAATCCATGAATAGGATGGGAATAGAGGGATACGGTCCCCCGAGGGGTAGGGGATTTAGTTCAGTCGGGCAGCATGGTCGGTGCAGGCTTAGACGGCCGAAGGGCCTGTTCCTGTGCTGTAATTTTGTTTGCCTGTTCACCGTTAGACTTGGGTTCATTTTACTCTCAAATATTAGCTCCTCAAAATGGCCATTCCTCACGCACAGGGATAGAGAGAGGGCTATTCTACCGCAGCAGGAATCATTATTGTGCCATGGCCTGGTCTCTTACACACACACACACACACACGCACACACACACACACGCACACACACACACACACAGACACACGCACACACACACACACACAGACACACGCACACAGACACACACACACAGACACACGCACACAGACACACACACACAGACGCACACACTCTCTCACACACTCACACAGACACACGCACACACACGCGCACACACACACACTCAGACACACACACGCACACATGAATACATACACACTCTCATGCACACAGACATACACACACAGACAACATTCACACACGCATACATACACACACACACACATACTCACACACTCACAACTTCTGGGCAGTTGTTCAGAGCAGCTAATCCGCCAATACTTCTTTTGAACATTCCTATTCCCAGGAGAGAGTTGAGAGTTATCATCCTCCCCCCACGCCAACTCTCCCAACTCCCCAACCCCATCCCACCCCCACTCCCCTCCCCTCCCCCCACCTAGCTTCTGTCGACTGTGAGCACGAATGGCAATGACTTGCATTTATATAGCGCCTTTGACATAAATCATACCGAGATGTTTCGTACGAGTGTTATCGGGCAAAACTTGACATCAAACCACATGAGAAGGTTTTAAGGAGTGAATTGGCAGAAGAAAGAGAGAGGGGGAGAGAGAGAGAGGGAGAGAGAGGTGGGGGGGAGAGCGGGGGGAGAGGGAGAGAGACGGAGATGTGGGGGGAGAGGGGGGGGGAGAGAGAGAGAGAGAGAGGGGGAGGGATAGAGGGGGAGAGAGGGAGTGAGGAAGAGGTGGGGGGGAGAGGGAGGGAGAGAGAGAGAGGGAGGGAGAGAGAGAGAGACAGGGAGAGAGAGAGAGAAAGAGAGAGGGAGAGGGAGGGAAAGAGACAGGGAGAGAGAGAGACAAAGAGAGACAGAGAGATTTAGGGAGCGAATTCCAGGGCTAAGGCCCAGTCTGCCGAAGGTGAGGCCACGGCTGGAGCAACGGAGGGGGTGACATAGATATCGGAGGGTGGTAGGGTGGAGGAGATGGGTTACAGGGATAGGGAGGGCTGAGGGGGGAAGATTTGAAACGGATGTGAATTATAAATTTGGGGCAGTGCCAGAATGGGGATGGTGGGGAGGTAGGTCGCAGACACTCTGTGAGCTGTGAATAGCGGCAGCGGAGATTAAGTTGACGGATGATTGACAGAATCTCAGAGCTCTGATGTGTGTGTTTCAGGCAGGGTTAGACAAATGCTTCAGGCCGCAGGGAAGTGTTCAAAGCAGAAGAGCGATGGAGAGGAGTGATGGCGGGGAGAACTTAGCGAATGAAATAAAACCTCATCTTAGCAAGACTGCAGATTAATGATTCCTCCATGCCTAATCCCATCCAAATTCTGTCCGTCCCCCTGCTGAGGGTGGCACGGTGGCACAGTGGTTAGCCTTACAATGGCAGGGACCCACATTCCATTCCCAACTTGGGTCACTGTACACATTCTCCCCATGTCTGTGTGGGTTTCCTCCCACAGCCCGAAAGAAGTGCAGATTAGGTGGATTGGCCGTGCTAAATTTCCCCTTAGCGTCCAAAGACGTATGGGTTAGGTGGATTGGCCATGCTAAATTGCCCCTTAGTGTCCCAAGATGTGGACATTGGGTGGATTGGTCATGCTAAATTGCCCCCTTAAGTGTCAGCTAGAATAAACATGTGGGGCTATGGGGATAGGGCCTGGGTGGGATTGCGGTCAGTGCAGACTCAATGGGCCGAATGGTCTCCTTCTGCACTGTAGGGATTCTGTGATTCGATGAAAGGGAGGGTTAGCTGGTGGTGAGTTAATGGGATGGTCTGATGGTGAGACACTCAATGACAGAGCTGTATAGACATCACCAAAATAATACCAGGGATGGGAACCTATCATAATGAGAGAGTTCCCAAGAGAGCAGAGAAGCTTCAGAGAAGGTTTATCGTAAGAATGACAGAGTTGGATTAGGAACGGAATGGGGCCAGGAGAGGTTGGGGTGAGGCTGCTGATCCGTCAAGGGTTTAAAGTTGTTGCTTGATTCATAGAATCATGGAATCCCTACAGCACAGAAGGAGGCCATTTGGCCCATCGAGTCCGCACTGACCACCATCCCGTAACTCCACGCGTTCGCCGTAGCTGGTTGCCCTGGCGCGACGGGGCCATTTAGCGCGGCCGATGGTGAAATTTGAATTCGATAAGAATCAGGGGTGGGATTCCCTGGTGCTCCCCCCCCACAGCCGCGTTTCCTCACCAACGGGAGGTGGGGTTCTCCGTCCCGCCGCTGGCAACGGAATTCCCATTGATATCACCCCACGCTGCTGGGAAATCCCCGGGCAAGGGAGTGCACTGCCGGCGGGATTGGAGAACCCACCACCCCACCCAAAGATTTCCGGCCCTGGAATTAAAAATCTAATGTGAAACCATTGTGGATTGCTGTGTAATAGTCCTGGTCTTACCCAGTCTGCCCTACATGTGATCTAGATCCAGATCGACAGCAGTGTGCTTGGTTCAGAGATAGGCAGGGGATGCTGGATGGCCCCAGTGACACCCTAAACCCGTGAACAAATCAAAACACACCCGAGGATGCAGGGTGGAGTAACAGTAACAAGGATGGTAGTGATCCGGATCTAAACCTGGCTTAAGTGCACTGAAGTGATTGGTGCTATGTGGCAGCACTGGCCCTGTACCCGTGCATCCCCTGGTTCTGTATTGTGCTGTCTTGCTGGAAAAACAAAATGAACCACCGTGATGTTTTCCCACGCATCAGGGTTTCTGTAGCAAGTGACAGAGAAAGGGGACAGTCCCCTTCTGGTGGCAGGGTGGTTAGCGCGGCTGTCTCACAGCGCCAGGTTCGATCCCCGGCTCGGGTCACTGTCTGTGCGGAGTGTGCACGCGTTCTCCCCGTGTCTGCGTGGGTTTCCTCCGGATGCTCCGGTTTCCTCCCACAGTCCGAAGATGAGCGGGTTAGATGGATTGGACGTGCTAAATTAGTGTCCCGGGATTAGCGGAGTAAATGTGTGGGGCTATGGGGATAGGGCCTGGGTGGGATTGTGAGCGGAGCAGACTCGATGGGCCGAATGGCCTCCTTCTGCACAGTAGGGATTCTACGAACATGGATTTGACTGTTCAATATTGTCAGAGGGCAGTTTGCCAATGTTCAATGTCCCCTGTTGAAATTGTGCGGAATGTATCTGCTGTACAGGGTAATTCCCCAGGTATACACCAATGGGGGCATTAGCACCGTGCGGTGAATGGGTCAGAGGGTTAACCCTCTCACCTCCCATGTTTAAATCCCACTCCGAAGACCTATGCCCTCAAAGCCAGGCCGGTGTTCCTGCACTTTCTCAGTGCGGCACCATCAGAGAGTTAGGCAGGAGATATTAAACCCCCTCCTGTCGTCTGCCCTTCCAGTTGGATGTGTGAAGGAGATTGGAGTGGCGGAGGCTCATCCCAAAGCCCTGGACAACGTTAATCCCTCTGCTAACACTTAAAACAGATGATTGGGTCATTGATTTGATTTGTGGGATCTTGCTGTGTGCAAATTGGCTGCTGTGTTTCCTACATCACAAACAGTGACTACACTTCGGTTTAAAGTTTATTTATTAGTGTCACAAGTAAGGCTTACATTAACACTGCAGTGAAGTTACTGTGAAAATCCCCTAGTCGCTACACTCCTGTACGGGTACACCGAGGGAGAATTTAGCACGGCCAATCCACCCTAACCAGCACGTCTTTTGGACTGTGGAAGGAAGCCAGAGCACCCGGAGGAAACCCGCACAGACATGGGGAGAATGTGCAGACTCCACACAGATAGTGACCCAAGCCGGGAATTGAACCTGGATCAAAGGTGCTGTGAGACAGCAATGCTAACCACTGTGCCACTGTGCTGCCCCGGGTATGTGGATTTGTCATGCTGAATTGCCCCTTAGTATCCAAAGATCTGTAGGCTAGGTGGATTGGTCATGTTAAATTATCCCTTGGTGCCCAAAGATGTGCAAGTTAGGTGGACTGACCATACTGAATTGCCCCTTAGTGTCTAAAGATGCACAGGTTGGGTGGATTGGCCATGTTAAATTGCCTCTTAGTGTCCAAAGATGTGCAGGTTGGGTGGATTGGCCATGCTAAATTGCCCCTTAGTGTCCAAAGATGTACAGGTTAGGTGGATTGGCCATGCTAAGTTGCCCCTTAGTGTCCAAAAATCTGTAGGTTATGTGGATTGGACATGCTAAATTGTCCCTTAGTGTCCAAAGTTAGGGGGTTAGCAATGGTAGATGTGTGGGGTTACCGGGAGAGATGGGTATGGACCCTGGTAAGCTCTACTGGAGAGTCAGTACAGAGTCGCTGGACTGAATGGCCTCCTTCTGTCCTGTAGGGATTCCATGGTAACCCTGGAAACGCTGTTAACAGGAGCGTCTGTGGACAATCTATTTTCCTTTAGATGGTGCTCACACTGAGATTACGGAAGTCCAATCTCGGAGTGAAAGCGAAAGATTGAGAGGAGTTACAATAGGGAACAGAGAAGGGTAACTTACTCCGTCCCACAATTGAGGAACTGAAGCATATTCTACTGACATCGGTACATCCTCCTCACATGAGAGAACTTAATCATATTCAATTCTCCAAAACATCTACAGGCTTGGCCGGGATGAGGCTTGATGGGGTGGGAGTGAAGTTAAGATGAAGTGGCATCAGTGAGATTTGTCAAATGTCATGAAAGGAAATAATAGAGATCAGGAAATAGTGGGTTGGTTTTAGAAGCTTATTTGAGTTTGACTTTTAGTAAGCAGGTGTAGGCAGGGGTAGGGAGGGGGAACAGAAATCTAAAAGGCCTGGGACATGTCTTCAATCCGAACCCAATCTTGATCATTCGCCAATCTTCCTTCTTCACTCGGCTGTTGGCAGCCATGCCACCCGTCACCCGACATCCCCCTTCCTACCTCCTCCCCGCATCTCTGTCCTTCCTTTAAGAGGTCCATGGCCCTACCTCAGGGGACTGCCCTCTTATGCCCCCTGCGTGGCCCAGCATCGAATCCTGCTCGATGGCTACTCTGGAGAAGAATTGGGACTCTTTTCGCTGAAGAGTGCGCCAGTCAGTACACTTCCATGGTACCTTGGCTGCTGCGTAGTGCTCGAGTACACCTGGAGGTTGGGAGGAGGGGATAGTGAAACATGAGTCTACCTTCTTGACGTAAGCTCTCCCAGAAGGTAGCCCGATTGTCACTTGTTCAACATGCTCAACTGTGATGATTTCCAATGAGGATGATTAAAGATAGCATGCAGAGAATGATCCCGAGGTGAAGGCCTGAGTACACATTCCCTCAGTGAGATATGAACTTCTTCGAGAGAGGTTGAGAGGAATCCCATCCTGTTACCTGGCCTTCCACTGACTTATCTATTATTGCCACATGTATTGGGATACAGTGAAAAGTATTTTTTCTTGTGTGCCATACCATTCATTGAGAAGGAAAGGAGAGAGTGCAGAATGTAGTGTTACAGCCATAGCTAAGGTGTAGAGAAAGATCAACTTAATGCAAAGTAAGTCCGTTCAAAAGCCTGACGGCAGCAAGGAAGGAGCTGTCCTTGAGTCAGTTGGTCCTCAGACTTTTGCATCTTTTTCCAGATGGAAGAAGGTGGAAGAGAGAATGTCCGGGGTGTGTGGGCTCCTTGATCATGCTGGCTGCTTTGCCAAGGCGGTGGGAAGTGTAGACGGAGTCAATGGATGGGAGACTAGTTTGCGTGATGGATTGGGTGTAATAACTCCACGGAGACAAAAGTCCCATCACCAAGTTACTTCATTTACAGCATACATCTGTACCCAGCCAGCTGTCCAGTTGCTCCCTGCTTCAGCAGGCACAGAGTCTGACACACCTGCTTTAACTAGGAAGCATGAGGCTCCCTGATTTAACAGTTAAGATTAACAGGTAGTTCATACTCTAGCAAGCCAACCTCATTAGCCTGGTTGAAGTCATCACACTGGGTTACATTCATGACCCTTTGTAGTTTCTTGCGGGCCTGGGTCTCTTGGCAAGAGTTTCATTGTTACTGCTGGGAAAGTGAAGGCCCGTGACTTTCTCTTTGGTGTACAAAACCCTACCCCTGTAGTGATTTCCTCCCACAAGGGCAACACAGCAGACTAAGGGTCGCCTGTCCAGGACTCAGAGGTGGGTGGGGTGAGAGTTCTCCTTGGCAGGGAGGTATTCTAGAGTTAGTTGCAAACATGCAACTTGTCCCTTGTCATGACCGTTGTCAGACCCCACTTGGAGTACTGTGCGCAGTTCTGGTTGCCTCACTACAGGAAGGATGTGGAAGCTATTGAAAGGGTGCAGAGGAGATTTACAAGGATGTTGCCTGGATTGGGAGGCATGCCTTATGAAGATAGGTTGAGGGAGCTGGGACTCTTCTCCCTGGAGAGACGAAGGTTGAGAGGCAACCTGATAGAAGTTTATAAAATGTTGAGAGGAATAGATAGGGTGGATTCTTGGAGGCTATTTCCCCGGGCTGAAATGGTCGCTACGAGAGGGCACAGGTTTAAGGCGCTGGGGAGCAGGTACAGAGGAGATGTCAGGGTTAAGTTTTGCACTCAGAGGGTGGTGAATGAGTGGAATCGGCTGCCGTCGGTGGTGGTAGAGGCGAACTCGCTGGGGTCTTTTAAAAGACTTCTGGATGAGTATATGGGATCTAATGGGATTGGGAGTTACAGGTAGTTCTATGGCTTGGTAGGTATAGATGTGATCGGTGCAACTTGTGGGCCGAAGGGCCTGTTTGTGCTGTAGTGTTCTATGTTTTTCTATGCTGCTGATCTTGAAAATCGCTGTAAATAAATCCGTTTGTTTTCACTTGTGAGGTCTCGGAAAGCACATCATTACGACAGCCTCGTCCCAGCCTACCCCCTCCCCCAGGCTGTGAGAATTTACATTGAGCCTGTTACAAATGAGACAGCGCCTTGCTGTCAAACCACAAGATCTATGGTCAAAGCTGACTCATTTCGAATGAGTTACTAAATATGAGCCACTGCAGCCTAATGCATTGTGCTGACCAGGGCTGCACTGGTCCCTCACCTCTCTGTAACAATGCGGGAAGTCAGTCAGTCAGTGGGAGAATATCCAACTCACCATCCGCCAGCCTGGTGCTCACACAACCTGCAACATTAATGGGGTTTCTCACTCACTCCGGTGCATTTCTATTAAGGGTAAAGGAATAGGACTGAGGGGCACAGAAGCTGTCTGATCTCAGTGAGCCCACACTAGGCAGCGCCATGGCGCAGTGGTCAGCACTGCTGCCTCACAGTGCCAGGGACCCGGGTTTGATTCCCAGCTTGGGGTCGCTCTCTATGTGGAGTCTGCACATTCTCCCCGTGTCCGCATGGGTTTCCTCCGGGTGCTCCGGTTTCCACCCGCACTCCAAAGATGCGCAGGTTAGATGGATTGGCAGGGCAGGGTGTGGTTATGGGATAAGATCTGGGTTGGGTTGTGGCCAGTGTGGGCTTGATAGGTGGAATGGTCTCCCGCTGCACTGCAGGGATTCTATATTACTGCCTCCCTCTGCACTCACACTCACACTCACACACAGACATACACACACACACTCTCACTCACACACCAACATACACACACACACACTCTCACTCACACACACTCTCACTCACACACAAACATACACACTTACACACGCACACACACACACACACACACACACTCGCTCACACACACACATGCACACTCACTCACACTCACGCACACACTCATACTCACTCACTCATTCACATGCACACTCACTCGCACACACACGCACGCAAACATGCACACTCACTCACACACACACTCACTCACACACACACACACACTCGCTCACATGCACACTCACTCACACTCACGCACACACTCATACTCACTCACACTCATTCACATGCACATTCACTCACACACACTCACTCACACACACACACACTCGCTCACACACACACATGCACACTCACACACTCACTCACACACAAACATACACACTTGCACACGCACATGCACACGCACACACTCACTCATTCACATGCACACTCACTCGCACACACATGCACGCAAACATGCACATTCACTCACACACTCACACTCACTCACACACATGCACACACACTCACTCACACACACACTCACACACACACACACTCACACACACACACACACACACACACACACATACACCTCCTCCCCCTGTTTCAAGTGGGGTTTTCCTGCCCCAGAGTCAGGGGTGTAAGTTGTATTGGTTTTACACACCCTGTCTGGGACGTCTGTCAGAGTGACTTTAGCTGTGACCATTTGCTCCAGTCAGGGGGACTGGCTCGGGTAAGTACGGAGGGTTATAAAGAACAAAGAACAACACAGCACGGGAAACAGGCCCTTTGGCCCAACGAGCCCGCGCCGCCATCTTAACAATGTCTTTTTCCTCCTCCACCCTTGACCCATGTCTATGCTTATGGTACCCCCATTGGAAACCAGATTGAGGGGAGAATAATTTAGGGACAATTTGTTACACCAATCAGCCTAAGAGCACATCTTTGGGGTGTGGGAGGAAACCGGAGCTGGTCTGGGTGGAATTGTGGTTGGTATATCCTTGATGGGCTGAATGGCCTCCTTCTGCACTGTCGGGATTCTTGCTCTCAAACTCTGCAACCCCTCGGAAGAATCATTCAGTCCCACTTCCTCCATTTTGAGGGCTTCCTCATAATCAAAGCCAATATGTGTAGCGTGTTATAGAATATTCTAGAGGCTTCTGTCTCAGATACAGTGAGCAAACGAGGAAGGGGGAGGGGCGTGCAGCCTGAAAACACGTATCAAAGTGACAAACCTACTGCAAAAGAAGTCAGGGATTGAGAGAGCTCGGATTCTGGGCCTGAGTGTGTGAAGCAAGTGGCTACACGGATAGACATCAAACCCATTCCTTCCAGTACGCACTGGGACAGACTGAAATCAGGAGCAGATGAAACATTTGTGGTGGAGCGGAGGGAGAATTATAGATTAGAATCCCTACAGTGCAGGAGGCCACTTGGCCCATCGTATCTGACCCAACAACAATCTCACCCTATCTCTGTAATCCTATGTAATTACTCTATTAATCTCCCCCCTGGACACTATGGGCCAATTTAGCATGGCCATTCCCCCTAACCATCCCCCCCGCACATCTTTGGATACTATGGGCCAATTTAGCATGGCCAATCCACCTAACTCGCACATCTTTGGGCTATGGGAGGAAACCAGAGCACCCGGAGGAAACCCACGCAGACATGGGGAGAAGGTGCAGTCTCCGCACAGACAGTGACCCGAGGCTAGAATTGAACCCGGGTCCCTGGCGCCGTGAGGCAGCTGTGCTAACCCACTGTGCTGAAGGAGGGAGGGAGTGAGTGGGAGAGGGAGAGAGTGAGTGAGTGAGGGAGGGAGGGACGGAAAGGACAGAGGATGTGAATGAGAGAGGGAGGGTGTGAGTAAGTGAGTGAGTGAAGGAGGGAGGAAGGGAGTGAAGGAGGGACTGACTGAGTGAGTGAGGGAGGGAGGGTTGTGAGTGGGTGAGTGAAGGAGGGAGGAAGGGAGTGAGTGAGGGAGTGAAGGAGGGAGTGACTGAGTGAGGGAGGGAGTGAGTGAGGGAGTGAAGGACGGACTGACTGAGTGAGGGAGGGAGGAAGTGAGTGAGGGAGGGAGTGAAAGAGGGAGGAAGGGAGTGAATGAGGGAGGGGAGTGAGTGAGTGAATGAGAGAGTGAGGAGGAGGAAGGGAGGGAGGCTCAGGAGAAGGAGGGAGTTGAGTGCAAACACTGAAGAGGCTAACTTGTTGGGACTTTGAACATTGTGCTCAGTATTTTTTTGAAACTCACTGAGGTAAGGCTGGTGCGATGACTGGACTCTGGGCTTACTCTCCGGGACTGTACAGACTGGGTGGAGGGGTGGGGGGCAGGGTGTGGTCGGGGGGGGGGGAGAGGGGGGCAGTGGGGCCAAGTGGAGTCATAGAGAGTCATAGAGATATACAGCAGGGAAACAGGCCCTTCGGCCCAACTTGTCCAGGCTGACTTGGTTTCCTAAACTGAACTAGTCCCATTTGCCGGCCCATATCCCTGTAAACCCTTCCCATCCCTGTACCTGTCCAAATGTCCTCTTAAATGTTGCCATTGTAGCCGCCTCTGCCACCCCCCCCCCACTTTTGGCACAGTAGGGGTTCTATGAAAGTATGAAAAAAGGAGGGGGCCAATATGATTTTAATTCCTGATTTTGCTTGCGGGGATGTGATGAGCTTGAATCAGGGTTCAGTCACTCAGAGGCTGTGTGTAGAATGAGGAACAGGGGCTTTCTGTTGAGACAGAGGCAGGGCAGACAGCCAAGCGAAAACCATTCAGCTTGAACCGTTTATGATTCTGCTCACCGTCTTCTTGCTGCAGGTGTCACCCAGGCTGAAAAACACTCCCAGTTCCCTTGCAGATAAAACCCACCCAAAACCCAGCTTCCTCCATCACCGGCTACAGTTGCTGGGGTGGGGGTTCTCCAGTCCCGGTGCAGGGGACGGAAATTCGGCACAAAATTCTCCGTCCTCGCTAACGGCGACGGGGTGCGAACGGTCAGCAAATTCCAGTCCTCCTCCCCAAATCGTCGATACGTTCTCACAAGACCCGACCAGAAGTAATATCATAGAATCCCCACAGTGCAAAAGGAGGCCATTCGGCCCATCGAGTCTGCACTGACCACCCAGGCCCTATCCCAGTCACCCCATGTATTTGCCCTGCTAATCCCCCTGACACTAACAGGCAATTTAGCACGGCCAGTCCACCTCTGTGCTTCTATAGACAATTACACGGGTAAAATGGGTATAGAGAACCAACTGCGGGCAATTGGGACTAGCTAGAGGTTTAACAAAAAGGGTAGCATGGACAAGTTGGGCGAAGGGCCTGTTTCCAGGCTGTAAACCTGTATGAGCCTATGACCTGATCTGCAGATCTTTGGACACTAAGGGGCAATTTAGCCCGGCCAATTCACATAACCTGCACACCCTTGGACTATAGGAGGAAACTGGAGCACCCGGAGGAAACCCACACAGACACAGGGAGAATGTGCAGACTCCACACAGACAGTGACCCGAGGCTGGAATTGAACTTGGGTCCCTGGCGCTGTGAGGCAGCAGCGCTAACCCACTGTGCCACCGTGCCGTCCCCTGATGAGATCACATTGCTGCTTGTGGCAGGAGCGAAGACTGGTATTTCCTCAACACCACCCCCCCCCCCCAGGATGTCCTGTACAACCAGTGAAGTGCTTTCAAAGTTTCATTACTGCTGCAGGAAAAATGGCAGCTAATTTGTGCACAGCAAGCTCCCACAAACAGCAATGACCAGCTAACGTGCTTTAGTGACGATAGAGGAACAGATATTGACCAGCTCACTAGGGAATACCTTCTCTGCTCTCCTTTGAGATGGTGCTGTGGGGTCCTCTGTGTCCACAGAGCTGATGTGACCTTCGTTTAACTTCCATTCGATAGACAGCACCCCTGACAGTGCAGCACCCACTCAGCACTGAGCCAGTGGGATCAGCACAGTTGTTTGCACTTCAGAGTGGCACGGTGGCACATTGGTTAGCGTTAGGGACCTGGATTCGATTCCTGGCTTGGGTCACCGTCTGTGTGGAGTCTGCACATTCTCCCCGTGTCTGCGTGGGTTTCCTCCGGGTGTTCCAGTTTTCTCCCACAGTCCGAAAGGTTAGTTGGTTAGGGTGCATTGGCCGTGCTAAATTGCCCCTTAGTGTCCAGAGAACTAGCAGGGTAAATGTGTCAGGGTATGGGGATAGGAACTGTCAGTGCAGGCTCAATGGGCCGAATGGCCTCCTTCTGTACTGTTGGGTGTCTATAATTCTATCACGTGATGTCGCTAGCTAGACAGACAGCATCCCTGACAGTGCAGCATCCCCTCAGTATTGAGCTAGGGGTGTCAGCACAGTTGTTTGCCCTCAAGAGTGGCATAATGGTTAGCACAGCTGCTTCACAGGGCCAGGGACTTGGCTTCGATTCCGGCCTCGGGTCGCTGTCTGTTTGGAGTTTGCACGTTCTCCCTGTGTCTGCATGGGTTTCCTCCAGGTGCTCCAGTTTCCTCCCACAGTCCAAAGATATGCGGGTTAGGTCATGTTAAATTTCCCCTTAGTGTCAGGGCAGATGCGTGGGGTTACAGGGATAGGACTTTCAGTGCAGCCTCAATGGGCTGAATGGCCTCCTTCTTCACTATTGGAATTCTATGATTCTATCGCACTATATCGCTTGCAAAAGGTTAGGTGCATTGGCCATGCTAAATTGCCCCTTAGTGCCAGGGGACTAGCAAGGTAAACACATTGGGTTAACGGGTTCGGCTCTGGGTGAGACTGTTTTCAGTGCATGCTCAATGGGCTGAATGGCCTCTTTCTACACTGTTGGGATTCTACGGTATTGCTTCTGATCGGGCCTCGTGAGAGATTGCGCTCAGACAAATATCCATTCCCTGCAGCGGAACTGGAGAATCCCACACAGCGACTTTGCCTGGGTGGGATTGTTGCTGGTACAAGCTCGGTGGGCTGAATGGCCTCCTTCTCTCCCCTGTGGGGATTTGATGATTCTATTCCAAGTCTCCGGGCTGGGATTTGAACCCCTGATCTTCTCACTCGGAGGAGAGGATGCCGAAACCTGGGCAGTGCCGAGGCAAAGTGAAGAAAGTTCCAGGTTAATTCCATTTCCACATCGCCCTGGGGCGTCAGACTCTGCTGAAGAATGCTCGGAATGTGCTAGATTTTTGACTCACTTGGGAATTTCCCCGCAAGAAATCTCTGTGCATAATACGAAGGCTCACAACGCAATTATTCATTTTTCAACCCTTCACAGCTGTGGATTTCCCAATAGATACAGTCTGTGTGTGATAAAGTCTCTCATGGTTAAAGAGCAGCTGATTAACTCCTGGCCAACAGACAAACGGCCTTTACTCCCTTCTTCAAACCTTTTATGAATAATCAACATCGTTGTTCAAAGAATATCAAAGGTCAGCGCTATTTTTAACAATGATTTCCGATGGTTTCCCTTCTGGATATTTTTTGTAACAATTTCCAGGAGATTAATCTTCAACCAATTGCCCCTTAGTGTCCAAAGATGTGCAGGTTAGGTGGATTGGCCATGCTAATTTGCCTCTTAGTGTCCAAAGATGTGCAGGATAGGTGGATTGGCTGTGCTAAATTGCCCCTTAGTGTCCAAAGATGTGCAGGATAGGTGGAATGGCCATGCTAAATTGTCCCTTAGTATCCAAAGATGCGCAGGTTGGGTGGATTGGCCATGCTAAATTGTCCCTTAGTGTCCAAAGATGTGTAGGTTAGGGGGATTGGCCATGGTAAATGCATAGTGTTATGGGGATAGGGCAGTGTAAGATACTTGAGGTAAGGTCACTACAGACTTGATGGGCTGAATAGCCTCTTCTGCACGATTGCGGGTTTTATTTAAAATTTATTTACTCGTGTCACAAGTAGGCTTACATTAACACTGCAATGAAGTTAGTGTGAAAATTCCCTAGTCGTCACACTTCGGCGCCTGTTCGGGTACACTGAGGGAGAATTTAGCATGGCCAACGCACTTTAACCTGCACATCTTTCAGATAGTGGGACCAAACTGGTGCACCCGGAGGAAACCCACACAAACACGGGGAGAACATGCAGACTGCAGACAGACAGTGACCCAAGCCGGGAATCGAACCCAGGTCCCTGGCGCTGTGAGGCAGCAGTGCTAACCACTGTGCCACCGTGCCTGCCCCTCTATGAACTCTGGGGAGAATTCCAGCTGATCCAGGAGGCTTTGCAATCCTGCGTGAACACCGACTCCTCAATCATTAATACCCTGACCCAGGGTTAACACTTCAGAAACGTGCAAGAAAGTGGTCTCTACTGGCACTGCCGCCTTCCCTCAGCCTGGCACGGGGAAACTCCTCAGAGGCCGGGGTCCCTTGATGCCAACTGATTTATTGACAATAGCAATACTCAGCTGGGCACTTCCCAATGCAGAGTGTTCACCCCAGTGCTGGTGACACTCCACATTATCTCCAGAACTCTACTGCCCTGCCCGTCACAGATTTGGAGCGGATGAGGGGCGGAGAATGGAAATCTCCGTCAATCTGGGACGGGAATCTCCAGTCTTGCTCTAGTGACCTCCCTGATTGGACAGGTTTAACCAGGCCTCAATTAGGGAGCTCGTATTTCAGCCTTTCCAACTCCTGGGGTTCAGTTGGCGTCACTAGGGGAGAGTAAGCCAGGATTTTTTTTGTTTACATGGGCGTCGCTGGGCCAATGTTTATTGCCCCGGGGCAGTTCAGAGTCAACCACGTTGCTGTGGGTCTGGAGTCACATGTAGGCTAGACCGGGTAAGGACGGCAGATTTCCTTCCCTGAAGGACTCTAACAAAAAGACCTCCAGAGTCTCTGTGCTCCTCCCGTTCTCTTCTCTGCAAGCCAATATCCCCCCCCCCATCACTCGCTGCACCTTCAGCCCTAACCCCAGGAAACCCACCTCCTCCCCCCTCTTCTCCACCTCCATCACTCCCTTTACGATTCTCCTTAAACCCTGCCCCCTTCAACCGAGATTTTTGTTCAACTCCCCTTAAATATATGTGACACAAACAGGCCATTCAGCCCAATCAGTCCATACTAGCATTTTGGGTCCCACTCATGCCTATCACCTTTCTTCATCAAAACCTAACATCGTTCAGTGTCAAGTTTTGTCGCTCCCTGGGAGACACCGGGGTTGGGGGGGGAGAGGCATTTTGATTTGATTTATTATTGTCACGTGTATTGGGATACAATGAAAAGTATTGTTTCTTGCGTGCTGTACAGACAAAGCATACCATTCATAGAGAAGGCAAGGAGAGAGTGCAGAGTGTAGTGTTACAGTCATAGCTAGGGTGTACAGAAAGATCAACTTAATGCGAGGTAGGTCCATTCAAAAGCCTGACAGCAGCAGGGAAGAAGCTGTTCTTGAGTCGGTTGGTACGGGACGTCAGACTTTTGTATCTTTTTCCCGATGGAAGGGGTGTGTGGGGTCCTTGATTATGCTGACTGCTTTGCTGAGGCAGCGGAAAATATAGGTGGAGACAATAGATGGGAGGCTGGTTTGTGCGATGGACTGGGCTACATTCACGATCTCTCATAGTTTCTTGCGGTCTTGGGCAGAGCAGGAGCCCAGACCAAGCTGCAATACAACCAGGAAGAACGCTTTCTATGGTGCATCTGTAAAAGTTGGTGAGAGTCGTAGCTGACATACCAAATTTCCTTAGTCTTCTGAGAAAGTAGAGGTGTTGGTGGGCTTTCTTAACAATCGTGTCGACATGGGTGGGGGATCAGGACAGGTTGTTGGTGATCTGGATACCTAAAAACTTGATCATTTCTACTCCATCCCCGTTGATGTAGACAGGGGCATGTTCTTCCCGACTTTACTATGTTGGTACCTTAGAAATGCAAATTGTTGTTATGGTGTTGCTGTGTTCGACAGTCTTGTCAAGTCTCTCCAGTGCTGCGTAACGCACTCTGCGCCGCAAGTGCGGTCAACGCCTGCTGACCCGGTGAGACTTCGCCAGCATGGCAACCTCCCTCCCCCCACCCCGTGTCTCCACCCCCCCCCCCCCAACCCCCCACTCCACCCACCCTGAGTGAAAAGGTCTAAGTGCAAATCTGCTTGGTTAACAATACCAGCAGCTTTGTGTGTGAGCAATTAGCGGATTAGCATTTGGGAGTTTGACAAGTGAGCTATTCATGTCCTACACGGATTCCGATCGCATACAAAGGGAGCCGTCATTACTCTCCACTGCGTACACCGAGTGAAAGGGCAGCTCGCGTCTATCGGCATTTCAATTAGCTGAGTATCGGATGATGAAAGAGTCATTGTTGTTCTGGAATTTCCAGATAGTTTGTGTCCCTGGGAGATGCACGCAGTTCTTTTCTCCTTTTTAAAAAAAAACCCCACTAACAGCTCCCGTCCGTGCCTAATCAGCTTAATTTACCTAACGATCAGTTAACATCGCTGACTTTGTACCCGTGTTTGCATGTGAAGTGCAATTCAAAATGTCACAGCCTTCCCAAAGTAAGGGTGGAGGGAGAATCCAAGACTGCTTTCCCAAAAGGAAAATGAACTGGATAAACATTTGCCAGCGCTTCTTTTTAAGAGGATAATTGGGTTGTAGGGTGGTGGGATTGTAGGACCTGGGTGTCCTTGTGTACTAGGCGCTGAAGGTAAGCGTGCAGGTACAGCAGGCGGTAAAGAAGGTAAATGGTATGTTGGACTTCATTGCGAGAGGTTGCGGGTACAGGAGCAGCGATGTGTTGTTGCAATTACACAGGGGCCTTGGTGAGGCCACACCTAGAGTATCTGTGCAGTTTTGGTCTCCTTTTCTGAGGAAGGATGTTCCTGCTCCCGAGGGAGTGCAGTGAAGGTTTACCAGGCTGATTCCGGGGATGGTGGGACTGAGGTACGAGGAGAGATTGACCAGGTTAGGATTGTTTCCATTGAGGTTCAGACGACTGAGGGGAGATCTCGTAAACACTTATAAAATTCTAACAGGACCAGACAGGGTAGGTGCAGGGGGGATATTCCCGATGGTGGGGGGAGTCCAGAACCAGAGGCCACAGTCTGAGGATTCGGGGTAGACCATTTAGGACGGAGGTGAGGAGACATTTCTTCACCCAAAGAGTGGTGAGGCTGTGGAATTCATTACCACAGGAAGTAGTTGATGTCAAAACATTGAATGTATTCAAGAGACGGCTGGATATAGCACTTGGGGTGAATGGGATCAAAGGTTATGGGGAGAAAGCAGGATTAGGCTATTGAGTTGGATGATCAGCCATGATGGTGATGAATGGTGGAGCAGGCTCGAAGGGCCGAATGGCCTCCTCCTGCTCCTATCCTCTATGGTTCTTTCTTTCATGGAACAGGGGTATCACTGGCTGGATCCAGTATTTGTTGCCCATCTCTATTGCCCCTTGAACTGAGTGGATTTTTCAGAGGGGCAGTAAAGCCTCAACCACATTGCCGTGGCTCTGGAGTCACATATAGGCCAGACCGGATAAGGATGGCAGATTTCCTTCCCTAAAGGGCATTAGTGAAACGGATGGGCTTTTACAATGATCGATGATAGTTGTCATGGTCACCGTTACTGAGACTAACTTTATATTCCCGATTTATTTATTGAATTTAAGTTCCACCAGCTGTCGTGGTGGGATTTGAACCTGTGTCCCCAGATTATTAAACGCAGGCCTCTGGATTATCAGTCCAATGGCATTACAGGTATCTTCCCATATCATTAAAACCAATGAGTTGTGCACTATCGCACTGGTGTTGGTGGGAGCTTGCTTTCTGCAAATTGTTTGCTACATTCTCTACTTTATAGCAGAGGTTACGGTTACAAGTTACTTCATTGGGTGTGAAATGCTTGAGGTTCTGAACGGTGCTATATAAGTGCAAGTCTTTATTGACAACAGATGGCTTAATAAAACACACTTGAGTGTAGGATTAGAACCCAAAGCGACCTGAGGAGTCTGTGGCAATTCTTTACATTGTGGCCACGTCTCAACCTTGTCCATCTCAGGGGGCAGTTAAGAGTCAACATGCAGACCAGACCCAGTATGGACAGCAGACGCCCTTCCCTAAAAGGGGCATTAGGGAATCAGATGGGTTTTTCCGACAATCGATGATTTCTTTGTGGACACCATTAACTGAGAGGTTTAGTTTTGTATTCCAGATGAATTAATTGAATTGAAATTCAATCCCAGGGGTGGAGTTTGGGTCAAAGCACTGGAGCCTGAAGCTGGGCCTCTGGATTACTGGCCTACCCTGTACTGTCTCCCTGTATCCAGGGGCAATATCACACATCCTACCCCAAGTTATACTTATTTCTCCAATTATTAGCAAATTCATTCAAGGGATGTAGGGTCCCCTGAGTAGGCCCAATATTTATTGCCCATCCCTATTTGCCCCTTGGGAAAATGATGTAAGATGAATTATAGAGTCCCTACAGTACGGGCACCCTACAGTTGGCCCACTGAGCCTGTGCTGACAACAATCCCACCCAGGCTCTATCCCCATAACCCCACATATTTACCCTGCCAGTCCCCCTGACACTAAGGGGCAATTTAGCATGGCTAATCCACCTAACCCGCACGTCTTTCAGACCATCGGAGGAAATTGGAGCACCCGGAGGAAACCCACACAGGCACGGGGAAAACTCCATACAGTCACCCAGGACTGGAATCGAACCCACGTCCCCGGAGCTGTAAAGGTAGCAGCGCCAACCACTGTGCCACCGTGCCGCCCTTGAACCGCTGCAGTCCATGTGGTGTAGATACACCCACAGTGCTGTTAGGGAGGGAGTTCCAGGATTTTGACCCAGCGATAATGGGCCAATATATTTCCAAGTCAGGATGGTGAGTGGCTTGGAGGGGACCCTGCAGGTGGGTGGTGTTCCCCATCTATCTGCTGCCCTTGCCCTTGTCCTAAATATTGGGTCTACTCAGGGGGTCCCATATAATTGGGGAAATAAGTATAACTTGGGGTAGGGTGTGTGATATTGCCCCTGGATACAGGGAGACAGTACAGGGTAGGCCAGTAATCCAGAGGCCCAGCTTCAGACTCCATTGCTTTGACCCAAACTCCACCCCTGGGATTGAATTTCAATTCAATTAATTAATCTGGAATACAAAACTAAACCTCTCAGTTAATGGTGTCCACAAAGAAATCATCGATTGTCGGAAAAACCCATCTGATTCCCTAATGCCCTTTAGGGAAGGAAGTCTGCTGTCCATACTGGGTCTGGTCTGCATGTTGACTCTTAACTGCCCTCTGAAGTGGCTGAGTGAGTCGCTCAGTTCAAGGGCAACTAGGGATGGACAATAAATGTTGGCTTTGCTGGCGATACCTCACGATTGAATCACTGAATCCCCACAGTGCAGAAGGAGGCCATTTGGCCCATCAAGCCTGCACTGACTGGTCCTATCCCTGTGAACCTACGCGTTTATCCTACTAGTCCTCCTGATGCTAAGGGGCAGTTTAGCATGGCCAATCCACCAAACCTGCACATCTCTGGACACTAAAGGGCAATTTAGCATGGCCAATCCACCTAACCTGCACATCTTTGGACTGTGGGAGGAAACCGGAGCACCCGGAGGAAACCCACGCAGTCCCTGGCGCTGCGAGGCAGCAGTGCTAACCTCTGTGCCGCCCCATAGGTTTTTAAGAAATGGAGCCTGCCCCCTGAATTTGCTCATTAAATTTCTGGGAGGGAAATGGAGAGTTTGGTTTTTGACCAAATCATTTTACAACCTCATGCAAAGTAAAAGCAAGAACCTCTCGAATCTGCACAACCCCAGCAAGGTGCAGGAGAGTGTGTCTGAGGGTGATGGCATGAGTGTTGAGTGGTTTGCTTCAGATGTGAGGCGTGCAGTGAGAACCTGCTCACTCATTTCCAGCACACTTATTTGCAGAGATATCTTTTGTCTGTACAGTCTCTGAAGGCATCATATCCATTACCCCAAAATGTGGGAGTTTGGGTCTCCTGTAGCGGTACATACTGAGCAGTGGTTCTGCACGCCTATCAAGGTGGAATAGCCCCACTCTCACACAAAAGCACCGTAACCTTTAGCTGTGGCAGAGTTGTTTCCTGAGCAGAACGTTACGAATGAATGTACTTGTGGCTGAAGCTGCCACAGTGTTAATAAAGAGATGTGGCCCTCCCGTTCCCCCCCTTCCGCATTACCTTCTTCTCAGCCCCGCCCCCAGTCTTCCCACAGATTATGTCTTGATTGTTCTAGATGGTGTCAACTTCTGTCTCTTCAACTTTGGCTCAGAAACTGTGCACATGCTTAACCCCATTTGGGGTTGCACCTTGACAGGCTCTTTCTGCAGGAATCCTGGCCCCGTGGCATCTGCGCCCATCTTCTTTCTCACCTTTTAAAACCCGACAACTCTCTCCGAACTCCCCCAGTTCTGGCCTATTGCCTACAAGTTCCTGACCTTTGCTCTCCGCTCGTGGCAAGTTCCTTCAACTGAACGGCTCCTGAGTTCTTAAACTCCCTCCTTAAATCCCTTCACCTCTCTCTCCACTTCTCTGTCCAACTCCCACTCTGCCTCTCCTTGTGTCTCCCACTCTGCCCCCCCACTCTGCCTCACCTTGTATCTCTTTCTCTGTCTCCCTCTCTGCGTCTCTCTCCAGTTCCCTCTCAGTTTCCTTCTCTGTCTCCCACTCTACCTCCCTCTCTGTCTCCGTCTCTGTCTCGCTGTCTGTCTCCCTCTCTGTCTCACTATCACAGCAGAATTTTACCGGCACAGCAGCCTAAGGTTCGTACAATCCCACCCAAGGACAACGGAGAATGCCGTTCTCCGAGCCTCACCCACCCCTGGAATTGGGGCGGGTAAAATTCTGGGGTAAAATTCTGGGGCGAGTAAAATTCTGGCCTCTACCTCCCTCTCCAATTCCCTCATTGCCTCCCTCTCTGACTCCCTCTCTATCTCCATTTCTACCTCCCTCTCTGTCCCCCTCTCCGTCCCCCTCTCTCTTCTCCTTTCAAGATGCTTTTTGAAGTCTACCTCTTGACCAACATTCCCGACCCTGCCCCGATACCGTCCCGCAGAGTTCAGTACCATTCCTTGCCTAATGACATCTCTGCAATGCAGCCGTGAGCACTTTACATAATGAAAGGGGAGGGGAATGGTGCTTAAATACTGCCTTTCACAACCTCAGGATTATTCACAGCCAACAAGTTGCTGCCAGAGGGTAGCTCTCTTAACCTCTGCTTTGAGAGGCTGGAGAGCCAAGGGCTGCTCTGGAGAGTTGAACACAAGTCAACATTAGATTTGCAGTCCCGAGGGGGAGGTGCTACATTGTCAGAGCAGCCTGACAGAGACACTTTGCTCTCAGGTGGATGCTAAGTATCCCATGACAGTATGGTGGCCCAGTGGTTAGCACTGCTGCCTCAGAGCACCAGGACCCGGGTTCGATTCTGGTCTTGGGTCACTGTCTATGCAGAGTCTGCACCTTCTCCCCGTGTCTGCATGGGTTTCCTCCGGGTGCTCTGGTTTCCTCCCACAGTCCAAAGATGTGCTGGTTACATTGATTGACCATGCTAAATTGTCCCTTAATGTCCAAAGATATGCGGTTTAGATGGTTGACCATGCTAAATTGCCCCTTAGTGCCCAAAGATGCGTAGTTTAGGTGGATTGGCCATGCTAAATTGCCCCTTAGTGTCCAAAGATGTGTGGGTTAGCTGGATTGACCATGTTAAATTGCCATTATCGTCCAAAGATGTGCAGGTTAGGTGGATTGGCCATGCTAAATTGCCCCTTAGTGTCAGGCAGACTAAATACTGGGTAGGGTTGTGGTGGGTACAGACTCGATGGGCCAAGTGGCCTCCTTCTGCACTGTAGGGATTCTATGATCTGGGTACAAGGCAGCCTGTCCAGCATTGATCCTTGAACTAAAGTTATAGATAAGCTGCCATTTATTTATGACACCGTACGGTGAAGTACAGTCGGTTCACAAGCGCGCACAGAGTCAGTACAACCCCGGCCAAAACTTTTTTCATAGCTGGGATTTGCATAGATGCAAGGAACTGATTAGAAACATGCTGGAGGGGGATTTCCCCCACATTAATGCTACATTTTGCATTGTAGCAAGCAGAAGCTGACACAGATATGGGCGCAAGCTCAATGAATGATCCTCTGCTTGCTGAGACAACCAGAATCCGAGGATAAACCATTGGCTTGCAGCCATGGCTTGCCAGCACTGTGTATAGAACAGTCATCGGCATATCCGCTATGAGATGGGTTCACCTCGGAGATGACCGTTTGTTTCATTTCTCCAGTCACCCGTGCCAGGCTGTTTAAGTTGAAGTCCATTTAATAGTCACAAAGTAGGCATACATTAAGCTGCCAGTTACTGCTGGGATTTACCAGCATTTTTTCTTTAGGTTTACATTAACACTGCAATGAAGTTACTGTGAAAATCCCCTAGTCGCCACACCTCGGCACCTGTTAGGGTTACAAAAGAACATAAGAAATAGGAGCAGGAGTAGGCCATCTGGCCCTTCGAGCCTGCCCCGCCATTCAATAAGATCATGACTGATCTGAAGTGGATCAGTTCCACTGAGGGAGAATTTAGCAGTGCCAATCCACCTAACCAGCACGTCTTTCGGAGGGTGGGAGGAAACCGGAGCACCCAGAGGAAACCCACACGGACACGGGGAGAATAAGCAGCCTCTGCACAGACAGTGACCCAAGCTGGGAATCGAAGCCAGGTCCCTGGCGCTATGAGGCAGCAGTGCTAACCCACTGTGCCACTGTTTGCTTAATGTTGGGAGACTCCTGGCTCGATTCATAAGTTCATAAGATATAGGAGCAGAATTAGGCCATTCGGCCCATCGATCCACTCCGCCATTCAATCATTTTCCTGCCTTCTCCCCATAACCCTTTAACCCATTAAAAATCTGTCTAACTCCTCCTTAAACTTAGTCACTGTCCCAGCATCGATCGCACTTTGGGGCAGCGAATTCCACAGATTCACAACCCTTTGGGAGAAGTAGTTTCTCTGTTTTAAATTTGCTGCCCCTTATCCGAAGACTGTGACCTCTCGTCCTAGAATATCCCACAAGAGGAAGCATCCGCTCCCCGTCTACTTTATCCAGACTTTTTATCATTTTGTAAACCTCAATTTGATCTCCCCTCATTCTTCTAAATGCCAGAGAGTATCGGCCTAAACTGTTCAATCTCTCTTCACACGACACACCCCTCATCTCTGGAATCAATATTACTTTTCTTGGGATTTCCAGTTCTCTGACCTCTTCCTTTACAGTAAACACCGTGCTAACCGTTCAAGCTCTCTGTCACTTCCTTATTTTCATTCACAATGTCATCACTTACCAGTTTGCAAGTGCCCCACATTACCCCTCACCTTCCCCTTTTCTCATGCAGTCATTAAAATCTTTGTGTTCGTTCTGAAGTTTCTTCCAATGTTTTTTTTCCTCTTCCTTTTTTAAAAATCTATCTCATTGAGTCAACTTAAAAATGTATCATAGAGTCAGAGAGGTTTACAGCATGGAAACAGGCCCTTCGGCCCAACTTGTCCATGCTGCCTTTTTTTAAACCTCTAAGTTAGTCCTAATTGCCCACATTTGACCCCTATCCCTCTAAAACCATCTTTCTCATGTAACTGTCTAAATGCTTTTTAAAAGACAAAATTGTACCCACCTCTACTACTATCTCTGGCAGCTTGTTCCAGACACTCACCACCCTCTGTGTGAAAAACATTGCCGTTCTGAACACTTTTGTATCTCTCCCCTCTCACCTTAAACCAATGCCCTCGAGTTTTAGATTCTTCTGCCTTTGGGAAAAGATATTGACTATCTAGCTGATCTATGCCCCTTATTATTTTATAGACCTCTATAAGGTCACCCCTCAATGTCCTACGCTACAGAGGAAAAAGTCCCAGTTTATCCAGCCTCTCCTTATACCTCAATCCATCAAGCCCCCGTAACATCCTAGCAAATCTCTTCTGCAGTCTTTCTAGTTTAATGATATCCTTTCTATAATAGGGTGACCAGAATTGTACACAATTAGCAACAGGAGTAGGCCATTCAGCCTTCTGAGCCTGTATGATGCCCCTCAATGCCATATTCCACCCCTTTCCAATAACCTTTGACTTCTTTGTCATTCGAGAATCTATTAACCTCTGCCTTAAAAATCTCCAAAGACACACACACACACACGCACACGCAGGCACACACACACATGTATGTATGTGTATACATACACACATACATACCCACACACACATACACACACACGCACACACACACATGCACATACACAGACACACGCACACACCCACACACAACCACACTCACACACACATGCGCACACACACATACACATATGCACATACACTCACATACACACACACTCACACACTCACATACACACACACTCACACACACACACACACTCACATACACACACACTCACACACACACGCACACACACACACACACATATACACACGCATGCACACACACACACACGTACACAAACACTGTTCCCCAGAAAGCCTCCACTGCTCCCTGTGGAACAGTGTTTGAAAGTGTAATGGAGAAGCAAGCGAGAGAGAGAAACCTTGCTTCGTTATCCTCTGCCTGTGCTCTCTCCCAATCTGTCTCTACTGCTACCACTGGCAGCTTGCTCCAGAAATTGTTTTTGAATTACTTTTAAAGGAAGCTGTGCTGTGCTTTCTGAAACCCTCAGTTTGTGATCTAATTGATGGATAACTGGCAGCAAACTCGTGTTATGATTAACTCGGAGTGTTAGTTTATTCATGTTTAAACCCAGGGGTCTGGTGGGAATATTTGCAACCTCACAGATGCATGTGTCCACACACACACACCACTGTGTGTGTGTGTGTGTGTGTGTATGTGTGTGTGCGTGTGTGTCTGTTGGTGTGTGCATGTGTGTTTATGTGTCATTGTGTGTGTGTGCATGTGTGCATATGTGCATACGTGTGTGTGCGTGTGTATATGTGTGTGTGTCTGTGTTTGTGCATGTGCGCGCGTGTGTGTGTGTGCCTGTGTGTATATGTGCATGTGTGCATATGTGCATACGTGTGTGTGCGTGTGTATATGTGTGTGTGTCTGTGTTTGTGCATGTGCGTGTGTGTGTGCGTGTGTATATGTGTGTGTGTCTGTGTTTGTGCATGTGCGTGTGTGTGTGTGTGTGCCTGTGTGTATATGTATGTGTGCATATGTGCATACGTGTGTGTGCGTGTGTATATGTGTGTGTGTCTGTGTTTGTGCATGTGCGTGTGTGTGTGTGTGTGCCTGTGTGTATATGTGTGTGTGTGCATGTGTGCATATGTGCATACGTGTGTGTGCGTGTGTATATGTGTGTGTGTATATGTGTGTGTGTCTGTGTTTGTGCATGTGCGTGTGTGTGTGTGTGTGTGTGCCTGTGTGTATATGTGTGTGTGTACGTGTGTGTGTGCATGTGTGTAAAATCTGTAAGTCTGTAAACACTTCCACCTCACTCTCAGGTTTAAACATGAACACAGGCACACATGCACATACACACAGTCAACACACAAACGCACACAGACATGCACACACACACACATACACATGCAAGACACACACAGATGTGTGAACACACACACACTCACAACAGACACATACACACACACATACACACATGCACCCACACATTCAGGCATACATGTGTGCACATATATGCATAAAGACAGACACACATACCTACACACACAGACATACACATGTATGCGCACACACACAAACACTCACTCACACAAACACACACACACACACACACACACACACAGATACTGTAATGTGGAATAGAAAAGAGGAATAATTCTAACTGAGGGCAACAACTACAAAAGGACAACAGAAATGAAAATGAGTCCACTTTATTTGCAGAATGTGAGAAGTAGCGGGCCAGAGGCTGTTTCTTTTTTGGCAGCGTGCTGTGCGGGAGAGTTCCTGGTTGGAGATGATGTGAATGAGGCCGCAGCCCAGTGGGGGTTTCAGGGTGCAGACTGTAGTGCAGACGATGGTCAGAGAGCTTTCGAACCCAGGTGCTGCCGGAACGGTGGGGGGAGGGAGGTGTGGAGGCGGGGTTGGGGGGAGCTGGCAGCTTGCTCTGAAAACTGTGATGAGGAGATAATGGCATTGGACTGGGGTAAACACAGTAAGAAGTCTCACAACACCGAGTCCAACAGGTTTATTTGGTAGCAAAAGCCACTCTCTTTCGGAGCACTGCCCCTTCATCAGATGAGTGGGATTCTCGTTCACAAACAGGGCATATAAAGACACAAACTCAATTTACAAAATAATGGTTGGAATGCGAGTCTGAACAGGTAATCAAGTCTTAGAGGTACAGACAGTATGAGCGGAGAGAGGGTTAAGCACAGGTTAAAGAGATGTGTATTGTCTCCAGACAGGACAGTTAGTGAGATTTTGCAAGCCCAGGCAAGTCACGGGGGTTACAGATAGTGCGACATGAACCCAAGATCCCTGTTGAGGCCGTCCTCATGTGTGCGGAACTTGGCTATCAGTCTCTGCTCAGCGACTCTGTGCTGACATTTGTCGTGAAGGCCGCCTTGGAGAACGCTTACCTGAAGATCAGAGGCCGAATGCTGAAGTTTTCCCCAAAAGGAAGAGAAAAGTCTTGCCTCGTGTTCATTCATCCATTGTCGTAGCATCTGCATGGTCTCCCCAGCGTACCATGCTTCTGGACATCCTTTCCTGCCTCCGGCCTCTGATCTTTGGGTAAACGTTCTCCAAGGCGGCCTTCACGACACACGACAGCGCAGAGTCGCTGAGCAGAGACTGATAGCCGAGTTCCACACACATGAGGACGGCCTCAACTGGGATCTTGGGTTCATGTCACACTATCTGTAACCCCCATGACTTGCCTGGGCTTGCAAAATCTCACTAACTGTCCTGTCTGGAGACAATACACATCTCTTTAACCTGTGCTTAACCCTCTCTCCGCTCACAGTGTCTGTACCTCTAAGACTTGATTACCTGTAAAGACTCTCATTCCAACCATTATTTTGTAAATTGAGTTTGTGTCCTTATATGCCCTGTTTGTGAACGGGAATCCCACTCACCTGACGTAGGGGAAGTGCTCCGAAAGAGAGTGGCATTTGCTACCGAGTAAGCCTGTTGAACTTTAACATGGTGTTGTGAGACTACTTGCTCTGAAAATTGGCAGTGTCCTTTCCAGCTGGTGTTAAAACAGCGGACCGAGCTGTCAGCTGTGAAAAATAATAGCAAAATAATCCAAAAGGCTTGAAGATTTGGGTCATGTGAAATGTCCCATTAATTAGTTAAAATTCACTTATTAGTGTCACAACTAGGCTTACGCTAACACTGCAGTGAAGTTACTGTGAAATTCCTCTAGTCGCCACACTCCAGTGTCTGTTTGGGTACACTGAGGGAGAATTTAGCATGACCAATATACCCTAACCAACATGTCATTCTCTCTATGGGAGGAAACCGGAGTACCTGGAGGAAACCCACGCAGACACGGGAGAATATGCAAACTTTGTGCAGTTAGTGACCCAAGCCAGGAATCGAACCCGTGTCCCTGGCGCTGTGAGACAGCAGTGCTAACTACTGTGCCACCGTGCCGCCCTTAGCTGTTGATGGATGTGTTTGTTGTCAGTAGGGATCTTACCCCTCAGGGGTAGAAGCTGGATCTGTCCAATATCCACTTCCTGCCATTTTACCCAGTAACGTACTTAGAACCGTAGAACCATAGAACATTACAGCACAGAAACAGGCCTTTTGGCCCTTTTTGTCTGTGCTGAACAATTTTTCTGCCTAGTCCCACTGACCTGCACCTGGGCCATATCCCTCCACACCCCTCTCATCCATGTACCCATCCAAGTTTCTCTTAAGTGTTAAAAGTGAGCCCACTTTCACCACTTCATCTGGCAGTTCATTCCACACTCCCACCACTCTCTGTGTGAAGAAGCCCCCCCCCCCACTAATATTCCCTTTAAACTTTTCCCCCTTCACCCTTAACCCATGTCCTCTAGTTTTTTTCTCCCCTAGCCTCAGTGGCGAAAGCCTGCTTGTGTTTAGTCTGTCGATACCCATCATAATTTTATACACCTCTATCAAATCTCCCCTCATTCTTCTACGCTCCAGGGAATAAAGTCCTAACCTATTCAACCTTTCTCTGTAACTCAGCTTCTCAAGTCCTGGCAACATCCTTGTAAACCTTCTCTGCACTCTTTCAACCTTATTAATATCCTTCCTGTAATTAGATGACCAAAACTGCACACAATACTCTAAATTCAGCCTCACCAATGCTTTATACAACCTCACCATAACATTCCAACTCTTATACTCAATACTTTGATTTATAAAGGCCAATGTACCCAAAAGCACTCTTTATGACTCTATCTACCTGTGAAGCCACTTTTAGGGAAATATGTACCTGTATTCCCAGATCCCTCTGTTCTACTACACTCTTTAGTGTCCTACCATTTACCTTGTATGTTCTACCTTGGTTTGTCCTTCCAAAGTGCAATACCGCACACTTGTCTGCATTAAACTCTATCTGTCATTTTCAGCCCATTTTTCTAGTCGGCACAAATCCCTCTGCAAGCTTTGAAAACCTTCCTCACTGTCCACTACACCTCCAATCTTGGTATCATCAGCAAATTTGCTGATCCAATTTACCACATTATCATCCAGATTATTAATATAGATGACAAACAACAATGGACCCAGCACTGATCCCTGTGGCACACCACTAGTCACAGGCCTCCACTCAGAGAAGCAATCCTCCACTACCACTCTCTGGCTTCTTCCATTGAGCCAATGTCTAATCCAATTTACTACCTCTCCATGAATACCTAGTGACTGTACCTTCCCAACTAACCTCCCATGCAGGACCTTGTCAAAGGCATTACTGAAATCCAGGTAGACAACATCCACTGCCTTCCCTTCATCCACTTTCCTGGTAACCTCCTTGAAAAACTCCAATAGATTGGTCAAACATGACCTACCACGCACAAAGCCATATTGACTCTCTCTAATAAGTCCCTGTCTCATCCAAGTATTTGTAGATCCTATTTCTTAGTACTCCTTCCAATAATTTACCTACTACTGACGTCAAACTTACCTATAATTTCCCAGATTACTTTTTGAGCCTTTTTTAAACAGTGGAACAACATGAGCTATCCTCCAATCATCCAGCACCTCACCCGTGGATACCGACATTCTAAATATATCTGCCAGGGCACCCTGCAAATTCAACACTACTTGAGATGGACAGTCTCTCTGATGGTCATAGAATCGTAGAATCCATACAGTGCAGAAGGAGGCCATTCGGCCCTTTGAGTCTGCACCGACCACAATTCCACCCAGACCCTATCCCCATAACCCCATGCATTTACCCTAGCTAGTCCCCCTGACACTAAGGGGCAATTTAGCATGGCTAATCCACTTAACCTTGCATTGACTTTTACCAAGTGAAGAATCTCAGCTCCTATTTCCTGCCTAACGTTTTGCTGAATTTAAAGATATAATGATCGCTATCATAAGAACATAAGAAATAGGTGCAGGAGTAGGCCATCTAGCCCTTCGAGCCTGCCCCGCCATTCAATAAGATCATAGCTGATCTGAAGTGGATCAGTTCCACTTTCCCACTTTCTCCCCATAACCCTTAATTCCCCTGTCTATCAGAAACCTATCTACCCGTGACTTAAATATATTTAGCGAGGTAGCCTCCACCACTTCAACGGTCAGAGAATTCCAGAGATTCACCACCCCTTGAGTGAAGAAGTTCGTCCTCAACTCTGATCTAAACTGCCCCCCCCTTATCTTGAGGCTGTGCCCCCTAGTCCTGCTGTCCTTTCTGAGCGGGAAGAATCTCTCTACCTCTACCCTATCCATCCCCTTTAGAGAAATTTATCAGATAAAATTATCAGATAAAATCAGATAACAAATTTATCAGATAAATATCCACGGGCTGTTAGACTTTCATCAACCTCGATTTTGTTTATGGTGAAGTCTAAGCTCCCCTTTGATGTTTTAGAAAAGAATGTGCCGGACACGCTGAGGGGAGTTACTATCATTCTGATACACGCTTGTCCCGATAGATATGAAAGCTCGCATCTCACTTTGGCTTTGCTTCCTGCCTGACTAATCTCCACACTCGTACAATCAATCATCGCACTGCTGCTGGCAGCAGCTTCTGCACAACTCCACTGCAGCCTTGCATTCGAATCCCACGCCCAGGCATTCGAGAGGATGTTTATCTGAATAGAAACAGTGTGCAGTGGTGCGGGGTAAAAGGCAAGGGCAATGGCGCCAAGTCACGCTGCCCGTCACCGCTCACACCATGAGCCAAGCGGCCTCCTTCTCCCCCGCAACAATTCTGCGATTCTGATTTTTAATCCGACCTGTAAAGTCTCCTCCGCCTGCGCACCTCCCATTGTTGTCCTGTCTCACCATTGAAGTAATTCCATTCTGAATCCCCAGTTCAATCTTTTCCCTCTATCGTTACTCTCAATCTTATAACCCTGTCCAGTTCAAAGCTGTACCTAATTTGCAGTCATGTTTCAATAATGGCGACTGCCTCATTTCCTCCAAGTTAAATTTGTAATTTACTCAATTTATTCCTCCGTTTCTCTCTCTCCTTCCCTCGCTCCGTCTCTCCTTCCCTCGCTCCGTCTCTCCTTCCCTCGCTCCGTCTCTCCTTCCCTCGCTCTGTCTCTCCCTCCCTCGCTCCATCTCTCCTTCCCTCACTCCGTCTCTCCCTCCCTTGCTCCATCTCTCCTTCCCTCACTCCGTCTCTCCCTCCCTCGCTCCGTCTCTCCTAACTTCGCTCCGTCTCTCCTTCCCTCGCTCCATCTCTCCTTCCCTCGCTCCATCTCTCCTTCCCTCGCTCCATCTCTCCTTCCCTCGCTCCATCCATTCTTCCCTCGCTTTGTCTCCACTTTTCTCTAAAGACGTATGGGTCAGGGTGCATTGGCTGTGCTAAATTCTCCCTCAGTGTGCCTGAACAGGCACCGGATTGTGGCGGCTGGGGAATTTTCACAGTAACTTCATTGCAGTGTTAATGTAAGTCTACTTGTGACACTAATAAATAAATTTTAAACATAAACTCTCTGGCCGGTATTACATGACCTCACCTGTCCAAGGCTGGTAAAATCCTGCCCACAGCCAATGGAGAATGCCGTTCTGCGATCCTCGCCCACCCCAATTCTGGGACAGACAACGCGGTAAAATTCCAGCCTCTGTCTCTCCCTCTGTCTCTTTATTTCCTCCATCACTCCATCTTCACCTGTCTCTGTTTCTCTTTCTCCATTTCTCCCCCTCCCTCAATCTCCACCTCTGTCCGTTTCTCCCTCTATCTCTCCATTTCTCCCTCTGACTCTGTCCCCACCTCTCTTCATTTCTCCCTTTCTCTCCATTTCTCCCTCTCGCTCTGTCCCCACTTCTCTCCGTTTCTCCCTCTCCAGTTCCCCCTCTCACTCTATCTCCACATCTTTCCGTTTCCCCCTCGCCATTCCCTCATCCATCTTCACCTCTCTCTGTTTTTCTCTCTCTCCATTTCCCCCCTCGCTCTGTTTCCATCTCTCTCCATTTCTCCCTCTCTCTCTCCATTTCCGTCTCTCTCCGTTTCTCCCTCTCTGTCTCCATTTCCCCCTCTCACTCTATCTCCACCTCTCTCCCTTTCTCTCTCTCCTTCCCCCCTCACTCTATCTCCATCTCTCTCCGATTCTCCCTCTCTCTCTCTCCATTTCCCTCTCTCCCTCTATTTCCACCTCTCTGTCTCTCCCTCTCTCTGTCTCTCCCTCTCTCTTTCTATTCCCCCCCCTCTTTCTGTCTCCACCTCTCTTGACTTCTTTCTCACTCCCTTTCACTCTCTCTCTCACATTCCGTTTTCCCTACCCTCACTCCGTTCTTCCCTCCCTCACTCTATTCAACCTTCTCACTGGCCCACCCCCCCCCCGCCCCCCAATGCCATTCTTACCCTCGCTTTGCATCTTTGAACTCAATGGAAATAAGCAACCAGGGTGAGATGTAAGCAGCCTGTAATTTGCCATTTCATTGCGTTAAGCAGAAGCTGTGTGTTGTGTTGGAGCATCACCTACTCATCGCTTTAGTGTCTGGTTTAAGATGCTTATTGCACATAGTAAAACAGTTTAGGCAAATATATTCACCAGAACAAGTCGGAGTCCCCACTTCCTCATAGCTTTGGAATTCCGTGTATTAGCAAGGACAGGACACCACCCATTAGGGATCCACAAATACTTTGAAAACTAAGGCTAATGGTAGCTTTGATAATTAAATCCGGGATATGAGTGGGAAAGTGGCATTAGTTTGACCCAGTGACATATGTTGGGAAAATCCATGCAGATAATGCTATCCTAACTTCATGCAGGAGGGAAAAATCCCACGGGAAAATACATGGTGGCACGGTGGTTAGCGCTGCTGCCTCCTAGGGACCTGGATTACCACCCCAATAATATTAGGGGTATCTTCCCATATTAAAGTCAGTGAGCTAGGTACTATCGCACTGGTGTTGATGGGAGCTTGCTTGCTGCTAATGGTTGCTACATTCTCTATATTGTAGCAGAGGCTACACTTCCAAAGGACTTCAATGCTTTCAGACATTTTGAGATGCTGAACGGTGCTATATGAATGCATGTCCTTATTGACAACGGATGGCTTAATGAAACAGACTTAAGTGTGGGGTTAGAACCCAAAGCGATCTGGGGAACCATTATTACTGTGACCTTACCTTGACCATGTCCATCTAGAATATTATTGGGCTGGTAATCCGGGTCCCTGAGGGGCAGCAGCGCTAACCATTGTGCCACCATATATTTTCCCATGGGATTTTTCCCCCCTGCAGGAAGTTAGGACAGCATTATCCACGTGGATTTTCCCAACACATGTCACTGAATCTAACTAACGCCACTCTTCTACTCACTTTCAGTAAATCCCAGGTTTACTCATCAAAGTTACCATCTGCCTTAATTTTTGGAGTATTTCTGGATCCCTAATGGGTGGTGCCCTGTCCTTGTTAATACATGGAATTCCAAAGCTATGACGAAGTGGGAACTCTGACTTGTTCTGGTGAATATATTTGTTTAACATCGCCACTTGCAAGTTCCCCTCCAAGCCACTCATCATCCTGACTTGGAATTATATCGGCTGTTCCTTCACTGTTGCTGGGTCAAAATCCTGGAATTCCCTTCCTAACAGCACTGTGGGTGTACCTACAAACCAAGGACTGCCGCGGTTCAAGGCACAGTGGCACAGTGATTAGCGCTGTTGCCTCACAGCGCCAGGGATCCAGGTTCAATTCTAGCATCGGGTGACTGCCTTTGTGTAGTTTGCACGTTCTCCCCGTGCCTGCGTGGGTTTCCTCCGGGTGGAGTCTGCACATTCTCCCCGTGTCTGCGTGGGTTTCCTCCGGGTGCTCCGGTTTCCTCCCACAGTCCAAAAATGTGCCGGTTCCGTGGATTGGCCGTGCTAAATTGACCCTCAGTGTCAGGGGGAACTAGCTAAGGTGAATAAATGAGGTTATAAGGAATAGGGCCTGGGTGGGAATGTGGCCGGTGGAGACTTGATGGGCTGAATGGCCTCCTTCTTCACTGTAGGGATTTTATGATTGGGTGGAACGCTAATTTACACTCTCTGCAATGTGAATTTGTATTTCCTTCAACATTGAGTCAAATCAGACGCTGGGCGTGACCTTACCGTGCCAGTCACACCACATTCCCGCTGTGGTGAGGTCGGAGAATATGGCATCCAGCCAGACCACCCTCACTGAGGGGAGGGTGGGGAACTCCTGCCAGTGTGAACGGTGATAAGATTCCGGCTAGAGCGTGAAACCAGGATTACTGTCCCGTCTTCCGAATTTCTCTGCCTCTCACCGAGCAACCGGCTTAGAGTTACTTCCACCGAGGTGAACAGACAAACCTATGAACTAGGAGCAGAAATAGGCCATTCAGCCCCTCGAGCCTGCTCCTCCCATTCAATAAGATCTGTTTGTGTTTCTAATTCCACACTCCCATCTACCCCCTCCTGATAACCTGAACAAGAACCCCTGACAAAGGATCATCCAGACCCAAAATACTGGCGCACATCTCCCCCCATCCCGCCCGCCACGGAAATCAGAGCGAGTGAGGGGGGGACAACGGGAAGGTCCTATTAACCTCGGGCAGGGTTTTCCGGGCAAGTGAGGTCGACAATTCCCGCCCGCTGGCTCTGTCCTCTCTCCACGGATACTGTCAGGCCGGCTGAGACTTTCTGGCAGTTTCTGTTTTTGTTCCAACAATCTGTCTTTGTCTTCGAGATATTCAGTAGTCCCGGCCTCCCTTGCCTTCTGAGGCAGAGAGTTCCAAAGTCGCACAACCCTCTGTGAGAAAGAGTTTCTCCTCATTCCGCAGTGGAATACTCGCTTTAGTTTTCGCGCAGTCCCGTGGAACACAGCGAGGTGATTCTGATATGGAGGATTGCTTCCAAGTAACAGTGTCACCGCGATATTCCAGCCGCTCCTTTCGATGGAAGGAAAGTACTGCCATTCCTGGGGGGAGGCAGTGACATAGTGGTATTGTCGCTGGACCAGTAACCCAGACACCCAGCGTAATGCTCTGGGGACCTGGGCTCGAATCCCACCACGGCAGATGGTGAAATTCAAATTCAATTTTGGGTGGTACAGTGGGTTAGCACTGCCCCCTCACGGCGCCAGGGACCCGGCTTCGATTCCCGGCTTGGGTCACTGCCTGTGTGGAGTCTGCACATTCTCCCCATGTCTCTGTGGGTTCCCTCTGGGTGCTCCAGTTCAGGGGGTGGAGTCCTCTCTTCGGCAGAAGACAATCTGAAGACATGTAGAAGGCAATGTAGGGACTGGGGCCTCTGGGCAGTTTATTTCTGTTAATAAATAGCTCTCCAAGCCTGCACCAACCATGCTGTCCGACTGAATTAAAACCCCTTACCCTTCTGGGGACCATATCCCTCTATTCCTATCCTATTCATGTATTTGTCGAGACGCCCCTTAAGAGTCACTATCGTATCTGCTTTCACTACCTCCCCCGGCAGCGAGTTCCAGGAACTCGCCGCGTGAAAAACGTGCCTCCTACATCTCCTTTAAACCTTGCCCCTCGCACCTTAAACCTGTGCCCCCGACTCTTCCACCCTGGGATAAAGCTTCTGACTATCCACTCTGTCCATGCCTCTCATAATCTTGTAGACTTCGATCAGGTCTCCCCTCAACCTCCGTCGTTCCAGTGAGAACAAACCAAGTTTCTCCAACCTCTCCTCATAGCGAATGTCCTCCATACCAGGCAACATCCTGGTAAATCTTTCCAGTGCCCTCTCCAAAGCCTCCACATCCTTCTGGTAGTGTGGCGACCAGAACTGAACAGTATATTCCCGATACCTTCTGCGTTCCTGGCTAAATCTGTGAGTGTGCATCTTTCCGTACCCCATACACAACAAATAAATCAACAACCAACTTCCGACCAGGCTGGTGACACAACAATAACCTTGAGTTTATGTAGCGCCTTCTAACCAGAGCAAAAACATTAAAGGATCTTCGCGGGAATGTTACCAACGCGCAGTTTATCTGGTCAAAACAGAAAACGCTGGAAAATCTCAGTGGGTCTGGCAGCATCTGTGGAGAGAGTATAGATGCGGAGATGCCAGCGTTGGACTGGGGTAAACACAGTAAGAAGTCTCACAACACCAGGTTAGAGCCCAACAGGTTTATTTGGTAGCAAACGCCACTAGCTTTCGGGGCTTTTCCCCTTCGTCAGGTGACCTGGTGTTGTGAGACTTCTTCCTGAGAGAGAATAGAGCCAGCATTTCGAGTTGGGATGACCCTTAGACTCAAAATGTTGGCTCCATTCTTCAGATTCCAGCGTCTGCTATATTTTGCCTTTGGATTATCCAGTCAGCTCATTGCTACTTGAGGCTGCCTCGCGAGGATATTGGGACATCCCCAAGTCGTGACAGGCGCTATATGAATGCAAAGACTTTTCTTTGGGCCTGTCCCTGCCTGCTCGTCTTTCCATCAGCACAAAATGGCGAGACTAAAGATGGTGAAAAGGCACTGGGAGGATTGGGGGCAGGATTGACACATCGTATGCAGGGGGTTTTAATATTAGAGTCAGAGAGGTTTACGGCATGGGAACAGGCCCTCCAGCCCAACTTGTCCATGCCACCGTTTTTTTAAACCCCTAAGCCAGTCGCCATTGCCCACATTTGGCCCATATCCCTCTGTACGCATCTTACCCATGTAACTGTCTAAATGCTTTTTAAAAGACAAAATTGTACCCGCCTCTACTACTACCTCTGGCAGCTCGTTCCAGACACTCACCACCCTCTGTGTGAAAAAATTGCCCCTCTGGACCCTTCTGTATCTCTCCCCTCTCACCTTAAATCTAAAAAGTAGAAGTTTATTTATTAGTCACAAGTTAACACTGCAATGAAGTTATTATGGAAATCCCCTAGTCGCCACACTCTGGAGCTTGTTTGGGTACACTGAGGGAGAACTTGGCACGGCCAATGAATGGTTTGCTTTGTCTGTATAGCACGCAAGAAACAATACTTTTCACTATTCACCGAACCTGCACATCTTTGGACTGTGAGAGGAAACCGGAGCACCCGGAGGAAACCCACAGAGACACAGGGAGAACATACAAACTCCACACAGACAGTGACCCAAGCCAGGAATCGAACCCGGGTCCCTGACACTGTGAGACAGCAGTGCTAACCGCTGTGCCACCGTATGCCCTCTGGTTTTCGATTCCCCTACCTTTGGGAAAAGATGTTGATATTGACCTTATCTGTGCCCCCCATTATTTTATAGATCTCTAAAAGATCACCCCTCAGCCTCCTACACTCCAGAGAGAAAAATCCCAGTCTATCCAGCCTCTCCTTATAACTCAAACCATCAAGTCCCGGTAGCATCCTAGTAAATCTTCTCTGCACTCTTTCTAGTTTAATAATATCCTTTCTATAATAGGGTGACCAGAATTGTACACTGTATTCCAAGTGTGGCCTTTCTGGTGAATTGATTCCACGTGTACTTCTCATTTTGCAGTTTCTTTGCCTGAAGAACATCCGGACCTTTTTAAACGCGTGCTGTGAAAAGTTCAACATGAAAAAGAGCGAGCTATTCGAAGCCTTCGACCTGTTTGACGTACGAGATTTCGCCAAGGTACTGTAACCAAAATTCAAACTCAAATCTCACTCTCAATGCCTGGCTTTCCTCGGGAAATTAAAAACTGCAAGGACATAGGATTAATTTTCACACGACTTAACTCTTGAAGCTTTGCAGATTTTCTTTGTGAACCAAGTTCTTGGAGAACCCTGCTGAGTTATATGAAATCGGGGCGAAGAATTGCCACCAACTCTTTGGTTATCTGAATTAACTGAAGTATTTATTGAACCTTCCAAATTCACTGACCAGAACTGTTTGGGTCTTTAAGGCGGCACAGTGGTTAGCACTGCTGCCTCACAGCGTTAGGGACCCAGGTTCGATTCCTGGCTTGGATTCACTGGCTGTGTGAAGTTTGCATGTTCTCCCCATGTCTACATGGGTTTTGTCTGGGTGCTCCAGTTTCCTCCCACACTTCAAAGATGTGCCGGTTATGTGGATAGGGCATGCTAAATTGCCCCTTAGTGTCCAAAGATGTGCAGGTTTAGTGGATTGGCCATGCTAAATTGCCCCTTAGTGTCCAAAGATGTGCAGGTTTGGTGGATTGGCCGTGCTAAATTGCCCCTTAGTGTTGGGGGATTAGCATGGTAATATGTCGGGTTCCAGGGATGGGGCCTGGGTGGAATCATTGTTGGTGCGGACTCGATGGGCCGAATGGCCTCGTTCTGCACTATAGGGATTCTATGATTCTATTTTCTGTCCAGTTGATCTGCTTTCGCCGTGTTCACTGTGGGAGAAATATTGACCAGGGTGAAATCTCCAGGCTTTCTGTGAAAGTGTGGCCGTGGAACGTGGTGGGGCAGATGTGCAAAGCCTGGGACCTGGCGGGGCCCGGTTGTAGAATGGGCCGGGATGGAACAGATTGAACTTTCACAGGTCTGAAACCAGATGTGATCGTGTTATCACATTCTGGGTTTTGGCCAAAGCCACAAGAATGAGGGGGGGAGCATGCTCGAGTCAGTCAGAAACCTGTAAAGACACAACGAGTAGAAGTTATATCTCGGTAAGCATTGAGATAATGGAGGTGACACAGGCCAGGAAGCGATGCAAGGAGATTGAGAAGGGGTTGGGAAGTGAAGCAGGGAAGGCTTTTCTTCCATTGCTGAAGCTTCATATCATTTTTCATCATCTCTTTTCTTCAAAACAAAAATGAACGCGACTTGGGTATTTCCATCTCTTGCAGGCGCTCTTGAGAACTGTGCAGTCATAGTGATACCACCCTGCCACCAAGTTTCAGAGTGCCTTGACAACTGTTAATAACCAATTTACCTGCTTCTTCTGGGCAATATCTTAAAACAGCTGCTCTCCCCCAACTAGCCTCCATATCCATGGAGGGGCTTTACAGCCTGGCTTGACCCGAGACACCAGGGCAGATTGGTGGCCCAGTGGTTAGCACTGCTGCCTCACAGCGCCGGGTTCGATTCCCGGCTTGGGACACTGTCTGTGTGGAGTTTGCACATTCTCCCCATGTGGGTTTCCTCTGGGTGCTCCGGTTCCCTCCCACACTCCAACGATGTGCGGGTTAGGTGGATTGGCCGTGCTAAATTGCCCCTTAGTGATGCATGGGTTACAGGGATTAGCGGGGTAAATAGATGGAGTTACAAGATAAGGCCTAGGTGGGATTGTTGTCGCTGTAGATCTGATGGGCTGAATGGTCTCCTCCTGCACTGTAGGGATTCTATGATTTCTACGGGGCTGGAAAATCCCACCCGAGGTCAACACCCCTTCCCATTGTCCGCCCCTCGCCCCTTCCAATCCCCATCGCGAGCGAGGTGGGAGAATTCCGACAAAGATCCCTCTGAGGACATTAGTGGGCAAAGTTCAAGGATGTTAAGTTTATTTATTGATGTCACATTAACACTGCAATGAAATTACTGTGAAAATCCCTTAGTTGTCACACTCAGGCACCTGTTTGAGTTACACTGAGGGAGAATTTAGCGCGGCCAATGCACCCTAACCAGCACTTTCGGACTGTGGGAGGAAACCCACGCAGACACGAGGAGAATGTGCAGACTCCACACAGACAGTGACCCAAACCAGGAACCGAACCGAACCCAGGTCCCAGACTCTGTGAGGTAGCAGTGCTGACCACTGAGACATGAGGGGTGGGGAGGGGAAGGGGTCAACTAAAACATCTAAAGGGTGCCAGCAGTCTGTAATAAGCTGACTAAAGTAATGGCTGGGTAAATCGAGCTAAGTTAAGCAGCACAGATCTAACGATGCTGCCCCTCCCAACTCTCCTTGATGAACAACATCAATAAAATGATCGAGGGCTCCGGGTCGAACTCACCCCATGCTTTGCATCCTGAATATCCTTTCATATTCCACAACCGAATAAGGTCTGAGGCTTTGCAATGATGGCAGACTCCCAGTTCCTCAGTAATTTACTGCCCACTGCACAGCTTCTCCCAATTATATAACAGCAGCAATAATGTGACTCCTTCTGATCTATATCGTTTGGTGCTTCTGAATTTTTGAGGACTCTCTCTCTGATCTTACCTCATTACAAAGCTGGCCCAGACAGTCTTTAATCTCTTTCCAGAGGGCCCATCCTACAGTCTCCCCATCACAGCATCCAGCTGTTTAGCCTGAGTCCTGTATCCTGTTCTCTCCCATCTTTGCTTCCAATCTGAACCAGTTATCCACTCTTAAAAAATGATTTCCTGGTAACCTCCCTGTTGGATCCCTTCTTTCGCTTGAAGAGACAAGTTTTAAAATGCTTTCCTGTTATTGAAAATGAGGTGGCACAGTGGCACAGTGGTTAGCGCAGCTGCCTCACAGCTCCAGGGACCCGGGTTTGATTCATCGTTCGGTCACTGTCTGTGAGCAGTTTGCACATTCTCTCCATGCCCGTGTGGGTTTCCTCCGGGTGTTCCGGTTTCCTCCCACGGTCCAAAGGTGTGCTAAATTGACACTTAGGGTCCACGGATGCGGGGGTTAGAGAGACTAGTGGGGTAACTGTGTGGGGCTGCGGGGGTCAGGCCTGGGTGGGATTGTTGCTGGTGCAGACTTGATGGGCTGAATGGTCTCCTTCTGCACTGTAGGGATTCTATGATTCTAAGAAAAGAACTTAGAAAAATTAACATGACAGAGCAAAAAATACAAACTTGGGGATGGCTTCACAGCCTGGCCCTTGAACTGTGATGTGGAGATGTCGGCGTTGGACTGGGGTGGGCACAGTTAGAATGTCTCACAACGCCAGGTTAAAGTCCAACAGGTTTATTTGGAATCACGAGCTTTCGGAACGTCGCTCCTTCATCAGGTGAGTGGAGAGTTGGGTTCGCAAACACGGCATATATAGACACAGACACAATTGCAAAATAATGGTTGGAATAGAAACACAGAAACATAGAAGATAGGAGCAGGAGGAGGCCATTCGGCCCTTCGAGCCTGTTCCACCATTCATTACGATCATGGCCGATCGTCCAATTCAATAACCTAATCCTGCTTTCTCCCCATAATCTTTGATCCCATTCGCCCTAAGTCCTATATCCAGACGCCTCTTGAATATATTCAATGTTTTGGCATCAACTACTTCCTGTGGTAATGAATTCCACAGGCTCACCACTCTTTGGGTGAGGAAATGTCTCCTTATCTCTGTCCTAAATGGTCTACCCTGAATCCTCAGGCTGTGACCCCTGGTTCTGGACCCCCCCCATCAGGAACATCCTCCCTGCATCTACCCTACCTGGTCCTGTTAGAATTTTGTAAGTCTGTATGAGATTCCCCCCCTCATTCGTCTGAACTCCAGTGAAAACAACCCTAACCTGGTCAATCTCTCCTCATACATCAGTCCCACCATCCCTGGAATCAATGCCTGTGATTATCTGCCTCTCCTATTGCACTGTCTGTCACTTTCAAAGAATTGATTAGCTGTAAAGACTCGCATTCCAACCATTATCTTTCAATTGCATCCATAAGACCATAAGACATAGGAGCAGAATTAGGCCACTCGGCCCATCGAGTCTGCTCCACCATTCAATCATGGCTGATATTTTTCTCATCCCCATTCTCCTGCCTTTTCCCCATAACCCCGATCCCCTTATTAATCAGGAACCTATCTATCTCTGTCTTAAAGACACTCAATGACCCGGCCTCCACAGCCTTCTGTGGCAAAGAGTTCCACAGATTCCCCACTCTCTCTGGCTGAAGAAATTCCTCCTCATCTCTGTTTTAAAGGATCGTCCCTTTAGCCTGAGGTTGTTCCCTCTGGTTGTACTAGTGGAAACATCCTCTCCAAGTCCGTTCTATCCAGGCCTCGCAGTATCCTGTAAGTTTCAATAAGATCCCCCCTCCTCTCATCCTCTAAACTCCAATGAGTACAGACCCAGAGCCCGCAGCCATTCCTCATATGATGAGCTCTTCATTCCAGGGATCATTCTCTGGATCCTTTCCAAGGCTGGCGCATCCTTCCTTCGATAGGGGCCCAAAACCGCTCACAATACTCCAAATGGGGGTCTGACCAGATCCTTATACAGCCTCAGAAGTCCATCCCTGCTCTTGTATTCTAGCCCTCTCGACATGAATGCTAACATTGCATTTGCCTTCCTAACTGCCGACCGAACCTGCACGTTAATCTTAAGAGAATCTTGAACAAGGAATCCCAAGTCCCTTTATGTTTCTGATTTCCTAAGCGTTTTCCTATTTAGAAAATAGCCTATGCCTCCATTCTTGGCCTATATATGCTGTGTTTGTGAAACCCACCTCTGCACTCACTCGATGAAAGGAGCAGTGCTCCGAAAGCTCGTGATTCCAGATAAACCTGTTGAACTTAAACCTGGTGTCGTGAGACTTCTGATTGGACTGAATTGAACTGAACTGAACTCAGAACTGTAACCAGGCTGTAGTTCTGTGAATCGATGCTATCAGGATTTCTATGAACAGGCTATCCGTATCGGTTACCAGAATCACCATTTCCTGAAATTAATTCAGAGAAAAAAAATCTCAGAACGCATTCCTTAAACACAGTGGGGGGAGCAGGTGGAGGGGAGGGGGGAGGGTGGGATGGAGGGGAGTCGGCGGGGGGGGAGAGTGGGGTGAGGATGGGGTACGTGGGGGATTCAAGGCAGTTGATGAAGCCAAAACCAAGAGACAGAGTGGAGTTTTACCGGCACGTCTGCCCAAGGTTCATACGATCCCGCCCGAGTCCAATGGGGAATGCCGTTCCCCGGAATTGGAGCAGGCATACCAGGGAAATTCCAGCCAGTGAGTATTCCCTTATGGGGAGAGTTTATTGAGCTATTGAGTCTCAGAGCCTCTGCTCCTCAAATAGTGTCTCGTCCTTCCTCTATATAGACTAAAATATCAACAAATTAAACACAAATGAGAGGTGTTGTCGGGGGCAGGGTGGGGGGTGGGGGATGGTGACAGCCCTGGTGAGGAAACATCAAAGGAAACTTAATGAACAAACCCATCAAAGTATCATCACCCGGAGTGTAGCCCAGATTCCATAGTGCCAACTAGTCGTGGAAGACCATGCCAGTGGTCACCGCCTGCTCCCTCTTCAGGGCCACCCAGCTGTCAATGTCACCGCAGTAGAGGGCCAGACAGTCGGGCCGGGTGACGCCCTTGACCGCCCACTGCCTGGACCTGTTGTTGGCCATCTTGACCTGACCCAAGGGCAAGCCTGCCAGGAGATCTTCCTCCCTCCCCATCCCTCGGGCGCACCAGGTGCTTCCTGACTGGCACCTGCTCAAAGGCAATTCCTGCCCATTGCCCGTTTGCCTGGGCCTGCGATTGAAAAAGCTTAATGATGTAAGTTGATGAGGTGTTGGCGGGAATAAATGTAATGATATCATTTCTCTCCTCTACCATCGCGCCCTAGAGGCAAAACCATGTTCCAAATGGGAATTGTGCCCTGAGTATTCATACAAAACAAGAGCAGGAGGAGGCCATTCAGCCCTTCGAGCCTGCTACACCATTTATTATGACCATGGCTGATCGTCCAACTCAGTGACCTGATCCCAGATTCCCCCCCATATCCTTTGATCCCCTTCACCCAAGAGCTATATCCAACTACTCCTTAAAAACATTCAATGTTTTAGCATCAACTACTTCCTGTGGTAGTGAATTCCACAGGCTCATCACTCTCTGGGCAAAGACATTTCTCCTCATCTTAGTCCTAAGCGGTCTACCCTGTATCCTCAGACTCCTGGTTCCGGATCCCCCCACTATTGGGAACATCCTCCCTGCATCTACCCTGTCTATTCCTGTTAGAATTTTATAGGTTTCTAAGAGATTCTGTCTCATTCGTCTGAACTCCAGCGAATAGAATCCTAACCTGACTCACTCTCTCCTCATACCTCAGTCCCAGGGATCAGTCTGTTAGACCTTCTCTGCACTCCCTCTAGACCAAGGACATCCTTCCTCAGATAAGGAGACCAAAACTGTGCGCAATATTCCGGGTGTGGCCTTACCTGTGTAATTACAGCAAGACACCCCTGCTCCTGTACTCGAATCCTCTCGCTATGAAGGCCAACACAATGGGTGAAATTTTGCCCTGCCACGGGTGGAGGGCAGGATCATGCAGAGGTCCATGAACCTTGGACAGTCTTGGAGTGAAAATTCTTCCCACTATTTGTCTTCTTTACTAGTTGCTGCACTTGCACACTCGCCTTCAGTGACTGATTTACAAGGACACCCAGGTCTCGATGCACATTCCCCCCTCTAATCAATGGTCATTGAGATAGTAAACTGTCTTCCTGTTTTTGCTACCAGATTGGGTAACCCCACATTTATCCACATTATACTGCATCTGCCATTCAGATGCCCGCTCACTCAGCCTGTCCAAACCAGGCTGATGGATCTCTGTATCCTCCTCACAGCTCACCCTCCCGCCCAACCTTGCAAACACTCCACAGGCATCAAATGCCGCAAAAACTCAGGAGGCTCGTCAGAGACGGTGGGTTAGAAACAAAGTTAATGTCCATTTCGGAATCTGAACAGGGCTTTGAAACAATAACTGGAGGCTGGGTTATCCTCGCTCCACCCCACGCCCAGTGGCGGAGGTGTCTCATCATTGGGATCTTCTGGTCTCACCGATGCCTACAGCATTTTGTGTGACTTGTCCGTCCCACTGAGCCAGGGAACCCCGCCGTGGAGGGGTCTCCTGCATTGGGAGCTCAAAGATCCCACCAGCAGGAAGGTCTGGAAAATCGCGCCCTCTCTTTCCGTCTCCGCAGCTGCTGTCAGACCTGGTGAGGGATTTCCAGCCTTCCAAAAGCATTGCTGGTCCCCCGTTCAGGCCGGGAGCTCTCTGCACAGATCAGCAACCCCAGAGAAACATTTCCGTGTTGAGATTTACTCATTCATTCATTTTTTTATTTTTTCATTTTACAATATGTGCCCCTCCCTTTCAGAGGGCAGTTGAGAGTCAACCGTATTGCTGTGGCTCTGGAGTCACACTTAGGCCAGACTCAGAAAGGACAGTAGATTTGCTTCCCTAAAGGATATTAGTTTGGGCAGCATTGCGGCAAAATGGTTAGCACAGCTGCCTCACAGCTCCCGGGTTCGATTCCCGGCTTGGGTCACTGTTTGTGCGGAGTTTGCGTGTTCTCCCCATGTCTCCATGGGCTTCCTCCAGGTGGTCCAGTTTCCTCCCACAGTCCAAAGATATGTGGGTTAGATGGACTGGCCGTGCTAAATTGACCCTTACTGTCCAAAGATGTGCAGGTTAGGTGGATTGGCAATGCTAAATTGACCCTTACTGTCCAAAGATGTGCAGGTTAGGTGGATTGGCAATGCTAAATTGCCCCTTAGTGTCCAAAGATGTGCGGATTGGCCGTGCTAAATTGTCCCTCAGTGTCCAAAGATGTGTAGGTTAGGTGGATTGGCCGTGCTAAATTGCCTCTTAGTGTCCAAAGATGTGCGGATTGGCCATGCTAAATTGTCCCTCAGTGTCCAAAGATGTGTAGGTTAGGTAGATTGGCCGTGCTAAATTGCCTCTTAGTGTCCAAAGATGTGCGGATTGGCCATGCTAAATTGTCCCTCAGTGTCCAAAGATGTGCAGGTTTGATGGATCAGCCATGCTAAATTGCTCCTGAGTGTCAGGGGAACTAGCTAAGGTAATTTCATAGGGCTGTGGGGGTAGGGCCTGGGGCATTGTGGTCAGTGCAGACATGAGGGGCTGAATGGCCTCCTTCTGCACTGTAAAAATCTGTGATTCCAGTGAAGCTGATTGTTTTCCGACAACGGGTTCATGGTCATCAGTAGATTCTTAATTCCAGATTTTTTTTCATTGAATTCAAATTTCACCAGCTGCCGTGGTGGGATTTGAACCTGGGTCCCCAGAGCATTACGCTGGATCTCCGGATTCTAGTCTACTGACATTACCACTGTGCCACTGCCTCCCTGACTAAAGGGTACTTGAATATAATCAGCTGCCCTCTTTACCCGAATCGTGTAGATTTACCGTAAAGCCACTTAGTTAGAGTTGATACGGATGTTTGGCAATCATTTGTTATTTTTCAACCATGAGATCTGAAAGGTGTTGCTCTTTGGATAGTCTGTCAAGTTGCTTTCTGGGCTGCGAGCTCAGTCAGGATGTAGCTGGCCTGCTTTGTAACTTTTACTGCTGATAGTGGTTTCTAGTGGGAAGTGGAACGGAGAGGTGCGCAGAGTTGCTTTGGTGTGGTGTTGCTGTACAGCACAGTAACCTTCGAACCACTGACAGAAGATTGGAACAAGGCAAGGTGTTAGTTGAGAAACTTGAGTTTGTGCCTAATATGGTCCTTCCCCTTCGAAAGGCGTTAGTCAAAGGCCCTATTTTCACAGAACCTATTTTCACAGAATCAAACAGTTTGGAGACAGAGTTGTGGGTAAAGAATGGATTATTCTCACCAAAACGCATTCCGTATGAGCGCACGCACACATTCACACACACACTCACACACGCACTCACTCTCACACACACACACACACACACTCACTCTCACTCTCACACACACACACACTCTCACACACACGCACACGCACACACACACTCACACACACACTCACGCACACACACACACTCACACTCACACACACACACTCACTCTCACACACGCACACTCACACACGCACACACACTCACACACACACACTCACACATGCTCACACACACACACACTCACACACTCACATGCTTACTCACATACACACTCTCATACTCACACACTCACTTACACACTCACACACACATACACACTCACTCACACTTACACACACACACACACATGCTCACACATCCTCACACACACTCACACACACACACTCACGTGCTCACTCACATGCACACTCACACATACACTCATACTCACACACTCACTTACACACTCACACACACACTCACACACTCACTCACACTTACACACTCAGACACACACATACATTCTCACACACACTCACACACATACACAAACACACTCACACACACTAACACACACTCAAACATACTCACACACACTCACACACATACACAAACACACTCACACACACTAACACACACTCAAACATACTCACACACACTCACACACATACACAAACACACTCACACACACTAACACACACTCAAACATACTCACACACACTCACACACATACACAAACACACTCACACACACTAACACACACTCAAACATACTCACACACACTCACATGCACACTCACACACACACACACACACACTCGCACACTCACACACGCTCACACTCACACATGCACACTCATACACACACTCATGTTTAAGTTTATTTATTAGTGTCACACCTAAGGCCTACATTCACACTTCAATGAAGTTGCTGTGAAAATCCTCTGGTCGCCACATCTGGTGCCTGATTGGGGACACTGAGGGAGAATTTATCACGGCCAATGCACCCTAATCTGCACGTCTTTTGGGCCGTGGGAGGAAATCGGAGCACCTGGAGGAAACCCATGCAGACATGGGGAGAATGTGCAGACTCCACACAGACAGTGACCCAAGGCTGGAATCGAACACAGGTCCCTGGTACTAACCAATGGTAACCACCGTGCCAGCCTGGATACAAGCATGTTGGATACATGTATAAATCCTTAGGAAGAAGGATGGCACGGTGGTTAGCACTGCTGGGGAGGGCGGGGCATGGATAAAAGCATCATGTTTGACACAATGCTTGACTGGAGTGAGTCATACATACAGGTGCTGACCACAGCATCTCGACAGCAGGTCCTCAGCACTCGCTGCATCAGCTGAACTCATAATCGCAAAGCCTTGGTCAGAATCCTTCAACCACAGCTACATCTGAGCTAACCTCACGCGCACTCACTCTCCTCAGTGTGGCTGGACGCCAGGGGAAACACCTCATATCTCAGCAGAAACATAGAAACTAGAAGCAGGAGGAGGCCATTCGGCCCTTCGAGCCTGCTCCACCATTCATTATGGTCATGGCTGATCATCGAATTCAATATCCTGATCCCCCCCCCTTCCCCCCCATATCCTCGATCCCTTTAGCCCCAAGAGCGATATCTAATTTCTTCTTGAAATCAGACAACGTTTTGGCCTCAACTACTTTCTGTGGGAGTGAATTCCACACATTCACCACCCTCTGGGTGAAGAAATTTCTCCTCACCTCAATTCTAAAAGGTTTACCCCTTATCCTCAAACTATAACCCCCTCGTTCTGGACTCCCCCACCATTGGGAACATTCTTTCTGAATCTATCCTGTCTAACCCTGTCGGAATTTTATAAGTTTCTATGAGATCCCCTCTCACTCTTCTAAACTCCATTAAATATAATCCTAACCGACTTAGTCTCTCCTCATATGGCGGACCTGCCATCCCAGGAATCAGCCTGGTAAACCTTCACTGTGCTCCCTCTACAGCAAGGACATCCTTCCTCAGATAAGGGCACCAAAACTGCACACAATACTCCAGGGGTGGCCTCACCAACACCCTGTACAATTGCAGCAAAACATCCCTATTCCTATACTCAAATCCTCTCGCTATGAAGGCTAACATACCATTTGCCTTCTTTACTGCCTGTTGTACCTGCACGCTTAATTTCAGCAACTGATGCACGAGGATTCCAGGATCTCGTTGAGTATCCGCCTCTCTCAATTTACACCCACTCTAGTAATAATCTGTCTTCCTATTATTGTTACCAAAGCGGATAACCTCACATTTACACTGCATCTGCCATGCAGACACCCACACACTCAGCCCGTCCAAATCACACTGCAGTATCTCTGCATCCTCCTCACAGCTCACCTTTCCACTCAACTTTGTATCGTCGGCAAATTTGGAGATAATACATTCAGTTCCCTCTTCCGAATCATTAATATATAAGGTGAACAGTTGGGGTCCTAGCACAGATCCCTGCAGAACCCCATTAGTCACTGACTGTCAATCAGAAAAAGACCCATTTATGCCTACCCTTTGCTTTCTATCTGCTAATCAGCTTTCTATCCATTTCATGACACTACCTGCAATCCCAACTTCACATAGTAGCCTGTTGTGTGAGACCTTGTCGAAAGTGTGTACTGGATAAGTTATCAAAGCTTTCTTGCTGCAGTTCAGAACGCTCCCTGCTCTCTGGATGAAAGCATGCAAACTCGTATTAAAATAACCGGCAAGGTTAACCTGACTGAATGAGATGAAATGGGAGGCGATGGCTGAGTGGCATTACCGCCAGATTATCAATCCAGAAACTCAGCGAATGTTCTGGGGACCCAGGTTCAAATCCCGTCACAGCAGCTGGGGGGATTTGAATTCAGTAAAAAACATCTGGAATTAAGAATCTACTGATGACCATGAAACCATTGTCGGAAAAACTCCATCTGGGTCACCGATGTGAACCAGGGAAGGAAATCTGCCATCCTTTCCCGGTCTGGCCTATATGTAGCTCCAGAGCCACAGCAATGCGATTGGCTCTCAACTGCCCTCCAAGGGCAACTAGGGATGGGCAATAAATGCTGACCCAGCCAGCGACGCCCATGTCCCATGGATGAATGAATGAAAAAAGAACAGTTCCAGGTTCACATTATTATTCAATTCCAGCTTCCCTATCTCAGATCCCGAACTGGACGCATCTAACACTTAGTGCCAGCACAACTATCCGAGCCATTTTGCATTTATATAGCGCCTCTCATGTCTTCAGATTTTGAAATGCAGTCGGTGTTGCAATGTAGCGATGGCCAAATTGCATGCAGCACAAGTTGGGCCAAAGGGCTTGTTTCCATTTTGTAAACCTCTTTGACTCTGTGACCGGAATTTTACTGCCTCGCCTGTCCCAGAATCGGGGGCAGGTGAGGCTCGCAGAACGGCATTCTCTGGTGGCCTCGGATGGGATCGTGTGATCCTCGGTCTGATGAGGTGGTTAAATTCCAACATATCACTCCATGCTCCCACACAAGCAGATAATGTGATCATGACCCCCTCTGCGTTCCTCTAATTCTGGTCTTTCTTGCACCCCAAATCGTAATTGCTCTACCTCTAGTTCAAAAACATAGAGTCCCTACAGTGCAGAAGGAGACAGTTTGGCCCATCAAATCTGCACCAAGTACAATCCCATCCAGGCCCCATCCCCGTAACCCCGCATATTTACCCTGCTAATCCCCTTAAGAGGCAATTTAGCACGGCCAACCCACCTAACCTGCACATCTTTGGAGTGTGGGAGGAAACTGGAGCACCTGGGGGGAAACCCATGCAGACATGGGGAGAACATGCAGACTCCACACAGACAGTGACCCAAGCCGGAAATTGAACCCGGGTCCCTGGCACTGTGAGGCAGCAGTGCTAACCCCCTGTGCCACCCTCCAGTTGCCGGGACTGCAAGGCCTGGAGTTCTCTTCCTACACCTCCCTCGTTCTCGCTTATCTCCTTGAAGACACACCTTCAAACCCAGCAGTTTGTGTCCATCTGACCCTAATATCCTTTCACATAGCTTGGTGTTGTATTTCATTTTACGATGTTTCCGCAAAGTGCTCTTAATTATGTTACTATATAAATTTAAGTTGTTGCTAAACTTACTGATGTGGTTGAGAATGGATTATGATTACTAACTGCCTTTGTAACAACAACATAAATTGACATTGAGATAGTGCCTTAAGATAGGTTTTTTTATTCATTTGTGGGACAGGGGTGTCACTGGCTGGGCCAGCATTTATTACCCATCCCTAGTTACCCGAGTGCAGTTGAGTGTCAACCACATTGCTGTGGCTCAGGAACAGCTGATATATTTCCAAGTCCAGAGGGGGCGATGGCCGAATGGTATTATCGCTAGCCTATTATTCCGGAAACTCAGCAGTTCTGGGGACCCGGGTTCGAATCCCACCACAGCAGATGGAGGAACTTGAATTCAATTAAAAAAAAATCTGGAATTAAGAATCTACTGATGACCATGAAACAATTGTCGGGAAAACTCATCTGGGTCACTAATGTCCTTTAGGGAAGGAAATCTGCCACCCTTGCCCGGTCTGGCCTACATGTTGACTCTCAAGGGGCAACTAGGGGTGGGCAATAAATGCTGGCCCAGCCAGCAATGCCCATGTCCCACCAATGAATTAAAAAGAAGTCAGGATTGTGAGTGGCTTGTTGGGGGGGGGGGGGTAACTTCCAAGTGGTGGTGTTCCCATATGCCTGTTGTTAATGGTTGTGGGTTTGGAAGGTGTCGGTGAGTTCCTACGATATAATTGTAGATGTTGCGCAGTGTCAGCGGTGGAGGGAGTGAATGTTTGTAGCCGGGGTGCCAATCCAGTGGGTTGCTTTGTCCCACATGGTGTTTTTTGAGTGTTGTTGGAGCTGCACCCATGGAGAGTGTTCCATCCCACTCCTGACTTGTGCCTTGTAGGTGGTGGACAGGCTCTGGGGAGTCGGAGGGTGAGTTACTCACCGCCGGATTCCTAGTCTCTAACCTGCCCTTGAAGCCACAGTATTTACATGGCTGGGTCCAGTTCAGCTTCTGGTCAATGGCAACCCCCAGGATGTTGATGGTGGATGATTCAGAGTACAAGTTGACTGAGCTCCAGTTTTCAGAGAAGGATAACAATGGGCATGGTGGCTCAGTGGTTAGTACTGCTGCCTCACAGCGCCAGGAACCCGGGTTCGATTCCCGGCTCGGGCCACTGTCTGTGCGGAATCTGCACATTCTGTCCCGTGGGTTTCCCCCGGGTGCTCCGGTTTCCTCCCATAGTCCAAAAGATATGCGGGTTAGGCTATGGCAAAATTGCCCCTTAGTGTTGGGGGGACTAGCTAGGGTAAATTATGGGGATTGGGCCTGGGTGGGATTGTAGTCGGTGCAGACTCGATGGGCCAAATGGCCTCCTTCTGCACTGTTGGGGTTCTCTGATATCTATGAATACAGACACTAACACCGGGATACGGAGAGCATACAACTCCCAGATGAGAATAAATCGAGCCCAGTACCTCCGTGTTAATTTAAAATTTGCCCAATGCAGGTTACCTGCTACCTATTAACCAGTCACCAGGAGTGAAGTGTGCAGTAACTGGTTTCAGCAAAACAGAAAGAGATGGCGACAAGCCTTTATTTCTGTTTGAGAAGGAGTGAATCGAAAGGGCTTGCGATGGAGTGGGTGATTGTGGTTAACCAGCCAGACTTCTGACCATTTGATTTCCAGTTACAGGCCCCCAGCTTTGGCTGCTACGCTCTTCAATTCACCCACCATCTTGCCTGTTGCCTTGGTAACATTTCATATTTCTTTTGCTGCACTCTGAGCTCTTTTGCAATGAAGGCGATTCCCAGAACTGAGGACTAATTTTAACAAAAAATCACCAGGGACCGACATTTACAGGAACACAGCGCCTTTTTTTAACTCTCTCCCGTACATTAACAAAGGCTCAGTTATTAATTATTACCACAGAATACTACAGTGCAGTAGAGGCCTTTTGGCCCATTGAGTCTGCAGGAGTGCCGCTACAGTGGACTGTTCTTTGACGTATAATTAAGTAAAAGTGGGTGTCATATAGCCCAGGAGCACTCCAATTTGAATCAAATCTTGTAGTCGGTGAGGCCATTAGTAGCCATCACTATGTGCGTGAGTGTGTGTAGGTTTGGTGGATCGGCCATGTTAAATTGCCCCTTAGTGTCCAAATTTAGGATGGCCAATCCCCTTAACCTGCGCATCTTCGGATACTAAGGGACAATTTAGCATGGCCAGTCCACCTAACCTGCACATCTTTGGATATTAAGGGGCAATCTAACATGGCCAATCCACCTAACTGGCACAACTTTGGATACTAAGGGTCGATTTAACACGGCCAATCCACTTGTTAGGACATCAAGGGGCAATTTAGCATGGCCAATCTACCTAACCTACACATCTTGGGACGCTAAGGGGCAATTTAGCAAGGCCAATCCACCTAAACTACACGTTTTTGGACACCAAGGGGCAAGTTAGCATGGCCAATCCACCTATCCTGAACATCAAGGGCCAATTAAACATGGCCAATCCACCTAACCCACACATCTTTAGACGGTGGCAGGGAATCAGAGCACCTGGAGGAAACCCATGTAGACACAGGGAGAATGTGCAGACTTCGCACAGGCAGTCACCCAAGCCGGGAATTGAACCTGGGCCCCTGGCGCTGTGAAGCAACAGTGCTAACCACTGTGCCACCACAACTGGTTTTGGGGCTGGCGGGGAGGGGAGAAGAGTGTTTTAGCCCTTTAGTCAGTCACAAAGCTCCTGGTGACCACTGGGGTCCTTGATACCTTGTATCATGTTTGTCATTGGCTACCAATAATTTCACAAACAGCAGTGGGAAAATGACCTGATAATGTGGGTTGTAATGATGTCTGATTGAAATTTGGAACATTGACTATGGCATCAGGGAGAACCACCTTGTACAGAATAGGAGGTTCTTTACAGGCACCTGAGAATGCAGATGGAGCCATGGTGTAATGTCTCATTTGAAAAATGCCTCCCCTGGCAGTGCAGCACTCCCTCGGTGCTGCTTAGGGAGCTTCAGCCTGGATTATATGCTTAACGATAAGGAATTATAACTCCTCAATCCACATGTTCTTACATCCTTCTATTGTAAAAAACAAAGGGAGTTCAGGGACACATTATTGTCTCAAACAGAAAATGCTGGAAAATCTCAGCGTTTTAAATTTATTCATTAGTGTCACAAATACATTAACACTGCAATGAAGTTACTGCGAAAATCCTGTAGTCACCACGCTCCAGCACCTGTTCGGGTACACTGAGGGGGAATTTAGCACGGCCAACGCGCCCTAACCAGCACACTTGTCGGACTGTGGGAGGAAACCAGAGGAAACCCGCACAGACATGGGGAGAATGTGCAGACTCCACACAGACAGTGACCCAAACCGGGAATCGAACCCAGGTCCCTGGTGCTGTGAGGTAGCAGTGCTAACCCACTGTGCCACCATGCCACCCCAAGATTTGAGAGATCTGCTGAGATTTTCTGTTTTTTGTTTCAGATTTTGGCAGTAATTTTGCCCATACATTATTATCTTGCTCCGGGTTGCGACATTACAACTGCACCGCACAACAACCTCACTGCACGCAGGGCACTGTGGGATGCCCTGCAGTTGCAAAAGGCGCTACATCAATTCAAGTCACTGACAGAAGGGTGGTTTGAGGCCACAGGCGCGCGGGAGATGGCTGCATTCGATCTGATCCTGCTTATTTCCTTCAAAACCCCAGACAGAACGGGCGGCATGTCAAAGGAAGGCTTTGATATTGATAGTGCTGCAAGGTCTAGATCGATCAACAGAAAGGCTTCCTGTTTCTGCAGCAGTAAACCCTCTTCCTGTTTCAGCTGAGGTTGTGTTTCCTGTCCCACTCCCATTGCTCTCATCCTGCTGTCGCAGCAGCCCAGACTCTCCCACTGCGAGAGTCAGAGAATCGCATACACTCTCTACAGTACAGAAGAAGGCCCATCGAGTCCACACCGACCACAATCTCACCCAGGCCCTGTCCCATACATTTACCCTAGTTTGTCCCCCTGACACTAAGGGGCTAATTAGCGTGGCCAATCCACCTAACCTGCACATCTTTGGACACTAAGGGACAACTTAGCGTGGCCAATCCACCTAACCCGCACATCTTTGGACACTAAGGGACAACTTAGCGTGGCCAATCCACCTAACCTGCACATCTTTGGACACTAAGGGACAACTTAGCATGGCCAATCCACCTAACCTGCACATCTTTGGACACTAAGGGACAACTTAGCATGGCCAATCCACCTAACCTGCACATCTTTGGACACTAAGGGACAACTTAGCGTGGCCAATCCACCTAACCTGCACATCTTTGGACACTAAGGGACAACTTAGCGTGGCCAATCCACCTAACCCGCACATCTTTGGACACTAAGGGACAACTTAGCGTGGCCAATCCACCTAACCTGCACATCTTTGGACACTAAGGGACAACTTAGCGTGGCCAATCCACCTAACCTGCACATCTTTGGACACTAAGGGACAATTTAGCGTGGCCAATCCACCTAACCTACACATCTTTGGACACTAAGGGACAATTTAGCATGGCCAATCCACCTAACCTGCACATCATTGGGCACTAAGGGACAATTTAGCGTGGCCAATCCACCTAACCTGCACATCTTTGGACACTAAGGGACAATTCAGCGTGGCCAATCCACCTAACCTGCACATCTTTGGACACTAAGGGACAATTTAGCATGGCCAATCCACTTAACCCGCACATTTTTGGACACTAAGGGGCAATTTAGCATGGCCAATCCACCTAACCTGCACATCTTTGGACACTAAGGGGCAATTCAGCATGGCCAATCCACCTAACCTGCACATCTTTGGACACTAAGGGGCAATTTAGCATGGCCAATCCACCTAACCTGCACATCTTTGGACACTAAGGGGCAATTCAGCATGGCCAATCCACCTAACCTGCACATCTTTGGACACTAAGGGGCAATTCAGCATGGCCAATCCACCTAACCTGCACATCTTTGGACACTAAGGGGCAATTCAGCATGGCCAATCCACCTAACCTGCACATCTTTGGACACTAAGGGGCAATTCAGCATGGCCAATCCACCTAACCTGCACATTTTTGGACACTAAGGGGCAATTTAGCATGGCCAATCCCCCTAACCTACACATCTTTGGACAGTAAGGGGAATTTAGTGTGGCCAATACCCCCTGACTAGCACGTCTTTAGACTGCGGGAGGAAACCGGAGCACCCGGAGGAAACCCACACAGACACGGGGAGAATGTGCCGACTCTGTACAGACAGTGGCCCGAGACCGGAATCGAACCGGGTCCCTGGCGCTGTGGGGAAGCAGTGCTAACGATTGTGCCACCGTTGTGCCCCGGTCCTGTTGGAGGGTGTTGCCTCCCCACAAGAACAATGTCCTGTTCTGAAAGGAGAAGAGAAAACAACCCAGGCCAGCGCGCACATCACGTACAAATCCCTCCATTACAAAGGAAGACTTGCATTTAGATAGCCCCTTTTTTGAGCTCATGGTGGCACAGTGATTAGCATTGCTGACTCACAGAGCCAGGGACCCAGCTTCGACTCCCGGCTTGTTCTCAAGAAGAAATTAGACATAGCACTTGAGATGAAATGGATCAAAGGATATGGGGCGAAGTTGGGATTAGCCTGTTGGGTTGAACGAGCAGCCGTGATCACAATGAACGGTGAAGTGGGCTCGAAGGGCTGAATGGCCTTCGCCGGCTCCTATTTTCTGTTTCTATGTGTCCTTATCAAGTCAGGATTCCTGCTCCTGGCCAGCATGCTGCTTCATCCCTTTCCCAAGTTTGCCTTCCTCATTCCCATTTCAGCCTGAAACAGCGGCTGAGGCATTCCCCCACCCAGTGCCCGATATTGAAGCTATGGCCAGCTGTGATAGGCCTCGGGAAACCGCAGTGTCAACCTGAGGGCACAGTGTGTGTGGGGGGAGGGAAGGTGAGGGTGGGATAGGAAGAGGAAAATTGTCCCCCATTCTTTCTCCAAGAGGATTGGGGTCCGACCGCCATCCACAGCAGGGCAGTCCTCAGTACCTGAGTACCATCCTCAACCCTCATGTTACCCTCACTCCAGTACCCCCTTCCTCAGGACGCTGCCTCGCTCTGCTCACTTCTCTCAATCTGGTTAGCGCTGCTGCCTCACAGCTCCAGGGACCCAGGTTCGATTCCCGGCTTGGGTCACAGTCTGTGTGGAGTTTGCACATTCTCCCCGTGTCTGCGTGGGTTTCCTCCGGGTGCTCCGGTCTCCTTCTACAGTCCAAGGATGTGCGGGTGAGGTGGACTGGCCGGACTAAATTGTCCCCTCAGTGTTAGGGGGACTAGCTAGGGTAAGTGGGTGGGGTTACGGGGATAGGACCCGGGTTGGGATTGAAATATCCCCCCCTCATGGGATTTTAAGCTGCGGATGGGAGAGGGCAGTCCCTGGAGGCGCTGCACCTCACTTGAGGGCAGGGTGCACATTCTATTCTGAGGTTTCTGCTGGAGGGTGTGCAGATCAAAGGAAGTAGCACTTGAGTCTGTGAGCAGAATTCTTGCAACGATGAACAGACAGTTCTGGCGTGCGATGTGCACAATGCAGGGCCCGAGAGTGTCTGATTTAGGAATATGTAAATTGCGAAGGCGGCAGAATATCCGGCACAATAGTGGCAAGGCCATTGGATCCACTTGGGCCTCAGTCACCCAGCACCATTTTTGGTCTTTCCTTCGTTGAGCCGGGCGTTATGACCAAATTAGGTAAAGTTATCCCTCCTCAGCCGAACAACCCTCGAATTCTTTTTAACCTCTTCGCGGCTGGGTGTTTCTTGGAGGGGGTGGGGGGGGGGAGGTGAGGGGGCGCAGTGCACCGATAGAGGGAACCACATATTGGGTTTTGCGTGGTTTTACAGAGTGGATGCTGAGAGATTGTGGGAGAATCTTGGGATCAGAGGTCCCAATGGTCTCAGAGTGAGGAGAGATCACCCATTTAAGACAGAGATAAGAACATAAGAACTCGGAGCAGGTGTCGGCCATCTGGCCCCTCGAGCCTACTCTGCCATTCAATAAGATCATGGCTGATCTTTTCATGGACTCAGCTCCACTTACCCGCCCGCTCACCATAACCCTTAATTCCTTAACCGTTCAAAACATTACCCATCCTTGCCTTAAGAACATTCAATGAGGGAGCCTCAACTGGGCAGGGATTTCCACAGATTCACAACCCTTTGTGTGAAGAAGTTCCTCCTCAACTCAGTCCTAAATCTGCCCCCCCTTATTTTGAGGCCATGCCCCCTAGTTCTAGTTTCACCCGTCAGTGGAAACAACCTCCCTGCTTCTATCTTATCTAATCCCTTCATAATCTTATATGTTTCCACAAGATCTCTCCTCATTTTCCTGAATTCCATCGAGATGGGGAGGAATTTCTTCTCTCAAGGCGACGGTGGTGGGGAGGGGGGTGGAATCTGTGGAATTTTTCCCCACGGAGGGGCTGGAGAGGGTGGGGCGTTAAGTAGGTCCAAGGCCAAGGTAGACAGATTGTTAATCTGTCGGGGAATCGAGGGTCATGGGGATAAGGCGGGGAAGTGGAGTTGAGGATTCGCACATCAGATCAGTCGTGATATCTCTGAACGGTGGAGTAGACTCGATGGGCCGAATGGCTTGTTTCTACTACAATGTGTTACGACCTGTAACGGTGAAAACAGGGTAGTCAAAACTAACCTGGCTTCCTTTCTTAGTTTAGATTTCCTGATTTATAACCCGGCCTTAGGAGGCCAAGAGACTTCTCTATATTGATTTGCTACGTTGCTTCCCTACACTGGAACAGCCAATCAGAGGCTTGTGACGTTTCATTTTCCTCCCTGGCTCCAATAACTTGATAACTGAAAATGGAAGTTTTCACACGAAGAAAAAAACCACGCAATTCTATAAATGTTCCTTGTAGCTGTTGTCCAAGAAATGAATCTTTCGTTCCTGGAAGCTTGCAGACAGTCCTGGAGGCTTTGGTCACTTTTTATTTTTCCCAAGGTTAACATTAAGGGCAGTCTGGGAGGGTGGTGCAGTGGGTTGGCATGGCTGTCTCACAGTGCCAAGGACCAGGGTTCAATTCCCAGCTTGGGTCACTGTCTGTGTGAAGGCTGCATGTTCTCCCCATGTCTGCGTGGGTTTCCTCCAAATGCTCCAGTTTCCTCCCAGAGTCTGAAAGATGTGCTGCTTAAGTGCATTGGCCGTGCTAAATTCTCCCTCGGTGTACCCAAACAGGCGCAGTAAGAAGTTTCACAACACCAGGTTAAAGTCCAACATACGGTAGCACAGAAGTTTGTTTGGTAGCACAAACTGTTAGAGGGTCTTCACCGGAAGAAGGAGTGACACTCTGAAAGTTTGTGCTACCAAATAAACCTGTTGGACTTTAACCTGGTGTTGTGAGAGTTCTTACTGTGCCCACCCCAGCTGACGTCTCCACATCCCGAACAGGTGCCAGAGTGTGGCGACTAGCAGATCTTCACGGTAACTTCATTGCGGTGTTAGTGTAAACCTACTTATGACACGAATTAATAAACTTTAAGACTGTCTGAGTGGAGTTTGCACATTCTCCCCATTTCCACGTGGGTTTCTTCTGGTTTCTTCCCACACTGCAAAGATGTACTGGTTAGGTGGATTGGCCATGCCAAATTGCCCCTGAGTGTCAGGGTATTAGCAGGGTAAATATGTGGGTTTATGGGGATTGGGCCTGGGAGGTATTGTTGTCAGTGCAGGCTTGATGGGCCAAATGGCCTCCTTCTGCACTGTAAGGATTCAGTGGTTGTATGAGTAGAAGGAAATGTATGGAATATTCATCACATAGACAGGCCATCCAGCCCAACTAGTCCATTCCAGTATCCATGTCCCACTCAAGCCTCTGGTCCTTGCTTATTTAAACCCTCAATCCCCTTCTCCCTCATATCATATGAGTTTAAGAGTCATGGGGTTATACAGCACCTCAGTGAGACCTCATTTGGAATATTGTGTTCAGTTCTGGTCACCTCACTATAAGAAGGATGTGGAAGCATTGGAGAGAGTGCAGAGGAGATTTACCAGGATGCTGCCTGGTTTGGAGGGTAGGTCTTATGAGGAAAGATTGAGGGAGCTGGGGCTTTTCTCTTCAGAGGATGAGAGGCGACTTAATAGAGGTTTATAAGATGATGAGGGGGATTGATAGAGTGAACGTTCAGAGACTATTTCCTGGGGTGGATGTAGCTGTTACGAGGGGACCTAACTATAAGGTTGATGGTGGGAGATATAGGAGGGATGTCCGAGGTAGGTTCTTTACTCAGAGAGTGGTTGGGGTGTGGAATGCACTGCCTGCTGTGATAGTGGAGTCGGACACTTTAGGAACTTTCAAGCGGTTATTGGATAGGCACATGGAGCGCTCCAGAATGATAGGGAGTGGGATAGCTCGATCTTGGGTTCGGACGTAGCTCAGCACAACACCGAGCTGTACTGTTCTATGTTCTACGTTCCATCATTTGTTTAGCTTTTCCTGAAATCTATCCATATTCTTCATCTCAGCCACTTCCCTGTGGGACCGAGTTCCACATTCCCACCACTCTCTGGGTGAAGAAGCCCCTCCTGATTTCCCGATTGGATTTCTCAGTGACTATCCCTTATTAATGGTCTCACGTTCTGTCCTTCCCCACCAGAGCAAACATTCTCTCTGCATCCACTCCGTCAAAACCTTTCAGAATTTTAAACGCCTTGATTAGGACGACTTTGCTTTTTGAGAGACCGCTACTGATCCTTTCCTGATAGCTTTAACTCTGGTATTATCCCTGTAAATCTTTTCTGAACCATCTCCCGTGCCTCAGTATCCCTTTTGGTAATTAGGTTCCGAGCTTGTAGATACATCTCAGCTGTTCTACAGCCACCTTGAGAACTCTAAGTGTTGCACTGTGTGTTGATGGCGGAAATAATTCCCATTGGGAAATCTTTGCCTTAATTAACACATCCATGTTTATTTTACCAAATCGACAACAATCGTGATAATCTTCAGTGCATTCCGAGACCAAGTTAACGTGGTTGATGAGGGCGTTATACAACTTGGCGGCACAATGGTTAGCACTCTTGCCCAGGGACCTGGGTTCAATTCCTGGTTCGGGACACTGTCCATGCAGAGTTTGCACGTTCTGCTCGTGTCTGCATGAGTTTCCTCCGGGTGCTCCAGTTTTCTCCCACATTTCAAAGATGTGCAGGTTAGGTGGATTGGCCATGCTAAATTACCCCTTAGTCTCCAAAGATGCGCAAGTTGGGTGGTTGGACTTGCTAAATTGCCCCTTAGTGTCCAAAGATGTGTAGGTTAGGTGGATCAGCCATGCTAAATTGCCCTTTGCTGTCCAAAAGTGTGAAGGTTAGGTGGTTGGCCATGCTAAATTGCCCCTTAGTGTCCAAAGATGTGCAGGTTAAGGGGATTGGCCATGCTAAATTGTCCTTTAGTGTCCAAAAGTGTGAAGGTTGGGTGGATTGGCCATGCTAAATTGCCCCCTAGTGTCCAAAGATGTGCAGGTTGAGGGGATTGGCCATCCTAAATTGTCCTTTAGTGTCCCAGGATGTATAGCTGAGGTGGATTGGCCATGCTAAATGTGTGGGCTTATGGGGATAGGCTGGAGCAAAGGACCTGGGTAAAATACTCTGTCAGAGAGTCAGTGCAGACTTGATGGGCCAAATGGCCTCCTCCTGGACTGTAAGGTTTCAATGATTCTATTCTGTGATGCTATGAAACTCAGGACACCTGTGTTGGAAATTGGTTCCACCGTTGCCAATGCCACAGTGAGAGAGGCAGCAACTTTCTCCTTTCCTGGGTTCGCTGCCCGAGACAAGTCCAACCCAAACACTGTGATCTCCGGAGGGGGGGGGGCGGGGGGCAGATCCCAAGACTCCCGAGGGAGCCTTAATGATGAGTTGCCGCCGTGGTCCTTGTCTATGCTGCAGCAACGATGCACATTTGGGGGCAGGGGGGGCACTGGCCTGGTCCAAAGATTGAGTGGGACTAGTGGGGAAATGTGTAGGGGTTACGGGGTTGGGGTCCTGGATGAGATGCTCTGTCAGAGAGTTGGTGCAGACTTGATGGGCCGAATGGCACTGTCGGGATTCTATGACTCTTTAACAAGATCAGTCTTCCTCAATGCTTAATGTTATTGTTGATTGACGTCGGGGTCACCCTGTAATTGGATGGGTTGCATTGCCTGGGATATGAAAGGATGGGTTATCGAGACTGGGATAAAGGCTGAACTCTACTCCAGTGGTCCGAGTGATTGAAGCTCAGAGTAATAGATAACCAGGAGCGAATTACAGGGCAGAATCTAATTGAGGGGCTTGCCAGGTTTATATTTAGTATAATTGAGGCCAGGAGTGAGCTTGAGGACAGTACGAAATGGAGGCCTATGGACAATTTAACAAGGGAGAATGAATTACAGACCAGGATCTAATTGAGTCAGCTTGCATGGGGAATAATGAATAGCCAGGAATTAATTTCAGCGTCAAATTAGTTCGCCTGCCACCCACCCACCCACCTTCGTTCCTTTGATCAATTCATAACAGACGTATAACAAGTAATAATGCCCGAGCTTACCGTGGAATATTTACACAGGCCCATTTTACGCTTAAAGATTCACAGTCATTTAATTGCCACTGTGAAGTCGCTTCTTGCTTGCAGGGTAACATGTTTAAGTTATGCCCTGTGCTGTTTTTATGTGCTTGGCAATGCTTTTTACTCAAACTCATTAACCAGAATGGACCAAATTAAATACCCTGGGACGATAACACAAGCATGTGTCTGTCCCCCCCGCCGGCAACCATTAATATTCAGGAAATTACCTCGCAGCTTAAAATATTCATAGAATCATCGTGGTTAAAGTTAAAGTTTATTTATTAGTCACAAGTAGGCTTGCATTACCACACGAGTGCACACACACACACACTGACATGTTTTTTCTGTGCTATGACATTGTTTGAAATCTATTCAAAGAGATATAAAAGGGGGGGTGACGGATGGAGCACGTCAAATTTAAAATCCTCATCCTATTTACAAAACCCTCGGCAACATCATCCCTCCCTATCTCTGCACTCTCCTCCAGCCCTCTCACCCTCCCTATCTCTGCACTCTCCTCCAGCTCTCTGACCCTCCCTATCTCTGCACTCTCCTCCAGCCCTCTAACCCTCCTTATCTCTGTATCTCCTCCAGACCTCTAACCCTCCCTATCTCTGCACTCTCCTCCAGCCCTCTAACCCTCCCTATCTCTGTATCTCCTCCAGCCTTCTAACCCTCCCTATCTCTGCACTCTCCTCCAGCTCTCTGACCCTCCCTATCTCTGCACTCTCCTCCAGCCCTCCAACCCTCCCTATATCTGCACTCTCCTCCAGCCCTCTAACCCTCCCTATCTCTGCAATCTCCTCCAGCCCTCTAACCCTCCCTATCTCTGCAATCTCCTCCAGCCCTCTAACCCTCCCTATCTCTGCAATCTCCTCCAGCCCTCTAACCCTCCCTATCTCTGCACTCTCCTCCAGCCCTGTAACCCTCCCTATCTCTGCACTCTCCTCCAGCCCTGTAACCCTCCCAATCTCTGCACTCTCCTCCAGCCCTCTAATCCTCTCTATCTCTGTAATCTCATCCAACCCTCCAATCCGCCCAGATCCAGCTTTCTAACCCTCCCAGATCTTTGTAACGTCCTCCAGCCCTCTAACCCTCCCTATCACTGTAACCTCCTCTAGCCCTCTAACACCCCCTATCTTTGCAATCGCCTCCAATTCTAGCCTTTTGAAAATCCTTGGTGTAGTTGGCTCTGATCTCTGGAACCCCTCTCTCAGACTCTCTGTGTTAAGTACATTGTCACTTTCTCAATCTCTCAGTTCTTCAGATTGGTGTATACCAGTGGTGGGTTACCTGCGGCCTGGGGTGTGTGTGTGTAAGTGTGTGTGTGTGTGTGTGTGTGTGTGTGTGGGCAGGGGTGAGGGGATTGGTGGGGGGGGCAATGGGGAGATGTTGGTGGGGGGGACATATGTGGCCTTTCTGGATCTGAGGACGGTCCCACGAGACATTTTGTTGACCGCTGTCCATACACAAGGTTACCACATTCGGCTGACCCCCGTCAGTGTAGGTTTTTTTCCTTCTGGAGTAACTGAAATGATTTGCACAGGAAGCGAGGGCGAGTGACGTGAGGTGCGTGCTGAACGCTCACAACACTGGGTCTGAAAACTCCCTTTGTGTCCAAAGTGTCGATATTTCTCTTGTTTTTAACTATTGGACGTTGATGAGAGTTCTATTAATGTATGAATGATCAAGCATTTTTTACAACTCATTATGAAATATTCGGCCTGTATTAGATTTATTTAATCTGATTCATGCGGTCTCGGTTAGTGAACAAGCCCGATTTCAATCTTGTCGCCCATTCAGATGACGGAGGGCCACCCCTGTAGCCCACTCACTAGCCTGGGTTGCCCCATCACTTGTACGCGTTCTACAAGAGGGCCACACCCCTGTGTCCACCAACATCTTATTTGGAACTAGCTTGTATTTAAATTTTACTCGATAGTTGGATCCCTTCAATAGGAGGGATTTTGATTTGATTTGATTTGATTTGATTTATTTTTGTCACATGTATTGGCATGTAGTGAAAAGTATCCTTTCTTGTGTGTATACAGACAAAGCATTCTGTTCATAGAGTACATAGGAGAGAAGGAAAGGAGAGGGTGCAGAATGTAGTATTGTGGTAACAGCTAGGGTGCAGAGAAAGATCAGCTTAATATGGGTGGCACGGTGGTTAGCACGGCTGCTTCACAGCTCCAGGGCCCTGGGTTCGATTCCCAGCTCGGGTCACTGTCTGTGTGGAGTTTGCACATTCTCCTTGTGTCTGTGTGGGTTTCCTCTGGGTGCTCTGGGTTCCTCCCACAGTCCAAAGATGTGCAGGTTAGGTTGATTGGCCATGCTAAGAAATTGCCCCTTAGTGTCCAGGGATGTGTAAATTAGAGGGATTAGTGGGTATACTATGTAGGGCCTGGGTGGGATTGTGTTTGGTGCAGACTCAATGGGCTGAAGGGCCTCTTTCTGCACTGTAGATTCTATGAGGTAGGTTCTTTCAAAAGTCTGATGGCAGCAGGGAAAAAGCTGTTCTTGAATCAGTTGGTCTGTGACTTTTATATTTTTTTCCCAATGGAAGAAGGTGGAAGAGGGAATGTCCGGGGTGCATGGGGTCCTTAATGATGCTGGCTGCTTTTCCCGAGATAGCGGGGAGTGTAGACAGAGTCAATGGATGGGAGGCTGGTTTGCGTGATGGATTGGGCTACATTCACAAGCCTTTGTAGTTCCTTGCAGTCCTGGGCCAGAGCAGGAGCCCGTACCAAGCTGTGATATGACCAGAAAGAACGTATTGGTATCTTAGTTTGGGATGATTCCCCAGTCCAATGGGTCACAATTATCCCAAACGTCTCAATGTCACATGGCTTTCCACCAACTCACAAGCACGATATTTTGTTTCCAACTGAGTCTTTGGCCTCACACAATCAGTCTTATCTAAAAGAAAATCATACCCTCAATGTCACTTTGCAGCCAGTGAAGTAATTTTTGAAGCGTGGTTATTGTTGTAATAAAAGAAACGCAGCAGCTAAACTGGACCCAACAGTAAAGAGTGACAGTGACCACACAACCTGGCTTTACTGATGTTGGTCGGGGGACGGGGGCGGGGAAACGAATGTCGTCCAGGGAACCGAGGAACTCCCCTGCACTTCTCCAGATGTTACAGTGGGGTCCTCCTCACCCACCTTCAGGGGACAGGGGGATCGTCAACCTAACATCATATCTGAAAGGTGATATCTCCCCCAATTCTGCACCAAAGTGTCAGCGATTAGAACAAAGAACAGTACAGCACAGGAACAAGCCTGCACGACACATGACATCTTTCTAAACTAAAAACCTTTTGCCTCTACGTGGTCCGTATCCCTCTATCTGCTCCTATTCGTGTATCTGTTAAGATGCTGCTTAAACGTTGCTATTGTATCTAATTCTATCAGCTCCTCTGGCAGCGCGTTCCAGGCACTTACTACTCTGTGTGGAAAAAAACTTGCCTCTCATATCTCCTTTAAACTTTCCCCCTTTTACCATCAACCAATGCTGCCCAGTAATTTCTACGCTGGGAGAAAGATTCTGACTACCCATTCTGTCCGTGCCTCATCATTTTGTAAAATTTGATCAGGTTTCCCCTCAGCCCCCAATGTTCAAGTGAAAACAAACCAAGTTTCTCCAATCTCTCCTCATAGCCAACACCCTCCAAAGCAGGCAATATTCTGGTAAACCTTTTCTGTACCCTGTCCAAGGCCTCCACATCCTTCTGGTAGTGGGGCGACCAGAAATGTATGCTATATTCCAAACGTGACCTAACTAAAGTTCTTTACGGTTACAATATGACTTTATACTCCATGCCCCAACTGATAAAGGCAAGCATATGGTATGCCTTCTCAACTACCTTACCCACTTTCATGTGTTGCTACGTTCAGGGAGCTATGGACCTGTACATCCAGATCCCTCTGTCTTTTAATCATAGAATCATAGAATCCTACAGTGCAGAAGGAGGCCATTTGGCCCATCGAATCTCCTCAATCCCACCCTCACCCCATTACTCCATAATCCTATGCACTTACCCTAGCTAATCCCCCTGACACTAAGGGGCAATTTAACACAGCCAATCCACCTAAGCTGCACATCTTTGGAGTGTGGGAGGAAGCCGGAGCACCTGGAGGAAATCCACGCAGACATGGGGAGAACGTGCAGACTCCACACAGACAGTGGCCCAAGCCGGGAATCAAACCCGGGTCCCTGGTGCTGTGAGGCAGCAGTGCTAACCACTGTGCCACCGTGCTACTAATGCTTCTAAGGGTTTTACCATTTACTTCCCTCCTGCATTAGACCTTCCAAAATGCATCACCTTGCATTTGTCCAGATTAAATTCCATCTGCCATTTCTCCGCCCAAAATTTCGAGCCTATCTAGAACCCTACAGTGCAGAAAGAGGCCCTTCGGCCCATTGAGTCTGCACCGAACACAATCCCACCCAGGCCCTACCCCTATATCCCTACATATTATACCCACTAATCCCTCTAACCTCAGCTACCCTGGACACTAAGGGGCAATTTCTTAGCATGGCCAATCAACCTAACCCACACATCTTTGGACTACATCTAGATCCTGCTGTATCCTCTGGCAATCCTCTTCAGTATCCCCAGTCTTTGTGTCGTAACAAACTTATTCATCAGACCACCTAGAAACTCTGCTAGATCAAACAGCAGGAGTTCTGGCACAGAATTCTCTGCAACCACTGTCCACAGATCTCCAGTCAGAAAAACAATGTGATCAACACCAACATTAAGCTGGCAGAATATGGATGTTAGTCCACACACTGTCGACACAACCAAAGCAGAAGCTGAAATGCTGAACTTTCAGAATAAGAGGGCGTGAACTTATGACCTTGTGGGGAGAATAAGGGGACAGCTAAATAAAAATATCATCAAACTGCTAACAAGAGATTTTGTGCTGTGTGATGCAAAATCCTCTGGAACTTATAAGATAATTATAAACTAAGTATCATAGGACAGAGAACAGTAGAGTACAGGAACAGGCTCTTCCATAAAGACCATAAGACGTAGAAGCAGAATTAGGCCACTCGGCCCATCGAGTCTGCTCTGCCATTCAATCATGGCTGATATTTTTCTCAATCCCCGTTCTCCTGCCTTTTCCCCATAACCCCTGATCCCCTTATTAATCAGGAACCTATCTATCTCTGTCTTAAAGACACTCAATGACCCGGCCTCCACAGCCTTCTGTGGCCCACAATGTTGTGCCGAACATGATTCCAAATTAAACTAATCCCTTCTGCCTGCCCTTGATCCATATCCCTCTATTCCTCGCGTATTCACACACTAATCTAAAAGCCCCTTAAACACCCCTATCGTATCTGCCTCCACCACCACCCCGGCACCACATTCCAGACACCTACCACTCTCTGCGTAAAAACCTTGCCCCTTGCACCTGCTTTGAACTTTTTCCCTGCTCACCTTCAGTGCGTGCCCCCTAGTATTAGACATTTCAAATTTGGGGAAAAGAGATTCTGACTGTTGACTCCAACTCTGCCTCTCATAATTTTATATTCTTCTATCAGGTCTCCCCTCAGCCTCCGTCACTCCAGATAAAACAGCCCTAGTTTGTCCAGCCTCTCCTTACAACTCATCCCTCTAATCCAGGCTGCATCCTTGGAAACCTCTTCTGCCCCCTCTCCAAAGCCTCCACATCCTTCCTGTAATGTGGCGACCAGAATTGAACGCAATACTCTAAGTGTGGCCTTTAACCACACTCCTATAAAGCTGCAATGGGACATCCATGGTTCTTAACTAATGGGCACGATTTTTAAGTTTCTAAGTTTAAGTTTTTTTATTAATGTCACAAGGAGTTACATTAACACTGCACTGTGAAAATCCCCCAGTCACCACACTCCGGTGCCTGTTCGGGTACACGGAGGGAGAATTTAGCCTGGCCAATGGATCTAACCAGCGCGTCTTTCGCACTGTGGGAGGAAACCCACACAGACACGGGGAGAATGTGCAGACTCTGCACAGGCAGTGACCCAAGTCGGGAATCAAACTCCGCTCCCTGGCACTGTGAGGCAGCAGTGCTAACTACTGTGCCACGCTGCCACCCTGGGGGTTTCCTCTGAGGAATGTTAGTTGGCAGGGGAGGTGACCACTGCCCATCACTCAGATGGAGGTGTCATCTCAGAGAAGCCAGTGGCTCTATGCTCCTAACAGCGCCACTGGCAGCTGTGGCTGTGACTGGGACGACAAGCAGTTTTTTTCATTCATTCATGGGACGTGGGCATCACTGGCTGAGTCAACATTTATTGCCTATCCTTAGTTGCCCAACAGCAGTTGGGAGTCAACCACATTTCTGTGGCTCTGGGGTCACATGTAGGCCAGACCGGGGTAAGGACGGCAGATTTCCTTCCCTAAAGGACATTAGTGACCCAGATGGGTTTTTCATAGTCATCAATGGATTCTGAATTCCAGATTCTTTTTTTCCCAGATCCTAATTCCCTGGGCGGAATTTTATAGCCCTCCCCCACCACTGAGACTTTACCGTATCCATCAAATAGGGTGGGAGTTGTGTAACTGCCCGCCACAATTTACAGCAACTCCCCCCCCCACCCCCGCTACCCCTGCCACAATGGAGCTGTAGAATTCGCACCCCCAACCCCCAGCTCCCCTCCCCGCCTCCCCACCGATCCTGACATCCATGACCAGCCAAGTTCAGGGATCGTGCAGTGGCCGGGAGAAGGGAGGTGAGTTCCGGGATGAGGAAAAGAGGATGAGGGGATGACAGAGAGACCTGAGGGTGGAGGTAAGTGGTTCGATGTGGAGAGAGGCATGCCTCCCTTCCCACATGAGGTCTCAGCAGGCTAAGCTGTTTCCCCCCCTTCCCTCGAATTCTCACCCCCCCCCCCCCACACAAACTCAAAATTGAGACCCGGCAGCAAATGGAAACTTTGAATCGCCAATTAAATCGCCACAGTTGGGATGAGGGTGGCCAGGCATGTCTAGGCCTTACTAGGCCTCACTAGGCCGAAGGGAGGTTTTCCTCTGAAAATAGCAGGTAATAAACGAGCACGTAATTTTTTTTAGGGTAATGTTGGTGAGGGATTTGTATCGGCCACAGCACTGGAAAGAGCGCCTCTGTTTCTCTGTCGGGAAAGCGCCCTGGGCCACGTCTTCTGTGAAGGGGGGGGGAGGGTAATAGGCCCGAAATTTGTCATCTCATCTAAAAAGCAGCACCTCCGACGGTGCAGCACTCCCTCAGTACCGCGCTGGGGAGCGTCAGGCCTGAATTGTGCACTCGGGGTGGGCTTTGAATTCGTGACGTTCGGACTCAGGTCTCTATTCCCTCCCTCCGACCCCGAGGAGTTGCCAAAATTCACATGTGGCCTCCTGCGGGGAGTTGGGCGAAAATGACGGGTGTTTCTGTGGGGTGGAGGCCTGCTTCTGGGCCTCACCCGGGGCGATGGGAAGTGTAAGAGGGTTTGGACGATGCGTTGCTCTAACAATAGGCACTGGCGGATGTGTGGGTACTCCCTCAGTAGCACGAGTACCTGCCCCAAAACCATTGAAATCCAGACACCCCACCCACAATGCCTGCCTCTTGTAGCCTGGTAAACTCTAAAGGAACCCAAGTCATTTTGCAGGTGGTCGGGGGGAGGTAGTAAAACAGCAACATGTCAAAGATTGTAATGTTCCTTTTCTCTGCACTTGCTTCAGTTTTTTGAAAATTCCCCACTCAGCACAGCCTCAGCAACGGAAGAACCCTCAGAAATTGTGCAAAAAGAAAGTGAAAATACGCAAAGATTAAAAATAACATCTTTTTCTTCCAGCTGCCTCAGAATTCTCATTAAATGCTCACCGTGCTTTGCACCCTTTCTTTCCCTTCTCAGCAAATGTGGTGTTTCCCAATCCCTGTGACGGAAGCATGGTCACATGAGAGTACAACTAGGGGTGCAATCTCACTGGCCATTCGTGCCACGATATCGCTGCGGGGAAGGCGGAGAATTTGGCACTCGGCCTATTCTCCCTTCACTGTGGCGGGATGGGAAAATCCCGCTGGCACGAACGGTCGGACAATTCCGACCCCGGTCTTAGAATCAGCCCTGAGCTTGTTTGATTTGATTTGATTTTGTACAATCATAGAATCCCGACAGTGCAGAAGGAGGCCATTCGGCCCATCGAGTCTGCACCGACCACAATCCCACCTAGGCCTTATCCCCCTAACCCCACGTATTTACCCCTGCTAATCCCCCTGACACTAAGGGGCAACCGAGTACGGTCGATCAACCTGACCCACACGTCTTTGGACTGTGGGAGGAAACCAGAGCACCCAGAGGAAACCCACGTAGACACGGGGAGAACGTGCAGACTCCACACAGACAGTGACCCAAGCCGGGAATCGAACCCGGGTCCCTGGCGCCGTGAGGCAGCAGTGCTAACCACTGTGCCATGTGCTTTGATTTATTATAGTCACATGTATTAGTATACAGTGAAAAGTATTGTGTCCAGCATACTATACAGACAGAGCATACCATTCATAGAGAAGGAAAGGAGACAGTGCAGAATGTGGTGTTACAGTCACAGCTAGGGTGTAGAGAAAGATCAACTTAATGCGAGGTAGGTCCATTCAAAAGTCAGACAGCAGCAGGGAAGAAGCTGTTCTTGAGTCGGTTGGTACGGGACCTCAGACTTTTGTATCTTTTTCTCGACGGAAGAAGGTGGAAGAGAGAATGTCCGGGGTGTGTGGGGTCCTTCATTATGTTGGCTGCTTTGCCGAAGCAGTGGAAAGTATAGAGAAAAATCAATGGATGGGAGGCTGGTTTGTGTGATAGATTGGGCTACATTCGCGACCTTTTGTAGTTCCTTGCGGTCTTGGGCAGAGCAGGAGCCCAGACCAAGCTGTGATACAACCAGGAAGAATGCTTTCTATGGGGCATCCGTAAAAGTTGGCGAGAATCGTGGTGGACATGCCAAATTTCCTTCCTTTCCTGAGGAAAAGCCCTGTGGAACCCTCCAGCTATGTAGACCGACAAATGCATTAAACAATCACGTTGTCATCCATAAGATGCACTGTAGCAATGCCCCCAGACTTTTTTTGACAGTGTTTCACGAGCCTATGGCCTCTCCCACCTGGAAGGACAAGGACAGGAGGCACACAGAAACTCTAGTTCCCCTCCAAGTCGCTCACCATCTTGACTTGGAACTATATTGGCCGTTCCTTCACTGTTGCTGGGTCAAAATCCTGGAACTCCCTCCCTAACAGCACTGTGGGTGTACCTACACCTCAGGGACTGCAGTGGTTCCAGAGACAGCTCACCATCACCTTCTTAAGGGGCAATTAAGGATGGGCAATAAATGTTGGACCAGGCCAGCAACACCCACATCCCATGAATGAATTAAGATTAAAAGCTTGTCGAGAGAGTTTGCGGATGTGAAGTAAGGCCTTGTTTATGTTGTATTGTCAGATGCTAGTGAAGTCGAGATCTGAGTTGATATCAAATAGATAACAGCGTAGGAATGGTAAGGGATAAAGAAGAACTGAGGAAGAAGCTTGTGCAGATGTTGACTCTGTCATTGGAGAATGTGGCGATATCTGGTTCACGGAGACAAGGACAGATGGTCAAAGAGACGCGTTTCAGTTCTGCCAAGAATAAGCTCCAGAAAACATTGGGCGCTACGGTGGCACAGTGGTTAACACTGCTACCTCACAACACCAGGGACATGAGTTTGATTCCAGCCTTGGGTCACTGTCTGTGTGGAGTTTGCACGTTCTCCCCGTGTCTAACTTGCCCCTTAGTGTCCAAAGATTCTCCCCGTGTCTGCTTGGGTTTCCTCCAGGTGCTCCGGTTTCCTCCCACAGTCCCAAGATGTGCAGGTTAGGTGGATTGGCTGTGCTAAATTGCTCCTTAATGTCCAAAGATGTGCAGATTAGGTAGATTGACCATACTGAATTGCCCCTTAGTGTCCAAAGATGTGCAGGTTAGGTTGTTTGGCCATGCTAAATTGCCTCTTAGTGTCCAAAGATGTGTACGTTAGGGGGATTACTGGGGTAAACACATGGGACTTCGGATGTAGAGCTTGAATGTGTTGGTCTGTTGGATAGTCGGTGCAGGCTTGATGGATCGAATGGCCTTCTTCTGCGCTGTGGTGATTCTTTGATTAGTGTTGAGCTATTTACTGCACATGCTGGCCAGAGGGAACTGTGCATCGAACGAACTGAGCTGCCTTTCAAACCTGTGCAGGGATCGAAACGCATCCCGCTATCCGCTCGGAAATTTGTGATGTCCTGCATTTGGCCTTGTGTAAGTGATCACTTATCTCCCATCTCCCTCTCTATAATTCCCAGGATCCCAATCCCTGGGGATCAGAGGGTTCATGTTCCTCAGTTTAAATTTGGAGTGTGACAGCTCGGAAGGGATGGGTTAGAAGGCAGGTGTAAATAAATCAACAGGCAGGTATGTCTGAATTAACAGGTCCATTTTGTGAGGGACACCATACACACAATACCTTGCTAGCAGGATTTTGATTTGACATGTTATTGTCACACGTATCAGTGTACAGTGAAAAGTATTATTTTTTGCGCAGTGTATAGACAAAGCATACCGTTCATAGAGAAGGAAAGGAGTAGCGTTACAGTCATAGCTAGGGTGTAGAGAAAGATCAATTTAGTGTAAGATAGGTCCATTCACAAGTCTGACAGCAGCAGGGAAGAAGCTGTTCTTGAGTCGGTTGGTACGTGACCTCAGACTCTTGCGCGTTGTTCCCAATGGCAGAAGGTGGAAGGGAGAAGGTGGGGGGTTCTTGATTACGCCGGCTGCTTTTCCCAAGGCAGCAGGAAGTGTAGATGGAGTCAATGGATGAGAGGCTGGTTTGCCTGATGGATTGGGCTACGTTCAAAAGCTTTTGGAGTTTCATGCAGTCTTGGGCAGAGCAGGAGCCCATATCAAGCAGAAAGAATGCTTTCTATCGTGCATCTGTAAAAGTTGGCGAGAGTTGTAGCGGACATGCCAAATTTCCTTCGGCTCCTGAGAAAATTTGTGGGGTTTTTTTAATTAAAGGAAATGAGGCTTCAGAGACAGGACGACAACAATGTGGTGGATTTTCCAATCCATACCTACGAACAATCAGATGCCAAACCAAAAAATGATTTCAGAGTTTCCCTGAGTGTTTGCGGGGTGTTTACGCGTGAGAGGGACTGGGACGTAGGCTCAATTTGCTGACAGAACTCTGCGCTACCTTCCTGTCTGCTGGCTTCCATTGAGACATTAGTGTTGCAGGCAGAAAGTATTGAGAAATAAGGAAGTATACCAAATGGGTTGCGAAAGTGAGTCAAACTGTGGGGTAATTATTATTAACTTTCTGTGGTTTGGTGTCAGCCATGTTTTTATTGTTATTTTCACTGGGTGAATTTCAGATTGCACATGAGAGAAATTCCCAGCACAGGAGATGACATCCTGGTGCAGTGTTGACATCAAATATTTCCCCAACCTCTGGATCAGATTCCAGTCTGTGACTCACTCCTGGGTATCTGTTATTCTATATATAAACCTCCCCCTCGATTAGATTCCAGTCTGTAACTCACTCCCGGGTTTCTGTTATTCTATATACAAACCTCCCCCTCAATTAGATTCCAGCCTGTAACTCACTCCCGGATATCTGTTATTCTATATATAAACCACCCCGAACTCCTCGATTAGATTCCAGTCTGTAACTCACTCCCGGATATCTGTTATTCTATATATAAACCACCCCGAACTCCTCGATTAGATTCCAGTCTGTAACTCACTCCCGGATATCTGTTATTCTATATATAAACCACCCCGAACTCCTCGATTAGATTCCAGTCTGTAACTCACTCCCGGTTATCTATTATTCTATATATAAACCATTCAAAACCTCTCGAATAGGTTTCAGTCTGTAACTCACTCTTGAGTTTCTGTTATTCTGTATATAAACCACCCCGAACCCCTCGATTAGATTCCAGTCTGTAATTCACTCCCGGGTATCTGTTATTCTATATATAAACCACCCCGAACCCCTCGATTAGATTCCAGTCTGTAACTCACTCCCGGATATCTGTTATTCTATATATAAACCACCCCGAACCCCTCGATTAGATTCCAGTCTGTAACTCACTCCCGGTTATCTATTATTCTATATATAAACCATTCAAAACCTCTCGAATAGGTTTCAGTCTGTAACTCACTCCTGAGTTTCTGTTATTCTATATATAAACCACCCTGAACCCCTCGATTAGATTCCAGTCTGTAACTCACTCCCGGGTATCTGTTATTCTATATATAAACCACCCTGAATCCCTCGATTAGATTCCAGTCTGTAACTCACTCCCGGGTATCTGTTATTCTATATATAAACCACCCCGAACCCCTCGATTAGATTCCAGTCTGTAACTCACTCCCGGGTATCTGTTATTCTATATATAAACCACCCTGAATCCCTCGATTAGATTCCAGTCTGTAACTCACTCCTGGGTCTCTGTTATTCTATATATAAACCTTTCTCAGGAATGTCGTCAGGGCGTTTAATTAATTCCTTCACCAGGTGTTGGGTATCACTGGCGAGGCTATTTCCTAATTGCCTTTGCCCTACATCATATTAATAGATATGTGAGCCAACCACATGTAGTCCAGACTGGGTTAGGATGACAGATTTCCTTTCCTAAAGGACATTAGCAAAGCTGATGAGTTTTTCTGACAATTGACAATGGTTTCACGGTCTCCATTATTGAGAGTAAATTTCAGATTTTATTGAATGATTTTCAGTTCCACCGTCTGGTATACCGAGCTGGGATTTGAACCCACAGTTTTTGGATTGCTAATCCGGAGACATCACCACCTGACCTTCTCCTCCAGACGTTACAACAGAGCCTGATCTCTGTCCTCACAATTCACGGCTGCGGGGGTGGGGTGAAATATGTGAGGGTCGTATGCAGTGTTGTTGTGGGGTGGGGAGGGGGTCAGTGTACAGCATACATGTGAGTGGTTAGCACTGCTGCCTTGCTGCGCTAGGGTCCTGGGTTCAATTCCGGCCTTGCCTCACTGTCTGTGTGGAGTTTACACATTCTCCCCGTGTCTGCGTGGGTTTCCTCCGGGTGCTCCGGTTTCCTCCCACAGCCCAAAGATGTGAGGGTGAGGTTGATTGGCTGTGCTAATGTCAGGACTAGCAGAGTAAGTACGGGGATAGGGACTGGGTGGGATTGTTGTTAGTGCAGACTCGATGGGCCAAATGGCCTCCTTCTGTGCTGTAGGAATTCTACGTTCAATGTTGGAGATTGGATCAGAGATGTGGGTGAAAGAAAGGCAATGAGAAATAGAAATTATTTTCATCTGGGGGCAACAGGGGCTAACAGGGACCTGATAGACCAAATGGCCTGTTTCCGAACTGTAAAGTATTTCTCTGCATGAATTAAAGTTTATTTATTTTATTAGTGTCACATTACATTAACACCACAATGAAGTTACTGTGAAAATCCCCCAGTTGCCACACTCCGGCGCCTGTTCGGGTACACTGAGAGAGAATTTAGCACGGCCAGTGAACCCTAACCAGCACGTCTTTCAGGCTGTGGGAGGCAACCAGAGCACCCAGAGGAAACCCACTCAGACATGGGGAGAATGTGCAGACCCCGCACAGCCAGTGGCCCGAGCTGGGGATCGAACCCAGTTCCCTGGCGCTTGTGAGGCAGCAGCGCTAACGACTGTGCCACTGTGCCGCCCATATGTGAGAATCTGTGCCTTTTCACCTCCGATGGCTAACTATCTTTTGCACCTTCTCCCCGTGTCTGCATGGGTTTCCTCCGGGTGCTCCGGTTTCCCCCCACACTCCAAGGATGTGCAGGTTAGGTTGATTGGTTCGGTAAAATTGCCTCTTAAAGTCCTGAGATGCGTAGGTTAGAGGGATTAGCGGGTAAATGTGTAGCGATGTGGGGATAGGGCCTGTGTGGGATTGTGGTCGGTGCAGACTTGATGGGCCAGATGGCCTCTTTCTGCGCTGCAGGGTTTCCATGATTCTTTGATCTTGTTTTGCGTGACCAATTATTGCACCCTTTTATCTTCTTCCCCCACTCTATCTGCAGTGTTTGGTTACAGGGTCACCCTTCTGAGCTGACCTGACTCATTCTCCTTCTGTGGTCGCTTGGTTAAGCTGATACGGTTGGCAGATTAATATTGGGTACCACATCCTCTGTGCAGGCAGCACTTCAACATAACTCTCTCTCATTGGCTTACAGGTCATAGACACTCTGTCCTATTTATCATACACTTCCATTGCGCAGAGGAAAGGAATCTGGTAAGTGGAACCGTCGCCACCTTATACACCACTCACCTCCACCTCCCCCTGAATGGACGGACACACTGCTGTTTCTGTGGCAACTTCATGAGACTTTAGTGAGGTTGGCAGAGGAAGCTTTCCTTGTTAAGAGTTTCCACTGAACCCATTGTAAATCAGTGAAAGGACCATTTCCTCACCACAAACTTATTTATTTACACTTGAGATGAATAAATCCCAAGGTTGATCAGATGGTTGGAGAAGCCCCCAGTTTCTATACTCCAGATTCCATGTATAATTCTTCACTCAGTTCTCGATTCAAAGCTTCTTTGCTTCTGTGAACAGAACCAAAGAGCCTGTGTTTTGACCGTACCGTTATTGTTCAGGAAGCTCTTAAGGTGCTTTGCAGCCAGTTAAGTACGCTTTGTAGTGTTACAATGTAGGGAGGCAAACACTCAGTTTACGCACAGCAAGCTCCCAGTGTGATTGCAAGAACGTTTCAATGTAGATTTTGGTTTGACTCCATGGGGTGGGCCTCGCTCGTCCCGAAACCGGAAAATCCCGCCCGAGGTCGATGCTTCCCAATGTCCGCCCCTTGCCCGCTCCGATTCCCGAGGTGGGCAGGGCTGGTAGAATTTCGGTGCATCTGTACAGACAGCTCGTGCAGGCTAACTCCTTTTATGTACCTTGGAACCCTAGCCCAACTCCTTATTGGAGTAATGTTTAATCCCACTGGCTCACTCTGACTCAGCAATAGATACAACACCCAAGAAACCCCCTCCCCAAAAAAATCAACTCTCCAACACACACACGCACACACACATCACTTGGATATCCATCCCAGCCCCCGGAAACATGTAAACAGCCAACCTAACAGCCCCCTCCTCCTAACACACACCATCTCAACAACCAACTCCCCCCCACAAACCATCTAAAATACAACAGAAACAGACCATCACTCTGTTTCCCTTTGTCCTCCCCACCACTGCCCCCTCCCAACACCCCGCCACATCCTGCCACAGTACAGTACCCCCCACGCACCACCACACACAAGAAAAAACTAACACGGATAATAATATATAAAATTTAAGAGAAAGGCCCAGGAGGCAAGAGGACAACAGCCATTGAATAAGGGCAAGGCATCACAGGGGGCAACAAGGGTTGGATATGAGCTGAATGAAAAGTGGCAGAGCAGGAAGAGAAAGGAGACACGTCCTCTCACTGTCTGACCCCAGAAATGTCTCTCTCTCCTGTATCACAAACTGCATAATTTACACTAACTCTCATGTGGTGAGGTTTAGTGAACAGCTGCTGTAGTACATGCCGTGTGAAGGAAGTGAATAAAATATATCTTTTTCCAGCTCCTTCCCAACAGAGGACAGCTTGGTCAACGATGATATCTACAGTGGCCTTTCCGATGTCATTGAGTAAGTAACAGATTACTGCAACACTCTGGCCTTGCACCCTCAGCAATCTAACACTCTGCTGCCTGTATCCTCGCCTGCACTGCCCTGTTCGCCTGTCCTCGCTGACCTGCACTGGCTCCTAGTCTAACACCTCCATTTTATAAATGTATGTCCCTTGTTTCAAATCCCTCTCTTTCTCCCTTCTCTCTCTCTTTCTCTCTGACCTTCTCCATCTCCGCAACCCTCTGCGCTCCTCCAACTCTGGCCTCTTGTGCATTTATTTTGATTTTCGTTATCATGGATGGTTGTGTTTTTAGCATCCAGGAACCCTCAGCTCTGGAATTGGGATAGCACAGTGGTGCCTCACAGCGCCAGGGACCCGGGTTCGATTCCAGTCTCGGGGTCACTGTCTGTGTGGAGTTAGCACATTCTCCCCGTGTGCGCATGGGTTTTGCCGGGTGCTCCGATTTCCTCCCACAGTTTAAAGATGTGGGGTTATGGGAATAGGGCCTGGGTGGGGTTGCAGTTGGTGTAGACTCGATGGGCCAAATGGCCTCCTTCTGCACTGGAGGGATTCTATGAATTCCCTCTGTAAACCTCTCCATTCCTCTCTCCTTCTCTCTCTTCTCTTTGACCAAGCTTTGGTCAACTGCCATAGTTTCACCTTGGTGCCACATTTTGTTTGGTAACCCTCCTCTGAAACATATTGGGATGCGAAAGGTGCTATGCAAATGCACCTTTTGGCCATGGCTGGTTGACGTGCTGTGGCCTGGTACTGATGGAATGCAACCCAATAGAGATATTGTCATCACAGTGAGAGGGTTAGAAGTCGAGAATCTCCTCTAACCACCTGCATTAGATTGGCAACCCAATGAGAGTTCTCATCAATTAGCCTGCTTTCCAGTTAAAGAGTTAATAATTCCACAACACCTCCCCATTGTCGAGCTTTGCTCGTTGCACATGGTTAGATGTTGGGTCATGATTGAAGTTTCTATTCTGGAGTTCTTTGTGGTGACCCTGTAGCAGGTCTTGTGTACACTGGGTGGCGTCCCTACCTCTGGACTAGAAGTTCCAGGTTCAGGTTCAACACCAGGGGTGAGATTTTCTGACCACACACAGCCCAAGACCCAAAAACCCCACCCCAGTTCAACGGGTCTTTGCATAGTCTGCACCCCACTCCCAAACACTCCCACCCCAACCCCACCATGCCCTCCCACCCCGCCCACTACCCAATTCTGATGGCGGGTAAAACAGGAAAACCCTGGTCCAGGATTTCTTGGCTATGCACAGTGGCACAGTGGTTAGCACTGCTGCCTCACAGCACCAGGGACCCAGGTTTCGATTCCTGTGTGTCAATGAGAGTGTGCGAGAGAGTGTGTGAGTGAGAGAGTGAGTGAGTGTGTGAGAGAGATAATGTGTGAGAGAATGTACGAGTGAGAATGTGAGTGAAAGAATGTGTGTTTGTGAGAGAGCGTGTGTGAGAGAGTGTGACTGAGACTGCTTGAGAGAGCGTGTGTGTTTGTGCAAGAGTGTGTGTGAGAGAGTGAGTGTGAGTGTGTGAGAGAGTGACTGAGACTGTGTGAGAGAGAGTGTGTGTGTTTGTGTGAGAGTGTGTGTGAGAGAGTGAGAGAATGTGTTTGAAAGAGAGAGTGTGTATACGAAGGAGAGTGAGTGTGTGTGTGTGAGAGATGTGTGAGAGAGAGTGAGAGAATGTGTGTGAAAAAGAGAATGTGTGTGAGGGAGAGTGAGTGTGTGTGTGTGGAAGTGTGTGAAGTTATACTAATGTAACACATGAGCCCACATTCTTTGTCTGAACAGTGACACTGGAGAGGAAGATGATGACCTTTATGATTGCGTGGAAAACGAAGATGATGAAGGAGGTGAAATCTATGAAGATCTGATGAGGACTGAGGTTGGCCTAGCACCGGTACGAGACCACAGCTGCCAACTCCGGCATCGCCTGGCCCCCTTCCCTTGTGTTCAGGCAGGGCAGTGTTGGGGTGGGGGAGTCAGGATTATACTGGCTGGGTTGCAATATCCAGGATAGACCTCAGGTCAAAGTCTTGTCCTTGCGAAGAGAAGGCCCTGGGTGGTGACTGGCTCCATTTTTGCTGCTTTCCACTCAGTGAGGAAATTCGGGATGGGAATCTGCTCTCAGGCATGCCCACCCATCATCGTTCTGAGGTGCCAGGGGCTAAAGCTGGGCGAATTACACCCCCACCCTCCGACTCCCCTCCATAGAAACCCATCCCTCTGGCAACCAGATTAAAGTAACATAGCAACATATGGAGGGGGGGGTGCTGCTGGGAACTCAACTGCTACCACCCTACTGTGTGTGTGTGTGTGTAAGCCCACTGACTACCAGGAGACCACAAGGTGAATTCAGTGCTGGTTGGCACTGTATTTTCCACACTCTCGGAGAAGTTCCTGAGAAATTGTACTGCCACTCCGAGCAGTGAATGGTTTCAACATTAAAGCCAACCTTTGTGCCAACGGTGCTCTACATGATGGCACAGTGGGTTAGCACTGCTGCCTCACAGCGCCAGGGACCTGGGTTCGATTCCCAGCTTGGGTCACTGTCTGTGCGGAGTTTGCACGTTCTCCCCATGTCTGCGTGGGTTTCCTCCAGGTGCTCGAGTTTCCTCCTGCACTCCAAAGATGTGCAGATTAGGGGGATTGGCCGTACTAAATTGCACCTTAGTGTTCAAAGATGTATAGGTTAGGGTGGACTGGCCATGCTAAATTGCCCCTTGGTGTCCAAAGATGTGTAGTTTAGTGGGATTAGCCAGGGTAAATGCCTGAGGTTACAGGGATAGGGTCTGGGTGGGATTGTCGCGCAGGTACAATGGGCTGAATGGCCTCTCTCTGCACTGTAGCGATTTTACGGGCGAGATTGTCCGGCCTCCCAGCCATGCGTTTCCTGCCAGGGGGAGGCGCTGGATTGTTTCCTCGCGGCTGGGTTCTCTCGTCCTGCCGCTGTCAGTGGGAACTCCCATTGATGTCACCCCACGGGAAACCTGCAGGCGGCGGGGTGGGGCTGGGGTTGCGCCGCTGGCGGGACCGGAGATTCCCGCCAGAGTGAACGACCGGAGAATTCCGGCCTCTGATCCTACGATTCACGCGGTTGGGCTCACAACCTCCCATTCCCGCGGGCAGCCACTTAACGGTGACCCCGTGTCCCAGTGAAGGAGAGGTGGGTTGGGAGGAGGGTGGGGGGATGGGGGCGGGGGTGGAGATGTTGGCGGGGGGGTGGAGATGGTGGGGGGGGTGGTTGCAGGGAAGGCAGGGCAGGTGGAGATTTGGGAATTGTGTTTTTGGGTGGGGGCGTACTGTTCGATGAAATGAGTCATTGTCTCACCACCGGGATGTTGGGCATCTATATTCCAGCCACAGAAGATGACTGAGTTCGATAAACGGAATTGCTGCCTTCAGGAAATTAGACAGACAGAGGAAAAATACACGGAAACGTTAGAGTCCATACATCAGGTAGGTTCAAGGCCAGGGAGCCAACGGGCAAGGAACAGAATGTACCAGTTTGTGTAGACCATGGCCGCGTACTATTATCGAGAGGTTTGCAGCATGGAAACAGGCCCTGCGGCCCAAATTGTCCAGTTTTTAACCATTAAGCTAGCCCCAATTGCCCACGTTTGGCCCATATCCCTCTGTACCCATCTTACCCATGTAACTCTCTAAATGCTTTTTTAAAAGACAAAATTGTACCTGCCTCTGTTACCACCTCCAGCAGCTTGTTCCAGACACTCACCACCCTCTGTGTGAAAAAAGTTGCCCCTCTGGACACTGTTATATCTCTTTCCTCTTTACTTAAACCTATGCCCCCTAGTTTTAGACTCCCCTATCTTTGGGAAAAGATATTGACTATCTAGCTGATCTGTGCCCCTCATTATTTTATAGACCTCTATAAGATCACCCTAAGCCTCCTACGCTCCAGGGAAAAAAGTCCCAGTCTCTCCTTATAACTCAAAGCATCAAGTCCTGGTAGCATCCTAGTAAATCTTTTCTGCACTCTTTCTAGTTTAATAATATCCTTTCTACAATAGGGTGACCAGAACTGTACACAGTATTCCAAGTGTGGCCTTACCAATGTCTTGTACAAACTTCAACAAGACATCCCAACTCCTGACCAATGAAACCAAGCATGCTGAATGCCTTCTTCACCCTTATTGTTGTTAGATGATTAATCCAGAAATTCAGCTAATGCTCTGAGGACCCGGGTTCGAATCCCGCCACGGCAGATGGTGGAATTTGAATTCAATTAAAAAATCTGGAATTAAGAATGTACTGATGACCATGAAACCTTTGCCGGAAAACCCCATCTGGTTCACTAATGTCCTTTAGGGAAGGAAATCTGCCGTCCTTACCCGGTCTGGCCTACATGTGACTCCAGAGCCACAGCAATGTGGTTGACTCTCAACTGCCCTCCAAGGGCAACTAGGGATGGGCAATAAATGTTGGTCCAGCCAACGATGTCCATGTCCCATGGATGAATAACAAAAAAGTGTTCTTGTTGTCTATTGGATCCTGATGTTGGTATTAATTACACTTTGAACTTGCAAAGAGCTCTTTATGTTTAACTATTGCCATGTTACCTTGTACAGTAGAAGGACCAGTTTGAATATTTCTGGCCTACATGTGACTCCAGACCCATGGAAATGTAGTTGATTCTTAAATATCCGCTGAAATGACCCGGAAAGCCACTCTTTTAGGGCAATTAATGATGGGCAGTAAACTCTGACCAGCCAGTGATGCGCACATTCCATGAATGTCTAAAAAAAATGTCTAATTAAGTGGGTGAGGGTCTGGCAGATGGAGTACAATGTTGGTAAATGTGAGGTCATCCAGTTTGGTAGGAATAACAGCAAAATGGACTATTATTTAAATGGTAAAAAATTGCAGCATGCTGCGGTGCCGAGGGACCTGGGTGTCCTTGTGCAGGAATCTCAAGGAGTTGGTTTGCAGGTGCAGCAGGTAATTAAGAAGGCGAATGGAATTTTGTCCTTCATTTCTCGAGGGATGGAGTTTAAAAACAGCGAGGTTATGTTGCAGCTGTATAAGGTGTTGGTGAGGTCACACCTGGAGAACTGTGTAGTTTTGGTCTCCTTACTTGAGAAGGGATATACTGGCACTGGAGGGGGTGCAGAGGAGATTCACTAGGTTGATTCTGGAGTTGACAGGATTGGCTTATGAGGAGAGACTGAGTAGACTAGGGATATACTCATTGGAATTCAGAAGAAGGAGGGGAGATCTTATAGAAACATATAAGATTATGAAGGGATTAGATAAGATAGAAGCAGGGAAGTTGTTTCCACTGGCGGGTGAAACTAGAACTAGGGGGCATGACCTCAAAATAAGGGGGAGCAGATTTAGGACTGAGTTGAGGAGGAACTTCTTCACACAAAGGGTTGTGAATCTGTGGAATTCCCTGCCCAATTGAGGCTCCCTCATTGAATGTTTTTAAGGCGAAGATAGATAGAGTTTTGAACAGTAAAGGGATTAAGGGTTATGGTGAGCGGGTGGGTAAGTGGAGCTGAGTCCACAAAAAGAGCAGCCATGATCTTATTGAATGGCGGAGCAGGCTCGAGGGGCCAGATGGCCGACTCCTGCTCCAAGTTCTTAAGTTCCTATGTATGAACAAATGTTTCTAAAAAGGTGCCTCAGAGTTGTCTTGTCCTTTGGTGGTTGAGTAAATTGGTGATCACTGACTTCTCAGTAATCTCTCTTTCTGTTTTACAGCATTTTTTTAAACCGTTGCATCGATTTCTCAACGCGCATGACCTGGAGAACATATTCCTCAACATCGAGGTGAGCCATTCGCTGTTGTCGCCAATGATTTGCTCTTTATTTTAATCTGAGTGGTTTGGGAAACACTCTATTTATCCAATCTATTTATCTTATTCTGAGTTGGGCACCTCAGCTGTTCCCAAAGTTCCCAATTTAGCTGAATGCCAAATTCTCTGTCCCCCCCTCTGGCGAGGGTTGGCACAGTCTCACAACACCAGGTTAAAGTCCAATAGGTTTATTTGATAGTAAAACCATAAGCTTTCGGGGTTTGACCATGCGTCAGTTGAGTGGAGAGTTCTGGTCTCAAACAGAGCACATAAAGGCACACACACACACAGTATAAAGGCATACTGTGTGTGCCTTTTATATGCTCTGTATGAGACCAGAACACTCCACTCAACTGACGAAGGGGCAAATGCTGAAAGCTTGTGAGTTTACTATCAAATAAACTGGTTGGACTTTAACCTGGTGTTGTGAGACTGTGCCAACCCTCGCCAGAGGGGGGGACGAACAGAGAATTTGGCATTCAGCGGGAGAATCCCGCCCAATGTCACCTCATTCGTTTTGTTTCTGATTATGTGAGTCTGTTCACTATTGATGCTGACTGTGTTTGATTAGTTAAGCCGGGTGTGACGACTCAGAGCAAAGCAAACATGTTGTAGAAGGTTCTGGAACTGACCCTATAAATATTTTAGTGTCACAAGTAGGCTTGCAATGAAGTTACCCCGTCGGGAAAGATACTAGAACGGAGGCGGCGAAAACAAACTGGGTCCAGGCCAGTGGGCTACATCCAGGCCTGGCCTGATGTGATTTAACCTCTGACCTTCACGGTGCAGGGGCTGACCCAGTGTGTGACCAGTTAAACACAGGCTCTGTCCTGAGGTAAAAAAATAAACAATTACTGCGGATGCTGGAATATCAGAAAATGCTGGAAAATCATAGAGCCCCCACCGTGCAGAAAGAAGCCATTCGGCCCATCGAGTCTGCATCGACCACAATCCCACCCAGGCCCTGTCCCCATAACCCCACCCATTTACCCTAGCCAGTCCCCCTGACAATTTAGCAATCCATCTAACCCGCACATATTTGGAGTGTGGGAGGAAACCCACACAGACACGGAGAGAACATGCAGACTCCGCACAGACAGTGACCCGAGCCGGGAATCGAACTCAGGCCCCTGGTGCTGTGAGGCAGCAGTGCTATCCACCGTGCCACTGTGCCATCCTGTCTAACACTGTGCTACAGTGCAGAAGGGGACACAGTGGAAAGCAAGGAGCTGGATTACTGTGAACCCATCTTGTGTTAACCGTGTAGACCAATTTTAACCCTCCCCCTGACCACCCCCGCCCCTCCCCCCACCCCCCCACCCCCCCCCCCACCCCCCCACCCCCCCCCCCCCATTGCATCTGAAGCAGTCTCACATAACAGAGCCCCAGCCTCAACTCCTCAGTTGTATCAACATCCCAATCACATCTGAACCAAGTGAGGATGGAGGGGGAAGGCAGAGCAAAGGGAGAGGCACCTTGGGGTGGGGAGGGGGGAGGCAGGAAGGAGCTACATTCTCAGGTGGATCGTGAATGGCACTGGGAGCTTCACAGCAGATGGCGTGGACTTTGCTCCATCGGCTGTGGCTGGGTCAGAGCCGGGATCCTATGTGGAATCACGCTGGCTTGGTATTCCTGAGCTTGGTATTCCTGAGCTTGGTATTCCTGAGCTTGGTATTCCTGAGCTTGGTATTTCTGAGGTTGGTATTTCTGAGGTTGGTATTCCTGAGCTTGGTATTCCTGAGCTTGGTATTCCTGAGCTTGGTATTTCTGAGGTTGGTATTCCTGAGCTTGGTATTCCTGAGCTTGGTATTCCTGAGCTTGGTATTTCTGAGGTTGGTATTCCTGAGCTTGGTATTCCTGAGCTTGGTATTCCTGAGCTTGGTATTTCTGAGCTTGGTATTCCTGAGCTTGGTATTTCTGAGGTTGGTATTCCTGAGCTTGGTATTTCTGAGGTTGGTATTCCTGAGCTTGGTATTCCTGAGCTTGGTATTCCTGAGCTTGGTATTTCTGAGCTTGGTATTCCTGAGCTTGGTATTTCTGAGGTTGGTATTTCTGAGCTTGGTATTCCTGAGCTTGGTATTTCTGAGGTTGGTATTTCTGAGCTTGGTATTTCTGAGCTTGGTATTTCTGAGCTTGGTACTCCTGAGGTTGGTACTCCTGAGCCTGTACCATCAGTCAAGAGCCTTCCCACTGCCTGCACGCTCAGCATACTCGGGATAAGCTGCCTCTCTCTCCTGTCTCCCACTCTCCAGCCCGTGCTTGTCGCCAGGAGGAAGGGGCAGGCTGCAGCAACATTACTTTATGTTTGTCTGTCCACAGGAACTACTGAATGTACACAGAGGTTTACTAGAAGAAATCCAAATCTCGATCAAAACCCAGAACGCCCAGAACCTCCATGAAATCTTCAATAATTACAAGAAAAGGTGAGCGTGTGTGTTTGTGTGTATATATGCACATGTGTGTGTGGGTGTGTGCGCGCGTGCATGTGCTTGTATGCACATGTGTATGCATGCATGTGCGTGTGTGTGTGCACATGTGTGTGAACACATGTCTGTATGAAGGTGTGTGTGCGCCGTCATGTGTGTATGCGTGTGTGCAATTGTGCATGTGTTTGGATGTGCGTGCATGCATATGTGTTTGTGTGTGTGTGTATACATGTGTGTGCGTGCATGTATATATGCATAAGTGCGTATGTATGTCGGCCTAACTATATTGAGCCACAGATTTTTGATGATGTGGCTGGGTGAGGTTTCTGTCCAAACAGAATCGATTCCAAAAGCACCTTTAACCAATCGAGCCTCTTTCTGCAATAAATTAAGTTGCTTTAGCAGCTTGTGTCTCCTTCATTTAGAGTCTTTCTCCGATAAGAGTTTTTAAAAATCCTTTCACGGGATGTGGGTGTCACTGGGGCAACATTTATTGCCCATCCCTAACTGCCCCTTGAACTGAGTGTCTCGCTTGGTCATTTCAGAGGGCAGTTAAGAGTCAACCACATTGCTGTGGCTCTGGAGTCACATATAGGCCAGACCGGGTAAGGACGGCAGATTTCCTTCCCTAAAGGGACATTAGTGAACCGGATGGGTTTTTCCCACAATGGTTACGTGGTTATCAGTAGACTCTTAATTCCAGATATTTTTTATTGAATTCAAATTCCCGTGGCTGAGATTCGAACCCGGGTCCCCAGGACATTAGCTGAGTTTCTGGGTTAATAGTCTAGCGATAATACCACTAGGCCATCGCCTCCTTGCAATTGCTGTGAGTCAGGTGTAGGCAAGGCTGGGTTAGGGTGGCCGATTTCCTTCCCTGAAGGACATGGGTGAAAGTTCATGGTGTATCTTCACACAGATACTGATGTTTTTTACCCGTTGGGGAATAGTGAGGGAAGTTGCTTTCCCAGCGGAACAGCGTTGAACACTCCTTCCATGGCCAACAGGTCCTGGCGCTGGACTCGAACCTGGACCTTCCGGTCCAGTGCTAGGGGCGCCACACCCACTGTGCCACAAGGCCTCCTAAAGATGGGTTTGCTGATAGTTTCACGATCTGAGATAATCTTTCATTTGCAGGTTCGATAAACTGAGTTTAAATTCCTCCAGCTGGCTTTGGGGGATTTGAACCCGTGTCCACTCTCCGCCGGTGCAATAGCCTGGACCTCTGGATGATTAGCGTAATTTGACATTGCCACCCCAGGCCCTGCCCCACCGCCCACTCCCCCCCGTCCCCCATTGCCACCACCCACCCAGTGATCGATGCGGCGAGTTGGCACTGATTGATTGACTGTGACCAGGATCTGTGCCGGGATCACTAACATCCTTCCTTTGTCTTCCCGAAGGTTGTTACTGTACGGAAGGTACTGCAGCCAGGTGGAGGCTGCCACAAAACACTTGGACAAGGTCGCGAGCCTTAGAGAAGACGTCCAGATGAAGCTGCAGGTAGGAGGAGGCTCTTCAACGTGACCGCGCTGCATCCACTTACAGTTCCCCACAGCTTCCTTCCTGTTTCACTTACCAACTGACACTCGCTGAGGTGGCAGAATCTCTCAGCATTCATTGGTACGGAGCTTGAGTGTCTCTGAAAGAAGAGGCATCCTGTCGAAACTTTTCGTCCTGCACTCATCAGGACAATGAAAAAAATTATCAGGGGAAACGGCAACTTTATGCTGTACGAGAAGAGAGTGCTGAGTGGTTGGGAACTGGACTCTGGTTGGTAGAGGGATTGCCATGGAAAATACACCAGTTGATATTGAGTGACAGTTAACTGTCAAGTATTGTTTGAAATTTAAACCAGTGGCTTGACTCTAGTCGGTCCAGGCATTGCCCAGAGGAATGATCCAACGAGTGGCTGTCACCTATTTTTTTCAGCTGTAACAGGTACAATGTGTGTAACTCCGACAAAGGGATGGGAATAGTAGTGTAAAAGTAATGTTTATTTATTAGTACAAGTAGGCTTACATTAACACCGCAATGAAGTTACTGTGAAAATGCCCTGGTCGCCTGTTCGGGTACACTGAGGGAGAATTTAGCACGGCCAATGCGCCCTAACCAGCACGTCTTTCAGACTGTGAGAGAAAACTGGAGCACCCAGAGGAAACCCACGCAGACACAGGGAGAATGTGCAGACTCCAGACAGACGGTGACCCAAGACGGTAATGAACCGGATCCCCAGAACTTTGATGTCTAGGGGTGCCACCGTGCCACCCCTAGACATCCTTAACACGCATGATTCTAAAACACATGCCATTCTTAATGACAGATCCAAACTCATGCCCATTGGAGCTACATCTGAACATAACCAAACAGACCTGCTCAGAAGCTATTCTCGTGTAAGGGTAACAAATCACCACATGAAAGGGTTCCTCCTCACAGCTCACTGCAACCACGGCACGGTGGCACAGTGATTAGCACTGCTGCCTCACAGCGCCATGGACCCTGGTTCGATTCTGGCCTCAGGTCATTGTCTGCGTGGAGTCTGCACGTTCTCCCTGTGTCTGCATGGGTTTCCTCCAGTTTCTCCCACAGTCCCAAGCTGTGCGGGGGTTAAGGGGGATTGACCATGCTGAATTGTCCCTCAGTGCCAGGGGGGGATTAGCAGGGTAAATAGGTGGGGTTATGGGAATAGGACCTGGGTGGTCGGTGCAGACTCGATGGGCTGAATGGCCTCTTTCTGCACTGTGATTGTATGACCATATATGTATGGGTTGCCCAAGACACACACACAAGTGATGCCCAATCCTGTCCCTGCTTATCTATGTCCAGTTCCACACAGGGTGAATTGTTACAATCAATTCTGACCAAATTTTCCAGATATGCGCTGAAGGATTCCTTTACATTTTGCAGTGACCATACAGGACAAATCTCTTCATTTCAGTGGTTTTAACATTAATAACATGGGGGCATGTGGAGAGGGGTTTACAATTTGCTGAGTTCCTTTTGACTTGGAGCCAGGCGGGTGCAGTGTTCTACATTCGATTGTGTGAGTCTGGTAATCGGTCTATGTTCAATGTGCTTGATTAGTTGAGTCTGGCCGAATACTCAGAGCTTAAGTCAATAGAAGCTACTAGAAGCCAAACTGTAAGCACGAGCTCAGACATTTTATGAGATTCTTTAAGACTTGTAAATAAACCTGTTGCCCCACTTAGAGACTGGTGTCATCTCAGCATCTCTGAGATTTATAAAATAAACAACAAACTGACAAAACACAACGGTGAACCCGACAACAATCAGTGCTAAAATTGCCCAACGGTAGCTTTGATCGAGACCAGTCCCTTTTCCCTAACCTTTCCCGCCACCTTTGCATCTTCCTTGTTTCTTTGAGCCAGACCTTTTGCTTTGTTTGGTTTCATTTTTAATCTTGAAATCCACAACCTGGAACAGTTTGCCCGGGAGGAATGGCCACCTTCCCCTGACACCTCGACCCCGGACGGTAGCGACGTCCTCCCTCAACACACCACGGAACGCAGCGGGGTAACAGCCAATTTCAAATTCTGCTGCCAGTAGGGAGAGCGAGTGCCACTTTAAGAAGACTCACCAGCAACTTTCTGCTGCTGCCATGGGAGTTCTTACCTGGGTGCTTGACACAAATGACATTTCATAGAATCCTTATAGTGTAGAAGGAGGCCATCCGGCCCATCGAGTCAGCAGCGACTGTTTGAGAGAAAGCATACCCAGGCCCACACACCCCATCCTATCCAATAGCCAATCCACCTAACCTCCACATCTTTGGACACTAAGGGGCAATTTAGCATGGCCAATCCCCCTAACCTACACATCTTTGGTGTGTGGGGGGTTGCACCCACTGTGTTTAAACCAGAGCACTGTGAAATTTCAAGGGGGTCTTTGTTGGGGATTTAAGATCGTCGATAGTTAAGAAATGGATTTTGCATGATGTGGATCTGGGAGGGGGTCGATTGGTGAGAATGCTCTATTGAAAGAGATTGTGTTCTGTTTGACGGGCTTCCATTGGTGAGACTGTCTTCTGCAAGAGAAGATACCTCTATAATAACACTCACTTTGTAATTATTCTCCATGACTCCACCTTGTGCCTTTATTCACTCAGCAAAAAGCAAAGCATTACCATCTCTAAGGGTTGTCTACTGTAATTCTTGGTGTTCTTTTTATCAGGAGTGCTCCAACAGAGCGAACAATGGAAGATTTACCCTACGGGACCTCTTGATGGTACCCATGCAAAGAGTCCTCAAGTATCACCTTCTGCTTCAGGTAGGCAAATGCAGAGAGTTTAAAGAATGTTTATTTATTGGTATCACCAATAAGCTTACATTAACACTGCAATGAAGTTACTGTGAAAATCCCCGAGTTGCCACACTGCAACATCTTTTCAGGTACACTAAGGTAGAATTTAGCACAGCCAATGCACCCTAACCAGCATGTTTTGGACACTTAGGGGCAATTTAGCATGGCCAGCCCCCCAACCTATACATCTTTGGACAGTAAGGGGCTATTTAGCATGACAAATCCCCCTAATCTACAAATCTTTGGACACTAAGATCCAAAGATTATCTTAGGACACTTAGGGCCAATTTAAGATGGCCAATCCACTCAAATGGCACACCTTTGGACTGTGGGAGGAAACCGGAGCACCCAGAGGAAACCCACACAGACACGGGGAGAACATGCAGACTCCACATAGTCACCCGAGGCCAGAATTGAAGCTGGATCCCTGGCGCTGTGAAATAACAGTGCTATCCACAAGTGCCACCCTCATTTTGGAACTGGAATGAAATCACCTTGGAACCCCAAGATGAGTCAATATTTTCAGGGACAGGAACGCTTAAAAAAAAAAGTCTGGTGATGTGGGCGTCACTGGCATTTCATTGTCCATCCCTGGTAGACATTAAGAAGACTGCAGTGAGCTGCCTTCTTGAACTGCTGCGGTGTAGGTACACCCCCCGTGCTGTAAGGGAGGGAGTTCCAGGAATTTAACCCGACAATGATGAAGAAACAGCAAATATGTGTCCAAATTGGGCTGGCAAGTTCGATTTAGAGGAGACAAGTTCTCATCCTTAAGTTCATAGGATCCCTATTGTGCGGAAGGAGGCCATTCGGCCCATCGAGTCTGTACCAACCACAATCCCATCCAGATCCTATCCCCATGCATTTACCCTGGCTAATCCCCCTGATGCTAAGGGGCAGCTTAGCATGGTCAATCCACCTAACCTGCACATCTTTGGACTGTGGGAGGAAACCCACGCAGACACGGGGAGAACATTTAGAGTCCACACAGACAGTGACCCAAGCCGGGAATCGAACCCGGGTTCCTGACGCTGTGAGGCAGCAGCGCTAACCCACTGTGCCACTGTGCTGTTCATACTGGATCACACTCTCATGTCTCACTAATGTGTTGTTGCAGGAATTAGTTAAACACACCACTGATGAAAAAGAAAAGGAGAACTTGCGATCAGCCTTGGATTCCATGAGGGTGAGTAGACGTTGCTTTCCAACTTTATATCTTTATATAGTGTCGAGAATTAATTATGGAGAATTAATGATGTATTTACCTTCACTCATTCCCCCTGCTTTAGGATTTGGCCCAGTCTATAAATGAAGTGAAAAGAGACAGTGAAACTCTCAAACAAATCACAAGCTTCCAGTTATCAATAGAGAATTTGGTAAGTCCAGAGTAATAAAAGTGTCTTAATAGTGTTCATCCACTTGTATAACATCTTTTTTGCTTTGGTTTGATGTATTATTGTCACATGTGTTAGCATATACATTGGAAAGTATTGTTTCTTGCGCACTATGCAGACAAAACATACTGTTCGTAGAGAAGGAAACAAGAGAGTGCAGAATGTAGTGTTACAGTCATAGGTAGGGTGTAGAGAAGGTCAACTTAATTCAAGGTAGGTCCAGTCAAAAGTCTAACAACAGCAGGGAAGAAGCTGTTCTTGAGTCGGTACGTGACCTCAGACTTTTGTATCTTTATCCTGACGGAAGAAGGTGGAAGAGAGAATGTCCGGGGTGCGTGGGGTCCTTAATTATGTTGGCTGCTTTTCCAAGGCAGCAGGAAGTGTAGACAGAGTCAATGGACAGGAGGCTGGTTTACGTGATGGATTGGCCTACATTCACGACCTTTTGTAGTTCGTTGCGATCTTGGTCAGAGCAGGAGCCCGTACCAAGCTGTGATACGTCCGGAAAGAATGCTTTCTATGGTGCATCTGTTAAAGTTGGTGAGAGTCATTGTGGACATGCCAAATTTCCTCAGTCTTCTGAGAAAGTAGAGGCATTGGCGGGCTTTCTTAACAATAGTGTCGGCATGATATGAAGAAGGTTGGTAGATACATTCACCAATCTCAACACATACACTTCCAGCAAAGACACTTGTCTCAAAGGATGTGGCAGAGCAGGTTACATGAGATACATTCCTATAGAGATGGATCAACCCCGGGATAGAAGGATATCTATATAATCAACCTGTGGTATTAAACAGGGGAAAGCAGGAGGTAGTGGAACAAATTGAATAGCCCTTTCAAAGAGCTAGCAGAGCATGGTAGGCCGAATGGCCTGTTACTGTGCTTGATAATTCTATATGGCTTCTTTGATGTGGGTTAGGTGGATTGGCCATGCTAAATTGCCCCTCAGTGTGAGGGGGACTAGATGGGGTGGATGCATGGGGTTATGGGGATAGGGCCTGAGTGGGATTGTGGTCAGTGCGGACTCAATGGGCCGAATGGCCTCCTTCTGCACAGTAAGGACTTTATGATAATCTGTGATAAACCTTCCCCCTTTTACTTTAAATCTATGTTCCCCAGGTGAAGGCCTCGTGGTATTATCGTTAGATTATATTAATCTAAGATTAGATTAAGGTTAGATTAGATTAGACCAGCATCTGGTCCATCACAACAGCTCAGTGACTATCACTGTTTGCTGTGCAGACACATGGATTTGGGCCGGTGTCTGCGGGAGTTTGCACATTCTCCCCGTGCTTGCGTGGGTTTTCTCCGGGCGCTCCGGTTTCCTCCCACACCCCAAAGATGTGCTATTAGGCTGATTGGAGGTAATAAATTGTCCCTAATTAGTCTTCCCTCAATGTGGATTGCCTTAAGCGTAGACAAGGGTCATGGATGGAGGCGGGGCTCATAATGTTAAAATGGCGGCGCGGGCTCGTTGGGCCGAAGGGCCTGTTTCCCGTGCTGTGTTGTTCTTTGTTCTTTATTATCAATCCAGAAACTCAGCTAATGTTCTGGGGACCCAGGTTCGAATCCCGCCACGGCAGATGGTGGAACTTGAATTCAATAAAAGAAAATCTGGAATTAAGAATCTACTGATGACCATAAAACCATTGCCCCCAGCGGGAAAAAAAAATCTGGTCCCTTTAGGAAAGGAAATCTGCCGTCCCTACCCTGGTCTGGCCTACATGTGGCTCCAGAGCCACAGCAATGTGGTTGACTCTCAACTGCCCTCCAAGGGCAATAAATGGGTAATAAATGCTGGCCCAGCCAGCGATGCCCATGTCCCACAAATGGATAAAGAAAACCAGTGACCATTGTCAATATTGTCCAGCATCAACCTCTCACCGGAGGCTCACGATGCAGATGGGATCAGCCATCTTTATCTCAAGGAACAGTCTATCACACACCAGCCTCCTGCAAGGACAGTAGGTCAGAGTGTAGCTTCGGCAAAGCAGCCAGCATAATCAAGGACCCCACGCACCCCGGACATTCTCTCTTCCACCTTCTTCCGTTGGGAAAAAGATAGAAAAGTCTGAGGTCACGTACCAACCGACTCAAGAACAGCTTCTTCCCTGCTGCTGTTAGACCAACTACCTCACATTAAGTTGATCTTTCTCTATACCCTAGCTATGACTGTAACACTACATTCTGCACCCTCTCCTTTCCTTCTCTGTGAACAGTATGCTTTGTCTGTATAGTGCACTATTTTCACTGTATATTAATACACGTGACAATAATAAATCAAAGCAAAGAGGAATGTCCTCACTTGAGAAATTACGTTTTGCCCAAAGGAGACACCAGTCTCTCATCCAGTACTGACCACTTTGTTAATTCCTAGAACCAGTCGTTGGCTAGTTACGGGCGACCCAAGATCGATGGAGAGCTACGTTTAACCACAGTCGACAAACGCTCCAAACAGGATAGGTAAGTGGACGTCCAGATAGAACCATAGAATGTGGATGTCCTTTTCTGCAGACAGTAACCGTAGAATGTTCCATGGTGACATGGTGGCACAGTGGTTAGCACTGCTGCCCCACAGCGCCAGTGACCCAGGTTCGATTCCCGGCTTGGGTCACGGACTGTGTGAAATTTGCACGTTCCCCCCGTATCTGCGTGGGTTTCCTCCGGTGGTTACGCTATGAGTGTACCCATGCCACATGGACTGCAGCGGTTCAAGAAGGCAGCTCGTCACCACCTTCTCAAGGGGCAATTAGGGGCAGGCAATGAATGTTGGACCTGGCCAGCGACACCCACATCTCATGAATGAATTAAGAATAAAAGCTTGTCGAGAGAGTTTGCAGATGTGAAGTAAGGCCTTGTTTATGTTGTGTTGTCAGATGCTAGTGAAGTCGAGATCTGAGTTAATATCGAATAGATAACCAGCGTAGGAATGGTAAGGGATAAAGTCAAAGTGGGCAAGAAGCTCGTGCAGAAGTTTGATGTTGACTCTGTCATTGGAGAATGTGGCGATACCTGGTTCACGGAGACAAGGACAGATGGTCAAAGAGACATGTTTCAATTTTGACAAGAATAAGCTCCAGAAAACATCAGGCACCATGGTGGCACAGTGGGTGGACAGGGTAGATGCAGGGAGGATTTCTTTACCCAAAGAGTGCTGAGCCTGTGGGATTCATTACCACAGGAAACGGTTGGGACCAAAACATTGAATGTTTTTCAATTTGGAATTGTGCTCCAAGAGGCTGGAGGTTTTGGGAAATAATTGCCTATTTCGAGGTTGTGGCTGACAGAATTCTGTTGCGAGATGTGGAGTAAAAGCAGGCCAAAATATTGAACGTTATAAAGAAGCAGTTCAATATAGCAGTGGACGGGGGTGGGGAGGGGTGGGGGTGGGGGTTGGAATCTGACTCTTGAGTTGAATGATTGTTGTAAAAATCTACCTGTTTCACTTTTGTCCTTTTGGGAAGGAAATCTGCAGTCATAGAACATAGAACAGTACAGCACGGCACAGGCCCTTGGGCCCTCGTTGTTGTGCCGAACTATGTCCGAACCCAAGATCGAGCTATCCCACTCCCTATCACCCTGGTGTGCTCCATGTACCTATCCAATAACCGCTTAAAAGTTCCTAAAGTGTCCGACTCCACTATCACTGCAGTCCTTACCTGGTCTGGCCTATGTGTAATTCCAGGGCCACAAGTAATGTTGTTAGATCTTAACTGCCCTCTGAAATGGCCTACTTTGAAGACAAATGTTATTTTTAATAACATTTTTGGTGAACATTGCATTATTTTGGAAGAAAAGCTGTGTGCATGTGTGTGCGAGTGTGCATATGTGCATGCACGTGTGTGTATGTGCATGTGTATATCTGTATGTGTGTGCATAAATGATTTAATTAAGCTGGGGAAGGGTTAATGGAAACAACTTGCCTGGGAGAGTTCAGACATAAAAGAGGTAGAGTTGCTAAATGCATGCATTCATAATTAAGCTACGATAAAGTGGATTTATAAGTATATAGGTGGACTTTTGAAATTTGCATTAGGAGATAGATAGGGACTTTCAAAGGGAATTAAAAGGCTTTTAAGGCTTGCAAAGGTTTCACAAATAAGACAAGGGAAGGTCGTTAGGCTTTATTTGATGCAAGAGGGGAGACTATAGAAAAAACATAAAGATCTGTATATTTTAGAAAGGTAATGTTAAAGAGGTGCAAAGGACAATGGAACTGAAGATGAAAGGGAGATAGGATATTTGAGGAAAGGTGTTGAGTTGAGTGGGGAATATCTTTTGGGGAATAGTTCAGTGAAGTTGAATCAACCATCCAGTCAAACTGGAAGAGACAACATTGTAGAAAGCAGTATTGTTTGTGACTATCCTAGAATTTCCACAGCAGAGTGGGAGCGAGTGAGAAGTTGTGTAGTGTACCTTTACTAAAGGGAGAGTGGTTTTGCCTTGGGTAATGTTACATATAATCCTTACGGTACAGAAGGAAACCATATGGCCCATCGAGTCTGCAATCCCACCCAGATCCTAGCCCCAAAACCCCACACATTTACCCCACTAATCCCTCTAACCTACACATCCCAGGACATTAAGGGGAAATTTTGAACGGCCAATACATCCTAACCTGCACATCTTTTGGACTGTGGGAGGGAATGGAGCACCCGGTGGAAACCCACACAGACATGGGGAGAACGTGCAGCCTCCACACAGATGGTGACCCAAGCCGGGAATCAAACCTGGATCACTGGAGCAGTGCTAACCACTGTGCCATTGTGCCATCCCATTATTACTGTTTTAAGAATTAAAAATAAATAAGGAAATGTTGCCAATCAGGTATTTGCGTTTGGATTCTGACCAAATCAGTTTTTTTTAAATGAGAGCTGTGTGTTAAATTTTAATCAGTGAATACGAATTGTTCATTGAGACTTCCTTTGCCCGACAGTTACTAATGGCGCTGTACTGTTCTGTAAACAGATATGTGTTCTTATTCGATAAAGCTGTTATTATCTGCAAACGCAAAGGGGAGAACTACGAGATGAAGGAAGTCATCGATTTGCAGTATTACCAGATAAAGGATGACCCCTTAGGAAGCAGAGAAACCAAAAAGGTACCAGTGTGGTGTGTAAATTCTCAGAAAGCTGTGCTCTTTCCTGTTTGCTGATCTTTCACCCTTCCCACCGTGACCCTGGAGTAGCACCAGTATTATCCTTAGCCTCATAGAGATATACAGCACGGAAATGGAGTCTTTGGCCCAATTTGTCCATGCCGACCAGGTTTCCTGAACTGAACTGAACTAATCCCATTTGCCTGCGTTTTATCCTTATCCTTCTGATTCGTTTTGATTTATTATTGTGACACGTATTAGCATACAGTGAAAAGTATTGTTTCTTGTGCGTTACACAGAGCATACCATTTATAGAGAAGGAAAGGAGATAGTGCAGAATGTAGTGTTACAATCACAGTTCGGGTATAGAAAAAGATCAACTTAATGCAGGGTAGGTCTATTCTGGGGCGGCACGGTGGCACAGTGGTTAGCACTGCTGCCTCACAGTTCCAGGGACCTGGGTTCAATGCCCGGTTTGGGTCACTGTTTGTATGGAGTTTGCACATTCTCCGCCACGTCTGTGTGGGTTTCCTCCAGGTGCACCGGTTTCCTCCCACAGTCTGAAAGATGTATGGGTTAGGTTGATGCGAAATTAGGCCATGCTAAATTGCCCCTTAGTGTCAAAGGGATTAGTAGGGTAAATACATGGGTTTACTGGAATGGGATTGTTGTCAGTGCAGGCTTAATGGGCCGAATGGCCTCCTTCTGCATTTTAGGGATTCTATGACTCTGTGAAACCTTTCCCTTTCACGTACCAGTCCAAATGTCCTTATAAAATGTTGTAATTGTCCCTGCCTCTCCAACCCCCTCTGGCAGCTCATTCCATACCTGCACCACCCTCTGTGTAAAAAAGTTGCCCCTCAGGTCCCTTTTAAACCTTTCCCCTCTCACCTTTAACCTCTGCCCTCTAGTTTTGGACTCCCCTACCCTGGGGAATAAACCTTGTCTATTCACCTTACCTATGCCCCTCATGATTTTATAAACCTCCGTAAGATCACCCCTCATCCTCCTATGCTCCAGGGAAAAAAGTCCCAGCTTATCCATCCTCTTCTTATAATTCAAACTTTCCAATGCTGGTAACATCTCCATGTGTCTGTATGGGTTTCCTCCCATACTCCAAAGATGTGCAGGTTAGGTGGATTGGCCATGCTAAATTGTCCCTTAGTGTCCAAAGACAGTTTGGGGGATTAGCCATGGGTAGTGTGTGGGGATCCGGGATTATAGCAGGGGTAAGATACTCTGTCAGAGAGTCAGTGCAGACTCAATGGTCGAATGGCCTCCCACTGTAGGGATTCTATAATCGATGACTCTATGACTATGACCGTCTAGAATTTGGGCTCAGCCGTTTTGGACTGAGATGCGGAGACATTTCTTCAGTTTCCCACCCAGAGCTCAGTGGGAGCTCGGTGATTTGATATGTTGAAGATTGAGAGGATGTTTGAGCACCAGGGCACATGGGGATAGTGTGGGACAGCGGAGTTGATGTAGATAATCAGTCACGATCCCATTGAATGATGTGTTGGGCTAGAGGGCCAACTCTCTCCCCTGTTCTTATTACCTGGGGCTTGATGCAGAGTGGACAACCTGAGGAAGAAGAGGGAGTTGTCCCTTCACCCCGGCCAACATTCTTCCCTCAACTACCTCAACGCGAAAGTCAACTGGTCAATAATCTCACTGCTCTCTGGACAGAGGACACTGTTAATAGTCTGAAACAATTCATCAGAACCTGCTGATGTGATAGTGCAAACATTGCTAATGTCCAACTCTCTCCTCCCTTCCTAGTGGAGCCACATGTTTCTCCTCATTGAGGGCCATGGACAACACGGGTACGAACTCTTCTTCAAGACCAGGGAGCTGAAAAAGAAGTGGCTGGAGCAGTTTGAAATGGCTTTGTAAGTTTAACATTGAGGAGCATGGGTTGTGAGCGAGGCCAGCTAACAAATGGCCTGCGAATGGCTTCCTCCTGCTCCTGTTTTCTATGCTTCTATAAAGTTAACGTGGCCATTATGGTGGGATAGGTTTGAGGGGCTGAATAATCTCACACAGAGGACGAAGCTGTAGATATTTCTTCAAATTTTTTTTGTTCATTCATCCGTGAGTGTCACTGGCTAGGTCACTTCAGAGGGCCTGTAAGAGTCAACCACATTGCCATGTGTCTGAACAAAGAATAAAGAAAATTACAGCACAGGAACAGGCCCTTCGGCCCTCCAAGCCTGCACCAACTGAACTAAAACCCCCTTATCCTTCCGGGGACCGTATCCCTCTATTCCCATCCTATTCATGGATTTGTCAAGATGCCCCTTAAAAGTCACCATCGTATCTGCTTCCACTGCCTCCCCCGGCAGCGAGTTCCAGCACTTTTTGTGTAAAAAAACTTGCCTTGTACATCTCCTTTAAACCTTGCCCCCCCACACCTTAAACCTATATCCCCTAGTCATTGAAGCTGTTCCACTCTGGAAAAAGCTTCTGACCATCCACATTTGGAGTCACACCTAGGCCAGACCGGGTAAGGACGGCAGATTTCCTTCCCTAAAGAACATTAGTGAACCAGTTGGGTCTTTCTGACAATGGTTTCATGGCACCTCACCATAGCACGGCTGCCTCACCGCACCAGGGATCTGGGTTCGATTCCTGGCTCGGGTCACTGACTGTGCGGAGTCTGCACATTCTCCCCGTGTCTGTGTGGGTTTCCTCTGGGTGCTGTGGTTTCCTCCCACAGTCTGAAAGACGTGCTGGTTAGGATGCATCGGCCGTGCTAAATTCTCCCTCAGTGTACCCGAACAGGCGCTGGAGTGTGGCGACTAGGGGATTTTCACAGTAACTTCATTGCAGTGTTAATGTAAGCCGAATTGTGATATTAACAAATAAACATTTACTTTTTAGATTTAAGTTGAAAGGGGAGAGATACAAAAAGGGTCCAAAGGGGTAATTTTATTCACACAGAGGGTCTGGAACGAGCTGCCAGAGGTACTAGTTGAGGCGAATACAATTTTGTCTTTTAAAAATCATTTGGACATTTACATGGGTAAGATGGGTATAGAGGGATATGGGCCAAACACGGGCAGCTGGGACTAGCTTACTTAGTGGTTTAAAGAAAGGGGGACACGAATAAATAAACTTTAAAAACTTTTCACTTTAATTGTGAATTGTCTTACAGGTCGAATATCTTTCCAGAGAACGGGAGCTCGAATAGCCATGATTTTCAGATGCATTCGTTTGAGGAGTATGCCACGTGCAAGGCCTGCCAGATGTTACTTAGGTACAGTTCCTGGTTCCAGTCGATTCGGGCTCTCTACAGCAGCGCTAACGTATAGTCCCTCTCAGAGTTCCCCCAATTCCAAAAAAACCTCTTCATTTTCCACCAAATTCAGCAGTTAGGAAGCCAAATATCCTTTGGTTGAACCTTTGATGATTTCAGGGATAAGTAACTGTAGCAATGAGGATGGATTGGAGAGGTTGGGTCTATTCCCCTTGGAGAAAAGAAGGCTGAAAGGAGGTTTCATTGAAGTATTCAAGATCCTGAGGGATGCAGACAGGGTAAAGAGTGAGAAACTGTTCCTACTCGAGGGAGCAACAGGAACTAGAGGGCACAGATTCATAAGAATGGGTACAAGGAGTAGAGATGTGAGGAAAATAAGTTTCACCCAATGGATGGTTGGAGTCTGGAACAAACTTCCTGAGAGGGTGGTGGAGGTTCGATCGAGGTATTCAAAAGGGAACTAGATTGCTATCTAAAAAGAAAATGATTAGATTCATTATTGCCGTGTGTATTGGGATACAGTGAAAGTATTGTTTCTTGTGTGCTATACAGACAAAGCATACCGTTCATAGATTACAAAGAGGAGAAGGAAAGAAGAGAGTGCGGGATGTAGTGTTACAGTCTTAGCTAGAGAAAGGTCAACTCTATATATATGGCAGATCCATTCCAAAGTCTGACGGTAGCAGGGAAGAAGCTGTTCTTGAGTTGGTTAGTACGTGACCTCAGACTTCCGTATCCTTTTCCCGACAGAAGAAGGTGGAAGAGAGAACATTCGGGGTCTATGGGGTCCTTAATTATGCTGACTGCTTTGCCAAGGCAGCGGAGAGTGTAGACAGAGTCAATGGATGGGAGGCTGATTTGTGTGGTGGATTGGGCTACATTCATGACCCTTTGTAGTCTCTTGCAGTCTTGTCAGAGCAGAAGCCCATACCAATACATCCGGAAAGGATGATCCTGGAAAGTGCATGCAACGTTTACTAGGATTGGGACACGGTAGAATGCTCTTTTAGAGAGCCAGCTCAGACTGGATGGGCCAAATGGCCTCCTTCTGCAAAGATTCAGTGATAAGGTGTCACATTCCAGCTGGGGAGTGACCCAGAGTGGCAGGGGAGGCAGATTTTCCCCATGCAAGCCTCAGCAGCAGTCTGATAGGCTGGGACGTGAGCTAGAATCTTCCGATTCTAATTTCTGACCCCTGGGCTGTGCCCTGGATGCAGTTCACTTGAGAGTGCACCACAGAAGTGGCATTAGGTTGCCCAGTTTGTACATGGGGCAAATGGAAATAACCATTCTATGAATCATAGAAACTCTGCAGTGCAGAAGGAGGCCATTTGGTCCGTTGAGTCTGCACTGATCACCATCCAACCCAGGCCCTATCCCCACAGCCCCATCTATTTACCCTAGCTAGTCCGTCTGACACTAAGGGGCAGTTTAGCCAATTAACCTAACCTTCACATCTTTGGACACTAAGGGGCAATTTAGCATGGCCAATCCACCTAACCCACACATCTTTGGACTGTGGGAGGAAATCGGAGCACCCGGAGAATACCCACGCAGACACGGGGAGAATGACTACACGGACAGTGACCCAAGCTAGGAATTGAACCCGGGTCCCTGGCGCTGTAAGGCAGCCCGTGCTCACCACTGTGCCACCATGCTGCCCCCTGTTTTGCAAAAAAAAAACCCTATAGTAGGTGCGTATTTTCTTTTTAAGAAAGCCAAACTGTTTTTGAGTCTGAGGCTCGTGGTAAATCCACAAATATTCATATGCGAAAATGTTTATATCTCGGTCGGAGAGGGGGAAAAGAAAATTAATTGTGGGCTTGAATCACTCCGCTATTTCCTGCAGGTGGCGCTCCGTGAGAGCGGTGCGACTCATTGCTCAGTACCGCCACCTGCAGTAAGTCTGAGTATTGCAGCGCGACCCAGTGTTTCTTCCACAGAAACAGGATTTCGCGCAGTCTGATGCATGACCAAGCCTCCTCCCACCTCACTCCACCTCACCCCACCAGCAAATCCCTCTGCTCCTTCCAACCTAGCTTCCCACCCGTGGCATGAGATACATTTCCCGATGGAAGGAGGTGGGAGAGAGAACGTCCGGGGTGCGTGGGGTCCTTAATTATGCTGGCTGCTTTGCCGAGGCAGCGGGAAGTCAATGGATGGGAGGCTGGGTTGTGTCATGGACTGGCCTTCGCTCATGACCACGTTGTAGTTTATTGCAGTCTTGGACAGAGCAGGAGCCATGCCGAGCTGCGATACATCCGGAAAGCTGGCACAATGTGTAGCTCTGCTGCCTCATGGTGCCAGGGACCCGGGTTATACGACAAATGAACGTGTAAAATGCTGGTGAGGCCACAGCTGGAATTTTGTGTACGGTTCTGGGTCACCACATGACAGGAAGGACATCATTGCTCTGGGGAGAGTGCAGGGGAGGTTTACAAGAATGGTGGTTGTCAGGGCTTGAAAATTTGCAGCCTTGTGGAGGGATTTGATAGATTGGGGTTGTTCTCCTTGGCGCAGACGGGGTGACCTAATTGAGGTCTACAACACCATGAGGGACCTAGCTGGGGGTACGTGGGAGAGACCTGGTTCCCCCTGGCTGAGGGATCGATTACCCGAGGACAGATTTAAGGAGGGTTAGAGGGGAGATGAGGAAAGCTGGTTTCGCCCGGAGGGTGTGGAATTCACTGCCTGAGTTGGTGATTGAAGCTGAAACACACGACTTATTGAAAATGTACCTGGATCTGTATCTGTAGTGGGCGGCATGGTGGTTAGCACTGTTGCTTCACAGCACCAGGGGCCCAGGTTCGATTCTCGGCTTGGGCCACTGTCTGTGTGGAGTTTGCATGTTCTCCCCGTGTCTAAATTGCCCCTTAGTGTCCAAAAATTCTCCTTGTCTCTGCGTGGGTTTCCTCCCACAGTCCAAGGATATACAGGTCAGGTGGATAGGCCATGCTAAATTGCTATATAGTGTCAGGGGGATTAGCAGGGTAAATATGTGGGGTGACAGGTATAGGGGTCTGGGTGGGATTGTTGTCAGTGCAGATTCAATGGGCTGAATGGCCTCTTTCTGCACTGTAGGGATTCTATGATGATATTTGAAGAGCTGGAACCAACAAGGCTATGGATCAGATGTTGGGAAATGGGATTGAAAGGAGTGGCTAATTTCTTTTTGCCCACCTTTGGTCAATGGGCTGAATGGCCTCTCTCTCCACCTGAACCTTTCTATGGTTTCACTGTTTAACATAATCCAGGTCAAAACTCACTTATATCTTTCTTTCCCCGTCACTCAACAGGGGCACTTTCTTCCAGGGCTATCGTTGTAGCAAATGCAAGTCTGCGGCTCACAAGGAATGTTTGGGAAGAGTAACTCCTTGCGGGAGGCAAGGTAAGATTCAGCCTGGGTTAGGGTTGCCAACTGTGCTGAAATGTACTCCAGGAGGTTTCATCACGTGACTTGCCCCCAGTGTTCCAGCCACTAGTCAGCTAACACATCTGTCCTTGCGATGCACAGCTTCCTACGCCAATTTTTTAAAAAATCATTCATGGAACATGGGCTGGGCCAGCACTTATTGACCATCCTTAATTGCCCTTGGAGAGCAGTTAAGAGTCAACCACATTGCTGTGGCTCTGGAGTCACATGTAGGCCAGACCGGGTAAGGACGGCAGATTTCCTTCCCTAAAGGACATTAGTGAACCGGATGGCTTTTTCAGACAATGGTTTCATGGTCATCAGTAGATTCTTAATTCCAGATATTTTTCATTGAATTCAAATTCCACCATCTGCTGTGGCGGGATTCGAACCCGGATCCCCAGAACATTAGTTGAATTTCTGGATTAATAGTCCAGTGATAATACCACTAGGACTTCACAAAAGGACTCCTCACCTGATTAGAAGATACTTTATTGCCAGCCTAAACATGTTTCCATGTTTTTATATCTTGAAAAGAGAAATGCTTCGAACAGATGATGACAAAACAACCAATTATTTTTAGTACTTTGGTAATTTCTCCCCACAATTGTGCACAATGGTGTCCGAGGAATAGATCTTTGATTCCTGGAGTCTCCAGCTTGATCTTGGAGACTTGGCACTGCCACCCCATGTTTCCCACACTGGCATACTCCCATTCAGATCATCTCATTAGAGTCTAAAGGCTTAGCCAACTTAGTCACGCTAAACTTTTCAAGTATCTTGTTGGATGTAAAATGGGGCAACACAGTGACACAGTGGTTAGCACTGCTGCCCCACAGTGCCAGGGATCTGGGTTCAATTCCAGCCTCGGGTGATGGTGTGGAGGTTTGCACGATTTCTCCACATCTTTGTGGGTTTCCTCCGGGTGGTCTGCTTTCCTCCCACAGTCCAAAGATGTGCAGGTTAGGTGGATTGGCCATGCTAAATTGTCCCTTAGTGTCCAAAGATGTGCAGGTTAGGAGGATTGGCCATGCTAAATTGCCTCTTAGTGTCCAAAGATGTGCAGGTTAGGAGGATTGGCCATGCTAAATTGCCTCTTAGTGTCCAAAGATGTGCAGGTTAGGAGGATTGGCCATGCTAAATTGCCTCTTAGTGTCCAAAGATGTACCGGTTAGGTGGATTGGCCATGCTAAATTGCCTCTTAGTGTCCAAAGATGTGCAGGTTAGGAGGATTGGCCATTCTAAATTGCCTCTTAATGTCCCACTGCAGCAAATGGAATTTCAACTGAGGGCCAAATTCTCCATTCCCGCTGGCGGAGGGTTCAGGAATGGAGACTGGAGATCCTCCTTCCCTCCTTCCCAGATGGAGGCCCTCTGAACTTGATGTAATGGGTCCTGTGGCGCTAGGTTGAAGAGAAAGGGAAATCCCTCCCTGGTGTCTTAGTCAATATCCTTGCTTCAAGAAGCCATGAGGAGAGCGATGATCTCTCGTGTGGGATACTCGCTGATGAACCCTGATAACCCTCGCCCCCCGAGTTTTAAATCTTTCTCATGTTTTTGTTTACAGACAGTGGATCATCAACTTTGACCAAGGTACTTGTGTATTTCTAACTCACTCTGCTGCTTTGATTATGGGTTTTAGGATAAATAATAGAACGCCTTCAAAAATCTGGTGAAATTAAATATTATTATCTGGTCCTTTTACTGAAAAGCTCAAATAACTGTCCTGGGAATGGGGGAATGGAGAACAGGGATTGGGAAATTGGGAGGGGATTAGGAATGGAGAAATGGGAAAATGGGGAGGGGGTTGGGAATTGGTGGAGTCGCTGGGGAATAGGGGATGGGATTGGAGAATTCAGAGGGGATTTGGGAATGGGGAAATGGGGAACAGGGATGGGGGAATTGGGGTTTGGAAATTGAAAGGGGAATGGGAATTGGGGATTGGAGAATTGGGAGGGCGTGGGGAATGGGGAAATGAAGAGGGATTAGGGATTGGAGCAGTCACTGGGGAATAGGGGAGGGGACTGGGGAATTCGGAGGGGATTTGGGAATGGGGAAACGGGGAACAAGGACAGGGAAATTGGGGTTTGGAAATTGGGAGGGGAATGGGGAAATGGGGATTGGAGAATTGGGAGGGCATTGGGGAATAGGTAAATGGGAAAATGGGGGGGAATTGCGAATTGAAGCCATCACTGGGGAATAGGGGAGGGGATTGGCGGTGGGGAAGGGAATGGGGGAGCGCACGGGAAATGATAATGGGGAGGGGAAAGAGGGGATTAGAAATTGGGTTGAGGAATGTGGGAATGGAGTGATGGAAGGGAATGAGGGATTGGGGCAGTTGCTGGGGAATTGAGAGGGGATTGGGGGAATGGGGAGGAGAACGGGGAGAGGGTTGGGGCAGTCGCTGGGATTTGGGAAGGGATTGGGGAATGGGGAGGAGAACGGGGAGAGGATTGCGGAAGAGAGGAATGAGGGAATGGGACAGTCACTGGGGGATTGGGAGAGGGGATTGGAGAGGTCCCCTTGGGAAGCGCAATAAATGGGAAGAACTGGGGAATGAACCGTGTGATTACCTTAAAAGAAGTCTCCCTCCCAGTGCTGTAAATAATGAGAAACTTGTCACTTATTAATAAATCAAAAGCAAAATATTGTCCTCTCCTTTACAGAGCAAAAGTAATAGAATCGCACCAAGCCGCACAATCAAAACAGGTAAGCAATGTGTTCCATTACAGCCGGCTCAAAGCATTAGGTGTTAGAATGAAGCAGTTATTGTGTTGATGAGATCAAATCTGTAGATTGATGGAACAGCAGCAGTGAAATTAGATCTAAATTACTGGCATATTTGAAGGAAATTGGCTGAGCCGTTATCCAAATGGTGATAAACTAGCTCAGGTGTCCAGAACAGAGCTGAGGTTAAATGCCAGGAGCTTTTAAAGGCAAAGAAAGGAAACTTGCAATGCCGATGGAACTGGATTTCACTATCTGGAATAATGTGAGGAAATTTGTGGAGGCCTGTGAAGGATGTCCCAGGTGTTTGGTGATGATTTTAAACAAAATAAAAGTTTATCTAAAAAAAGTAAAACCTACAAGAAGATCAACAAGAAAAATGATTTAATTACAGGCGGCACAGCGGTTAGCACTACTGCCTCATCTGATGAAGGAGCAGCGCTCCGAAAGCGAGTGGCTTGTGCTACCAAATAAACCCGTTGGACTTTAACCTGGTGTTGTGAGACCTCTTACTGTGTTTACTCCAGTCCAATGATGGCATCCCCGCATCACGGCCTCACAGGGACCTGGGTTCGATTCCTGGCTTGGGTCACTGTCTGTGTGGAGTCTGCACATTCTCCCCATGTCTGTGTGGGTTTCCTCCGGGTGCTCCGGTTTCCTCCCACACTCCAAAGGTAGAATCGGAGAATCCCTACAGTGCAGGAGGAGGCCATTCAGCCCATCAAGCCTACACCGACACCGATCCCACCCAGGCCCCGTCCCCGTAACCCCGTTGCATTTACCCTGCTAATCCCCCTGACGCTAAGGGACAATTTAGCACGTCCAATCCACCCAACCCGCACATCTTTCCGACTGTGGGAAGAAACCGGAGCGCCCCAAAGAAACTCACACGGGGAGAACGTGCAGACTCCACACAGACAGTCAGCCAGGCCGGGAATCGAACCCGGGTCCCTGGAGCTGTGAGGCAGCAGTGCTAACCACTGTGCCACCGTGCCATGCTAAATTGCCCCTTAGTGTCCCGGGATGTGTAGGTTAGAAGGATTAGCAGGGTAAATATGTGGGATTACAGGGGATAGGGCCTGACTGGGATTGCGGCGGGTACAGGCTCAATGGGCCAAATGGCCTATTTCTACACTGTAGGGATTCTATGATTTATAGCTATATGGGGCATTACAATACACTGTGTCTTCATCTCCTCTCCCTTTTTGGGTCTCTCCCTCTCTCCTCCTCTTTAGGTTTGCCCAAAACGGAAGTGTGCCAAGAATATTATAGGATGCCTCCTCCCCCCGTGGCCTTCGGACCTGCTTTGAAGTTATGTCTGGGGGATATAATTGAACTCACCAAGGCAGAGGTGGAACAGCAGTGGTGGGAGGTAAGCCCAGGCTGAACTAGCCACAATCTCACCCTGGCAGTGGCAAACCATTCTCTTTGTGCTCACCATGGCCATCCTGTAGCGATTGTACATCCCTCAATGCCACATCAAGGAGGCACGGTGGCACGGTGGTTAGCACTGAGGCCTCTCTGCGCCAGGGAGCCGGGTTCGATTCCCCGCTTGGGTCACTGTCTGTGCGGGGTTGGTACTTAAATGTTTGCCTTTAATGTTCCAAAACACCATTTGACAAGTGTTTTATAAAGCAAAGATCAAGGTACGTGAGATTAAGATACGGGCGGATGACTGAAAGGTTGGTCAGAGAGGTTACAGGTGGCACGGCGGCACAGTGGGTTGGCACTGCTGCCTCTCAGCGCCAGGGACCCGGGTTCAATTCCCGGCGTGGGTCACTGTCTGTCCAGAGTCTGCACATTCTCCCCGTGTCTGCGTGGGTTTCCTCCGGGTGCTCCGGTTTCCTCCCACAGTCTGAAAGAGGTGCTGGTTAGGGTGCACTGGCCGTGCTAAATTCTCTCTCAGTGTTACCCGAACAGGGCACCAGAGTGTGGTGGCATCATTGTTCATGATGGGAGGCCATTCATCACTTCACTGCCTCTGAACTCAGTTCAGGATGAGTATACGCGGTTAGCCACGGAGTCGCACTGGCCAGGAGGGTCTGGCACTCAGGCTCTGGCCTCTATCTGAAGCAGTCTATCTCATTCAGGACAGGGGTAGGGGTCTCACCGGTGCAGAGATTGGGAAGACTAGCCCGGGTTTCTGCTCCTGCTCACACTGCACTGCTGCTGATGAAAACAGTGCAGACCCGATGGGCTAAATGGCCTCATTCTGAGCCATTAACTACACATTGGTTGGCGCCACTGCCTCATGGCCCCAGGGGCCCGGGTTCAATTCCCGGTTTGGGTCCCTGTCTGTGTCGAGGTGATTACCGCACATGCTAAATGGATTTTTGTGGGGGTTTTTTTAGTGAGTTTTCACACACCCACATAGATTATCTCTTGGGGAAAGTGGTAGAAGGATTCCTCAGCTGGTCATCAGCTGTTCCACTGTATAATCAACACTCCTTCCATGGCCAGCACGTCCCACGGCTTCCGGCCTAGTGTAGGGGCTCTATCACTGGGCCACACGTTTAGGTGCTTATTTTATTCATGTCACAAGTAGGCTTACGTTAACACTGCAATGAAGTGACTGTGAAAATCCCCTAGTCGCCACACTCCGGTGCCTGTTCAGGTACACTGAGAGAGATTTAGCACCCTAACCCAGCATGTCTTCCTCTCTGTGGGAGGAAACCGGAGCACCGGGAGGCAACCCACACAGACATGGGGAGAACATGCGGATTCCGCACAGGTAGTGACCCAAGCTGGGAATCGAACCGGGGTCCCTGGCACTGTGAGGCAGCAGTGCTAACCACTGTCCCACTGTGCTGCCCACATCCCATGAATGAACAACAAAATATGTGGTGTAACTCTCAATGGAGAAATCTGGGCCTAACATAGAAAATTCACACAGATTATTTGGAATAGAAGAAAGAAAATGACAGCACAGGAACAGGCCCTTCGGCCCTCCAAGCCTGCACCAACCATGCTGCCCGACTGAACTAAAACTCCCTACCCTTCTGGGGATCATATCCCTCTATTCCCATCCTATTCATGTATTAAAAGTCATTACCGTATCAGCTTCCACTATTTCCTGTGGCAACGAGTTCCAGGCACCCACTACTCAATGTAAAAAATCTGCCTTGTTAAACCTTACCCCTCGCACCTTAAACCTGTGCCCCCCCTAGTAATTGACTCTTCCACCCTGGGTAAAAAGCTTCTGACTATCCACTCTGTCCATGTCTCTCATAATCTTGTAGACTTCTATCAGGTCGCCCCTCAACCTCCGTCACTCCATTGAGAACAAACCAAGTTTCTCCAACCTCTCCTCATAGCTAATGCCCTCCATACCAGGGCAACATCCTGGTAAATCTTTTCTGTACCCTCTCCAAAGCCTCCACATCCTTCTGGTAGAGTGGCGACCAGAATTGAACACTAGGTTCCAAGTGCCTTATAAACCAGCAGCCTGGGAGTTGCAGATTTGGTAAGGTTGATATTTCCAGAAAGAGGGTTCCAGCTTTATCGTTACCCAGGGTAACAGCCAACTATCACATGGTGCTGGGTTTACACTGAAGCCAAAGGAATCTAACAATTATTTTTCTTTTGATGGTTTTAGGGAAGGAATACATCCACCAATGAGATTGGCTGGTTCCCTTGCTCTAAAGTAAAACCCTTTGTATGTGTAAGTAAAACCAACTCAATGTGTAACCCAGATCCTTATTCCTTACATGCAGCATTTGACTGGGGAGGTCACAAAGATGGAAAGACCAGGATGCTGAAATTCTATAACTTACATGTGCATCAGGTCCTACTTATGACAAAAACATGGCTGATCTGATCATAAGCTCAATCCCACATTTCCTGCCAACCCCCTCCTCAATAACCTTTCACCCCCTGGTTAATCAAGAATCTATTTCGCTCTGCCTTAAAAACATTCAAAGGCTCTGCTGCTGAATATCTGGGTACAAACAACACTAGGCACTGTGAGTACTCAAACTTCCAAGCTTTAATGACTTGCTGGCAAGGAGAACACACACTCAGCGCAATGCAATGCAAGGTATTCTCCCAATTCATATAGACAATGTAGCAGTTATAGTTCACCGTATCTTGCTTTTTGGAATTTTATTATTGAAAGGGTCTTATTTTCATTCGGTGGCCAAGGATGGGCTTGTGTTTATGAAACTGACACAAGGTTTAGATTAGTCGCTTATGCTGAAAATGCAAGCTCGTTTGTTTCCATATTTGCTGACAGACTTACCTGCTTTTGTTGTAACTTATTTCCACCTCAGCATCTGCAGTTTTTTAACTGTTTTTAACGATAGTTTCACAAATCCCAGCAACCTCCATGGGGCTTTATCTGAAGTAAGCATCCTTACTCTTGCAGAACCAATTGAATTAAATATTTGGCCATCGCTGGAATTATGGTTTAGTTTCCACATTGCTCTCACTGCTTTTCGAGGGAGATTCAGAGACTTACCCCCTTCTGAGAGAAAACATTTCTCTCATCTCCATCTTAAGTGAACTACCCCTTATTTTTAAACAGTGACCCCACCCCCCCTCAGTTCTAGGTTCTCTCCCAAGAGAAAGCATCCTCTCCACATCCATCCTGTCAACACCCACGCAGGATCTTGAAGGTTTCGATCAAATTGCCTCTTACTCTACTAAACTCCACTGATTACAAACCTAACCTCTCCAACCTTCCCTCATAAGCCAACCCACCCATTCCTGGTAACTGGTAGGGAATTCTAACAGGGTTAGACAGGGTGGATTCAGAAAGAATGTTCCCAATGGTGGGGGAGTGCAGAACTAGGGGTTATAGTTTGAGGATAAGGAGTAAATATTTTAGAACTGAGGTGAGGAGGAAGTTCTTCACCCAGAGGGTGGTGAATGTGTGGAATTCACCCCCACAGAAAGTAGTTAAGGCCAAAATGTTGTGTGATTTCAGGAAAGAATTAGATATCGTTCCTGGGGCTAAAGGGATCAAGTGATATGGGAGGAAGTGGGGGATCAGGATATTGAATTCGATGATCAGCCACGATCATAATGAATGGTGGAGCAGGCTCGAAGGGCCGAATGGCCTACTTCTAGTTTCTATGTTTCTATTAGTGTATCAAACCTTCTCCGAATGACTTATAACACACTTACATTTTTCCTTAAATAAGGAACCCAATACTGTACACAATATTCCAAAGTTTAAATGGTGTGCGGAATTCTCTTCCCGAGCAAGCAGAGGAGGTTGGGCCATTGAAGTTACTCAAGGTAGGGTCAGACAAGTGTTTGATAGGTCATGGGGAACAGAGAGGAAAGTCAAGCTGAGGTCCACAACCAGATCACCTGTGGTCTTACAAAGTGGTGAGCAGTCTTGATGGGTCAAATAGCCTACTCCTGCTCCTAATCCTGTCTCCCTTGAAGAATGTCTCCATTTTTCTATTTGTAACTTAGCTTCACTGTCCAAAACCACAAGAAGCTACAAGGGGTCTGTGAATGTAGCCCAGTCCATCACACAAACCAGCCTCCCATCCATTGACTGTCAACACTTCCCACTTGAAAAAGCAGCCAGCATAAGTAAAGACCCTACGCATCCCGGACATTCTCTCTTCCATCTTCTTCCGTTGGGAATAAGATGCAAAAGTCTGAGGTCACGCACCAACCGACCCGAGAACAGCTTCTTCCCTGCTGCCATCAGACTTTTGAATGGACCTACCACCTCGCACTAAGATGCTCTTTCTCTACACCCTAGCTATGACTATAACACTACTGGGCAGAGATGGGTGGGGTTGGTTGGGGGTTGGATTTTTGGACCTCATTTGCTTCCCAAGCCCGGAAATTCCCACACAAGATAACAGACCTTTGCATAGTCCGTGTTATGCCTGCTACGATTCCTGTGGTAGACTGGACAGGAACATTCCACCCTACATTCTGCGTCCTCTCCTAACCGTTTCCCTTATGTAATGAATGTAGGGTAAGAAGTCTCGCAACACCAGGTTAAAGTCCAACAGGTTTAATTGGAATCACCGTGCGCTCACCCCAGTCCAACGCTGGCATCTCCACCTCATTACTCTATGAATGGTATGCTTTGTCTGTGTAGCGATACTTTTCACTGTCTCCCAATACATGTGACAATAATAAACCAAATCAAAAAATTGGAAAACGAGTGCCATAGAAGTCATTACACAAGTAAAATGTCAAATATTTTAATCTAATTTTCTGTGTTTTGATCTGTTAGGTACTTCAAACAGATTACTCTACCTACTCCTGGTAAGCACGATATTCTGCTCCTAAACACTCGCACTGTCAGTGTGTTGTTCTTCCCTCAGTGAGGAAGCTTTTGTCGATTGTTCTGGGGTGAATTGCAATGGAGGGAGTGGGGAGGAGGGGTTGGGATTTCCAGATGAATTCCAGCAGCTCCCATTCTCACGCGGGGTGGGGGTGGGGGTGGGGCGGAAGCTTTCGTCAAAGTGACCCTGAGTCTTGTCTCTTGCAGGTACGCTGGGCTGATGGAACGCAGCCAGGCCGAGTCACTTCTCAGCACTCGGTCGGATGGCACCTACCTAGTGCGGCAAAGGGTGAAGGACGCTGGAGAATATGCCATCAGCATCAAGTAATGGGGGGCACAGTACAAATATAACTTTTATTCCAATTCACTGGAGACAGTGCGGGCAAGAATCTTTCAGTGTCGAGGGAAGCAAGCTTCACGTCTTCATTGCGTGTGATGTGTAGGTTAGGGGGATTGGCCATGCTAAATTGCCCCTTAGCGTCCAAAGATGTGTAGGTTAGGGGGATTGGCCATGGTAAATTGCCCCTTAGTGTCAGAGAAATTGGCAGGGTAAATATGTGGGGTTAAGGGGGTAAGACCTGGGCTTGTAGTCGGTGTGGGCTCGATGGGCCGAATGGTCTCCTTCTGCACTGTCGGGATTCTATGACAGGTGTAGTGTCTTTGTCAATGCGCTGTAGAGACCCAGGATAATGCTCAGGGGACCCGGGTTCGAATCCGTGGAACTAAAACTCAGTGTGACGTAGTCAATTTGCGAATGCACGGTGGTGAGCACAGCTACCTCACAGCGCCTCACACTGTCTGTGTGGAGACTGCACGTTCTCCTTGTGTCTGCGTGGGTTTCCTCCGGGTGCTCCTCCCACAGTCCAAAGATGTGTGGGTTAGGTTGATTGGCCGTGCAAAATTGACCCTAGTGTCGGGGGGGGTTAGCGGGGTAAACATGTGGGGTTACGGGGATGGGGCCCGGGTTGGATTGTAGTTAGTGCAGACTCGATGGGCTGAATGGCCTCCTTCTGCACTGTCGGGATTCCACGATTTGGGAAAAGGTTCCTGGGATTATGACAGAATTCAGCTGTGCAGCTTCTGTCTGTACAGATGTTTGAGAGACAGAGAGAGAGAGATGAGATTGAGGGCAGTGCGGATATATTGACATCCGGGACAAGCGGATCATTGACATAGAAAACAATTTATTAAATATCCATTTAAACATCAAAGCCATCTCCAGAGGTCTAACTGGCTTATTCTAACTGCAGAAGGAATTCCTCATTCGGAACAGGGGGCCATTGAACTTGTCAAGCTGGATCCATCATTCAATAATGGAGAGGCGATGACCTAGTAGTATTATCGCTAGACTATTAACCCAGCTAACGTTCTAGGGACCCAGGTTCGAATCCCGGCACGGCAGGTGGTGGAATTTGAATTCAATAAAAATATCTGGAATTAAGAATTCCTCACAGCACAAGGGACCTGGGTTCAATTCCAGTTACTGTCTGTGCGGAGTTTGCACATTCTCCCCCACGTTTGCTCGGGTTTCCTCCCACAGTCCAAAGATGTGTACATTAGGGGGATTGGCCATGCTAAATTGCCCTTTAATGTCCAACGATGTGCAGGTTAGGGTGGATTGGCCATGCTAAATTGCTCCTTAGTGTCCAAAGATGTGTACATTAGGGGGATTGGCCATGCTAAATTGCCCCTTGGTGTTGGGGGATTAGTAGGGTAAATATATAGGGTTACGGAGGTAGAGCCTAGGTGGGATTGTGGTGTAGGCTCGATGGGTCGACTGACTTTCTTCCGCACTGTTGGGATTCTATGATTCTTTGATTTGCAAAGCATTATTTAATCAGAGATTTTTAGATGCCGTGTTGATAGTTTCTGGTGTCTTGTTGCAGGTTCAATGCTGAAGTGAAGCACATCAAGGTGACAACTGCGGATGGTTTATTCCGTGTGACAGAGAAGAGAGCGTTCAAATCATTACTGGTGAGTAAAAACAACCCAAAGCCAGCACCGTGATCAGAACAAACTCACACACCTCAACCAGCCGTGGAGAAGTCTCCCACACACTACATAGAACATAGAACACTACAACACAAACAGGCCCTTCGGCCCACAAGTTGTGCCAATCCTATCCCTACCTACCAGGCCTATCTGTAACTCCCAATCCCATTAAATCCCATGTACTCATCCAGAAGTTTCTTAAAAGACCCCAGCGAGTTCGCCTCTACCACCACCGACGGCAGCCGATTCCACTCACTCACCACCCTCTGAGTGAAAAACTTACCCCTGACATTATTATAAGATTAAGAAGCCTCACAACACCAGGGTTAAAGTCTAGCAGGTTTATCTGGAATCACGAGCTTCCATCACTCACCTGATGAAGGGACAACACTCCAAAAGCTCGTGATACCAAATAAACCTGATGGATTCCAACTCTGTTGTTGCGAGACTTCTTACTGTGCCCACCCCAGTCCAATGCCGGCATCTCCACCTCGTGACTGAAAGAGATCACTGCCATTCTGGTCCAAGGGTTTGGATCCCATGCCCCCACACACCCCCCCCCCCCCCCACCCCCACCCCCCCGCTCAATGGCGGGTTTCAAGGTGGGGAGGGGGACTGCACGGACAGGCTTCCTGCTGCATTCCCGCCACCCCGACCTCGCTACGATTTTATGTTGGGCTGGATATGCCTAGGATGGCCCTTGCCCCAACTGAGGCTCTCAAATTGACCACCTCAGGCCCACTTCCTGCCCAGCCTCAACTTCTAGGCTGGGGGCAGGATTTCCAGGAAATGATGGAAGCCCGATAATGATTAGGTCTAGATTTTGGGTGGAAGGCATGGGGGAGGCCGGGGGGGGGGGGGGGAGGTGGGGGGTGGGGGGGGGTATGTGGATGCCTCTATCAGAAGCTTTCTTTCCACGAGGGTATCTCCCTACTTTTGATGTGGTAGCCACAGAACTCTTGCGGCACGGTGGCCCAGTGGTTGGCACCGCTGCCTTGCAGTGCCAGGGACCCGGGTTCGATTCCAGCCTTGGGTCATTGTCTGTGTGGAGTTTGCACATCCTCCCCATGTCTGTGTGGGTGCTCCGGTTTCCTCCCACACTCCAAAGATGTGTAGTTAGGTGGGTTAGCCATGCAAAATTGCCCCTTCGTGCCCAAAAATGTGCAGGATAGGTGGATTGGCCATGCTAAATTATCCCTTAGTGTCCAAAGATGTGCAGGTTAGGTGGATTGGCCATGCTAAATTATCCCTTAGTGTCCAAAGATGTGCGGGTTAGGTGGATTGGCCATGCTAAATTATCCCTTAGTGTCCAAAGATGTGCAGGTTAGGTGGATTGGCCATGCTAAATTGCCCCTTAGTGTCAGGGCTATTAGCACGCTAAATATGGGGTTACGGGGATAGGGCATGGGTGAAATTGTAGTCTGTGCAGGCTTGATGGGCTGAATGGCCTCCTTCTGCACTGTGGTGATTCTATGATTCTAGGTTGGGTTGGTAAAGGCTGGTGAAACTCCACCCACTGGTCGGGATTTTGTGCCCTCCCCCTCCACCCATCACAGGACTGTCCAATCCCACCGAAAGACCAGTGGGACTGGCCACCACGGATTTCCTGTGGTGGGGCCCACCATGACCGGGCCAGAGTGTCTCAGCCATCGTCGGGCCTCCATTTTCCTGATGCCTCCCCATTATTCCAACAATATAAACGTACATCGAACCGGCACCAAACCAATACTTGTGTTGCTGCAGGATTTGGTGGACTTTTACCAGCACAATTCCCTGAAGGAGTGTTTTAAGACGATGGACACAAGTTTGCAGTTTCCCTTCAAAGAACCTGAAAACAGGGTGGTACCGAAATTCTCAGGTGAGTGCGAACGAGGAGACGGGAATGATAGACAGAAACAATCCCCCCTGTTATTTCGGTAGCACCTATCGCAAACACGGGACTTCCTAAAGTAACTTTGCGCACGGTGTTTCGCTACGCTGGAGTCACCGTTCTAAAGTTTATTTATTAGTGTCACAAGTAAGGCTGACATTAACACTGCAATGAAGTTACTGTGAAAATCCCCCAGCTCCCACACTCCAGCGCCTGTTCGGGTACACAGAGGGAGAACTTAGCTCGGCCAATCCATCTAACCAGCACATTATGCCGGACTGTGGGAGGAAACCGGAGCACCCGGAGGAAACCCATGCGGACATGGGAAGAATGTGCAGATAATGACTCAAGCTGGGAATCGAACACGGGTCCCTGATGCAGTGAGGCAGCAGTGCTAACCACTGTGCCACCCGTAGTGCTTAATGCTTAAATCTATAAGTAGTCTATAAATCTATAAATAGTCCTCATGTCTGCGTGGGTTACTCCCGGGTGCTCCAGTTTTCTCCCACAGTCTGAAAGAAATGCTAGTTAGGGTGTATTGGCCATGCTAAATTCTCCCTCAGTGTACCCAAACAGGCACCAGAGTGTGGCGACTGGGGGAACTTCATTGCAGTGTTAATGTAAGCCTACTTGTGACGCCAATAAATAAACCTTAACTTTTACTTTTTAGTTGCTTGGTAGTTCATTAATACTTTTTGTCTTGCCCTCATCAGGACAGACTCAAGAATACCAAATTTCAAGGGGAAACAACCATTCAAACTGTATGGGAAGAGGGTTGGCCAGTGAACTCTGATTGGCAGAGACGTTGCCATGGAGAATGTGCCAAAAATGGCCCATGCATTTCTCAGCCAAACAAAATCTTGAGGGTGACAGGCTCACCCACCGGTGAGGGCTCCACCCCTTCCACCCCCAGCACCCCCCCACCCCCCCGCCTCCTCTCCTCCCACCACCTGTGGTGACTGGACACATCGGGTGACCAATAGCAGGGTGGGCCGTCGGGAAGGAGGGGCGGTGGGAGTTTCCAGGGTTGCGGCAAATGGGGCGGCGAATGAGCGCTCTGCAGCAGTGGGAGAGATCCCGAAGGGGACGGTTACTGCCAACTGACCATGGCTTCTGATTCCGAATTTGGCAGGGGCGAGTCTGAAGTGCTACGGGACGGCAAAGGTCCGCTACGACTTCTCAGCCCGGGACCGGTCGGAGCTGAGCCTGAAGGAAGGCGACGTGGTTAAGATCATCAACAAGAAAGGATCTCCGGGATGGTGGAAAGGAGAAGTCTACGGCAGGGTATGTGTGTGTGTGTGTGCGTTCCCACCTCTCCACCTCCAATCTTCCCTCTCTCCCTTCTGAGGTGTAGCCGTTCCGTGGGGAATGGATTATCTACTTCATCCTTAATGTAAGACAACCCTATTTTGTGGGTGTTCAATCCCGGAAGGAAACGGACGGGAATTTACGTAGCGCCTTTCACCACCACAGGATGTCCCAGAGTCACTATTTTGAGGTGGGAAAAACTGCGCACAGCAAGATCCCACAGTGGGACTAATTTGATTTGATTTATTATTGTCACATTGGGATACAGTGAAAAGTATCGCTTCTTGCGCCCTCGACAGACGAAGCATACTGTTCATAGAGTACATGGGGGACAAGGAGAGGAGAGAGGGCAGAATGTAGTGTCACTAGCACCTATTGCAGGGGGCAATGGTCTAGTGGTATTATTGCTGGGTTATTAATCGAGAAACTCAGCTAATGTTCTGGGGACCCGGGTTCGAATCCCGCCTTGGCAGATGGTGGAATTTGAATTCAATAAAATTTATCTGGAATTAAGAATCTACTGATGACCATGAAACCATTGTTGGAAAAACCCATCTGGTTCACTAATGTTCCTTTAGGGAAGGAAATCTGCCGTCCTTACCCCGGTCTGGCCTACATGTGACTCCAGAGCCACAGCAATATGGTTGACTCTCAACTGCCCTCCAAGGGCAACTAGGGTTGGGCAACAAATGCTGGCCCAGCCAGTGACACCCATGAATAAAAAAAACCACTTCTGTGGCTAATATATAAGATATATATATATAATTATAAGATTATAATAATAATCTTATTATTATTGTCATATGTATTAGGATACAGTGAAAAGTATTTTTTCTTGCGCGTTATACAGACAAAGCATACTGTTCATAGAGAAGGAAAGGAGGGTGCAGAATGTGGTGTTACAGTCATAGCGAGGGTGTAGAGAAATGTCAACTTAATGCAAAGTAGGTCCATTCAAAAGTCTGACAGCAGCAGGGAAGAAGCTGTTCTTGAGTCGGTTGGTACGTGACCTCAGACTTTTGTATCTTTTTCCCGACGGAAGAAGGTGGAATAGAGAATGTCCGGGGTGCGTGGGGTCCTTAATTATGCTGGCTGCTTTTCCGAGGCAGTGGGGAGTGTAGATAGAGTCAATGGATGGGAGGCTGGTTTGCTGAATGGATTGGGCTACGTTCATGACCCTTTGTAGTTCCTTGTGGTCTTGGACAGAGCAGGAGCTCTGCGTGGTTCTCTGCATCCAGACCCATGAGGTGTCCTAACAATGTTAAAGTATTAAGTTTCTGAGTTCTACCCTTCCACAGTTATTTGTATTCTTTAATAGCTACAGGAAGAATCAATCATTCTGTATTTATTAATACAGGCTAAAAACATACGCAAGAACACATTGGGCCGAATTTTACCAGCACGTCTGCCCGAGATTTGTACGATCTCGCCCTAAAGCAACAGAGAATGACGTTCTCCCAGCCTTGCCTGCCACCCGGAATTGGGGCTGGCGTGCCAGTAAAATTCCAGCCATTATCTGTGCCTTTCTTTGGAAACCGGAATGTGGCCTATCTCTAACTTTGCTCCCTTTCTGTTTTTAGGTGGGTTTCTTCCCAGCGAACTATGTGGAGGAAGATTATTCGGATTACTGTTACTGAACTCCTGACTACATGTCGCAGTATATGGAAGACACAGGAAGTTCAAGATAGAGACTGCTTCTGTGTGGCTGTCCCCATCCAGGACCACACTGTGCCCTCACAATCTCCAAGTATTAAGTTTCTGAGTTCCACTCTTCCACTGTTTGTATTCTTTAATATGAACAGGAACCTTAAGAATGAATCTTTCTGTATTTATTAATACAGTTTTAAAACGTACACAAGAACACATTGTCTGTGCCTTTCTTTGGGAAGCAGAAAACAATAAGTGAACGGCTGGCATTTTGAGTGGAAGATGAAAGAGATGAAGTTGCGTTTATATAGCGCCTTTCTCAGGATGTTCCAAAGTGCTTCACAGCCAATGACGTGTGGTTACCATTGCAAAGTGCGAGTCAATTTATGCATAGCAAGCTCCCATAAACACTCAATCTGATGGGGACTAGATCATCTGTTTTTGTGAAGGCGATAAGTATTGGCCAGGACACACATGATCATTAAGAGCAGAAGCGTTTGGTTCATCGTGTCTGTAAATCATAAATCATAGAACTGAAGTGGTCAGACTGTAAATCATAGAATCCCTTCAGTGCAGAAGAGGCCATTCGGCCCATTGACACTGCACTGACTCTCCAACAGAGCATCTTACCAGGCCTCCTCCCCTGTTGTAACCCCACACATTTAACACAGCCAATCCACCTAACCTGCACATCTTTGGACACTAAGGGGAAATTTAGCATGGCCAATCCACCTAACCTGCACATCTTTGGGCACTAAGGGGCAATTTAGTATGGCTAATCCCGGTAGCCTGCACATCTTTGGTGAGAGGAAGCTGGAGCACCCAGAGGAAACCCTCACAGATGCGAGGAGAATGCGCAAACTCCACGCAGACAGTGACCCGAGGCAGGGAATCGAACCCTGGTCCCTGACACTGAGGCAGCAGCGCTAACACTGTGCCACTCATGACTATACCATTCAGTGGGACGATAATCCTCAATTCTGCTTTCCCGCCTTATCCTTAGAACCCTCGATTCCCGTACTGATTAAAAATCTTTCCATCTCAGCCTCAAACGTACTTAATGACCCAGCCTCTACAGTCTGGGGAGAACCCCACTGTCCTTCTTTGCAATATTGCCATGTGAACTTTAACATTCACCTGAGGGGGCACAAGAGGCCTGGGTTTCATATCTCATCCAAAAGAGGGCACTTGTGACAGTGCTGCACGACCTCAGCACTGCACTGGAGCTGGGGGGGTTGTCGGACTGGGATCTTATTGTCTGGAGCGGGGCTTCTGCCTGAGAAACCAGAATGCTGGCCAAGTGGTGACACACAGCAGGATTGCCACAAACAGCAAGCGCACCTCAAAGTTACACCAGGAGATGACCTGGCCCCCCCCCACCTCCACTCCAATTCCACCCCCCCCATCCCTGCACCTCCGGCAGGGCTGCTGCCATCAGACTTGGCATCCTGGGCTAAGTACAGGAGAAATCAGCCAAGGCTCCCCCTCACCCCCTCCGCTCCAGATTGCTCTCTAGCCGGCCCTGTTGCACCGTGAGGTCCAAGGCTGCGATGTTCCTCATGGCCAATCAGTCTTCCAACCATCCAGCCTCAAAGAGGATAGGAAGGTTTGAGTATGTGTGGGTAGGTTCGGGAGATTAATGGGCTAAATATGTGAGGTTATGAGGATAGGGCCTGGGTAGGATGCTCTGTCGGAGAGTCGGTGCAAGCTCGATGGGCCAAATGGCCTCCTTCTGGACTGTAGATCTTCTACACCCCTATGATAGTGGTGCTGAGCTGCCTTCTTGACCCATTGCAGTTCACATGGTGAAGGTACCCTGGCCAGAATGTCCTGAGGCTTGGGTAGACTGCTTACAAAGCCAGGTCTTTCTCTCCATGAGTCAAGAAGATGACTTTTCCACTCACCAAGTTATCGGAGTAGAATAGACGTGAGCCGAGCCAGGAGTGGAGGCCGATGACAAGACGACCATCTGAAACAAGCTTCATAATCCTCAGTCCCTTGCTGCAGTTCAAGGAGCTAAGGAAGGGAAGGGTTGCCAAGGAGATGAACCCTGGTGACTCACACTCATCGCAGAGACCAAAGCTAAATCTGACGCAGTCCGGTCCAAAATAATGAGTATTGAAAACAGAGCTGGAGCTTTGGGCAATGGGAATCAGGAGATTAACAGAGAGAGGGTCAGGTGGATTGAACAAGACCGGATTTCTTCCAGGTTTTGAGGATGGTGAGAAAGAAACAAACATCGCTGTGTCTCTCTCACTGACGGGCGGTTAATATGAACTAAATGAAAAACTATTCAACCAGGGATCCACTTCCATAACTCATTTTTCACATTAAGGAAATCCTGACAATCCTTTTCCACTGCTTACCTCTCCGTTAAGAACTGAGTTACAAAGAGAGTTTGGATAAGCTTGGGTTGTTTTCTCTGGAGCAGAGAAGGGGGCGACCTGATTGAGGGGCACAAGGTTATGAGGGGCAGGGACAGAGTGGATAGGGAGCAACTGTTCCCCTTAGTTGAAGGGTCAGTTACGAGCAGACGCAAGTTAAAAGTGAGGGGTGGGCGGTTCAGGGGGGGATTTGAGGAAAAACTTTTTTACCCAGAGGGTGGTGAGGGTCTGGAATGCGCTGCCTGGGAGGGTGGTGGGGGGCGGGATGCCTCACATCCTTTAAAAAGTACCTGGATGAGCACTTGGCACATCAGAACATTCAGGGCTATGGGACACGTGCTGGCTAGTGGGATTAGTGGGGTCAGTGTGGACTCAATGGACCAAAGAGCCTCTACTGCGCTGTAATATGCTGTGATTCTATGAGTTTGATACATCCAACTTGATTGAGAATTGAATCACAACTCATCAAGCTTTCAACCCCTTCAGAGCTTCTTGCTTTGGCCTCTACCTTACCCCAACAGTCAGTGTTTATCCCCTGACATCACTAGAACTGATTGCCTGCTCATTATATCACTGTGGTTCGTGGGATCTTACTCTGTACGGGGTGGCATAGTGGTATTGTCACCCCAGAAACTCAACTAATGTTCTGGGGACCCGAGTTCGAATCCCGCCACGGCAGATGGTGGAATTTGAATTCAATAAAAAATACCTGGAATTGAAAATCTACTGATGACCACGGTGGCACAGCGGTTATCACCGCTGCCTCCCAGCGCCAGGGACCCGGGTTCGATTCTCGGCTTGGGTCACTGCCTGTGTGGAGTCTGCATGTTCTCCCCGTGCCTGCATGGGTTTCCTCCAGGTGCTCCGGTTTCCTCCCAATCCGAAAGACGCGCTGGTTAGGTGGACTGGCCGTGCTAAATTCTCCCTCAGTGGACCCGAACAGGAGCCGGAGTGTGGCGACTGGGGGATGTTCACAATAACTTCATTGTGGCGTTAATGTAAGCCTATTTGTAATACAAATTAGTAAGCTTCAGAGATTGTGGGAAAAACCCGTCTGGTTCACTAATGTCCCTTTGGGGAAGGAAATCTGCCGTCCTTACCCGGTCTGGCCTACATGTGACTGCAGAGCCTCAGCAATGACTCTTAAAAACATCCTCTGAAATGGGGAATAATGCTGCCCCACCCTTCAAGACGGAGTGACATGTTCTTAACCCCTTCAATAATTATCTCAGGAAGGTGAGGGGATGGGGGGGGGGGGGGGGGAGGTCCTCTGACAGTGAGTGACGGAGCTGAGCGAGGAGTTGTACAAAGCTAGTGCTTCACGATCGACATTGCCCCTTTAAGTACATCTGGCCAGGTTCAGCAGCAGAGGGACTACCTCGCCAGCAGCAGCAATGCGCTAAATTCTCATGACCTCGACTGGACGACACACACTCAGAAAGTCCCATAAATCATCCTGATAGATTGGGTTTCAATGGCCAAAGACATTGAACTGGAAACGGACGGTCCTTTTAAATGTCCTTCAGTTTTCTCCCCGCTGTCTCGCCCTTTCAATGTGACTTATCCTATTTCCAGGTACTGTCCCACAGGCAGCTGTTTCTCTCCCAGTCACAGGCTGGCACAGTGGTTAGCACTGCTGCCTCCCAGCGCCAGGAACCCGGGTTCGATTCCCGGCTTGGGTCACTGTCTGTGCTGAGTCTGCACATTCTCCCCGTGTCTGCGTGGGTTTCTTCTGGGTGCTCTGGTTTCCTCCCACAATCCAAAGATGTGTGGGTTAGGTGGACTGGCTGTGCTAAGTTGCCCCTTAGTGTCAGGGGGACGGACTAGCTGGGATTAATGGATGGGGTTATGGGATAGGGCCTGGGTGGGATTGTGGTTAGTGCAGACCTGTTGGGCCGAATGGCCTCCTTCTACACTGTAAGGATTCTATGATTCACTGCTGTCTCACAGTGCCAGGGACATGGGTTCGATTCTCAGCTTGGGTCCCTGTCTGTGTAGAGTCTGCACATTCTCCCCGTGTCTGCGTGGGTTTCCTCCGGGTGCTCTGGTTTCCTCCCACAATCTGAAAGATGTGCTGGTTAGGGTACATTGACCGAGCTAAATTCTCCCTCAGTGTAACCCCGAACAGGAGTGCGGCGACTAGGAGATTTTCACAGTAACTTCACTGCAGTGTGAATGTAAGCCTACTTTTGACTCTAATAAATAAACCTTACTTCACTTTAAACTTTAGGGAAGGAAATCTGCCATCCTTACCCGGTCTGGCCTACATGTGACTCCAGAGCCACAGCAATGTGGTTGACTCTCAGTTGCCCTCCAAGGCAACTAGGGGTGGGCAATAAATGCTGGTCCAGCCAGCGACACCCATGTCCCATGAGTAAAAAAAACATTCTTTCCCAGATTGCAGTCCCACAAGTGGCATTTTCCTTCCACCTTTTTCTCCACATGAGAGCCAGAATTGCCTATTCAACCCTGGGTGGCCTCACACCCAAGCCTGACGTCCTCAGATGACTGGTGAGTGGAGCCAAGGAACGAGTCACTTGCCACGGGTAAGGTCCACAAGGTCCTTACGGCAGACACGCAAGTTCAGAGATTTCTCTTTGCAATCTCACCTGGTAAGGTGTGGAGGGGACATGAGGAAGAACTTTTTAATGCAGAGTGTGATGGGTGTCTGGAATTCGCAGCCCGAATTGGTGGTGGAGGCAATGACCCTAAACTCCTTTAAAAAGTACCTGGACCAGCACCTTAAGCGCTGTAAGCAACAGAGCTACGGGCCGGGTGCAGGAAGGTGGGATTCAAATGTAACTTGGGTGTCCACGGGCTGGCATTGGACAAGGTGGGCCAAGTGGCCTCCTTCGGTGCTGTAGCTTTTCTATAGTTCCAAAGTAAGGGATATTGTGTAACTTTAGGATCCTAGAGCTGGCAGGGTGGCACAGTGGTTAGTACTGCTGCCTCACTGCGCCAGGGACCCGGGTTCGATTCCTGGCTCAGGTCACTGTCTGTGTGGAATCTGTACATCCTCCCTGTGTCTATGTGGGTTTCCTCTGGATGCTCTGGTTTCCTCCCTCAGTGCAGATTAGGTGGATTGGCCATGCTAAATTGGCCCTTACTGTCCAAAGGTGTGCAGATTAGGGAGATTGGTGGGTAACTATGTGGGGTTATGGGGATAGGGGCTGGGTCTGATGCTCTTTCAGAGGGTTGGCACAGGTGTGACAGGCCAAATGGCCTGATTCTGCACTGTAAGGATTCTATGATTAAAATACTGTCTCCCAGAGTAAGTTATGGATGGGCAATGTGTCTCAGTGCCAATCTTCACAACGTACACTACAATGTGACATTTCTTTGTGAGTGTAAAGAATGACAAGTCATGGCCAGCACGGAGATGATCGGGTAACTCATGCCTCAGTCACTGATAACTGGGGTTGATTTTATCATTTGTTTTATCCTCCACTCACTGGATTTCACTGGGAGAATAATCCCCTCAATCACAGAATCATAGGATCCCTACAGTGCAGAAGGAGGCCATTCGGCCCATCGAGCCTGCACTGACGACAATCCCTCCCAGGCCCTATCCTGTAACAGAGGCAGAGAGTGGGGGTCAACGGGTGCTATTCGGATTGGCGGATGGTGACTAGTGGAGTGCCCCAGGGGTCGGTGCTGGGGCCTCAGCTTTTTACCATTTATATCGATGATCTGGAGGAGGGAACCGAGTGTAGGGTGTCGAAATTTGCTGATGGCACCAAGATTGGGGGAACGGCAAATTTTGCGGAGGGTGGGGAGAGTCTGCAGAAGGATCTAGATAGGCTGGGCGAATGGGCCAGGAAATGGCAAATGGAATTTAATGTTGACAAGTGTGAGGTGGTCCACTTTGGTAGGAATAATGGTAGGAAGGACTATTACTTACGGGGCGAAAAACTGCAGCAGGCGACGGTGCAGAGGGACCTCGGGGTCCTTGTGCATGAGTTGCAAAAACCCAGCTTGCAGGTGCAACAGGTGGTCAGGAAGGCGAATGGGATGCTGGCCTTCATAGCGAGGGGGATTGAATATAAAAGTAGGGAGGTCTTGCTGCAGCTGTATGGGGCATTGGTGAGGCCGCAACTGGAGTACTGTGTGCATTTTTGGGCGCCGCACCTGCGCAAAGATATTTTGGCCTTGGAGGGAGTGCAGAGGAGGTTTACTAGGCTGATACCGGAGTTGAGGGGGTTGAGCTATGAGGAGAGGCTGAATAAACTGGGCTTGTACTCGTTAGAGTTTAGAAGAATGAGGGGAGATCTCATTGAGACGTATAAGATGATGAATGGGATGGATAGGATAGAGGTGGAAAGACTCTTCCCGCTCAAAAAAGACAGTAGGACTAGGGGGCACAGCCTCAAGATAAAAGGAGGGCGGTTTAGAATGGAGTTGAGGAGGAACTTCTTCACTCAAAGGGTGGTGAATCTCTGGAATTCTCTGCCCGTTGAAGTGGTGGAGGCTGCCTCGCTAAATATTTTTAAGACGCAGGTTGATGGGTTTTTGATAGGAGAGGGGATTAAGGGTTATGGGGAGAGGGCGGGAAAGTGGAACTGAGCCACGACAGATCAGCCATGATCTTATTGAATGGCGGGGCAGGCTCGAAGGGCTGGATGGCCTACTCCTGCTCCTATTTCTTATGTTCTTATGTTCTTATGTAACCCCATGTATTTATTTTATTCGTTTGTGGGACATGGGTGTCGCCAGCTGGGCCAGCATTTATTGTCCATCCCTAATTGCCCAAGGGCAGTTGAGAGTCAACCACATTGCTGTGGCTCTGGAGCCAGACCAGGTAAGGACGGCAGATTTCCTCCCCTAAAGGACATTAGTGACCCAGATGGGGTTTTCTGACCAGTCCCCTTGACCCTAAGGGGCAATTTAGCACAGCCAATCAACCTAACCCACACACCTTTGGACTGTGCGAGGAAACCAGAGCCCCCGGAGGAAACCCACGCAGACACGGGGAGAATGTGCAGACTCCACACAGACAGTGACCCAAGCCGGGAATCGAACCTGGGTCCCTGGCACTGTGAGGCAGTAGTGCTAACCACTGCGCCACCTTGCTGCCATCTGCACAGGATACTTTTACTATATTTTCAGCCAAGTGGTTAGACGCTGTTTGCTGAGGTTTTTGAGCAGATAATGAATTTTGATAATCGATTTATTGAATCATAGAATCCCTACTGGGCAGAAAGAGACCACTCAGCCCATCGAGTCTGCACCGGCTGCAATCCCACCCAGGCCCTATTCCCGTCGTCCCACACATTTACTCTGCTAATACCCTGACACGAGGGTCAATCTACCTTGGCCAATCCACCTAACCTGCACATCTTTCGGACTGTGGGAGGAAACCGGAGCACCCAGAGGAAAGCCACACAGTCACAGGGAGAACGTGCAGACTCGGCACAGACAGTGACCTGAGGTTGGAATCGAACCTGGGTCCCTGGCCTTGTGAGGCAGCAGTGCTAACCACTGCGCCACTGTGCAGCCCATTGACTGAGGGTATAGAATAGATCCTGTTTACAGAGTGGTTCGGCTCTGTTGATCGAGATTTTTTATTCATTTGGAGGGTGTTTCCCGGGGAGTGTCCATGACATCTACATCTTTGTGGCACTACCAGATCCCAGCTCTCTTTGAGACAGAGTGACGATGGCCTGATGGCTCCTTGGGGAAACAGGTACCCACTCAGAAAGTGGCTGATGACGCCAGTACGGAGGCTACAAACACCAGCTGCAACTCAAGACAACGAGGCTCACACTGAAATGTATGCGCTGGTCAAGCAAGCAATTGGCCTGATGAAGATGCAGGTCCAGTGCCTGGAATGCCCTACAATACAGCCCCTCCAGGTGAATCATAGAATCCCTACAGTGCAGCAGGTGGCCATTTGCCCATTGAGCCTACACTGACAACCATCCCAACCAGGTCCTATCCTTTCCATAGATCATAGAATCCCTACACTGCAAAGAAGGCCATTCAACCCATCGGGTCTGCACTGACATGATCCCATTCAGCGTCTACTTCCCGTAAAATACCCTTATTTACCCTGCTAATCCCCTTGATACTAAGGGGTAATTTAGTATGGCCAATCCACCTAACCTGCACATCTTTGGACATTAAGGGCCAACTTAGCATGGCCAATCCACCTAACCCGCACATCTTTAGACACTAAGGGACAATTTAGTATGGCCAATCCACCTAACCCGCACATCTTTGGACACTAAGGGACAATTTAGCATGGCCAATCCACCTAACCCGCACATCTTTGGACATTAAGGGACAATTTAGCATGGCCAATCCACCTAACCTACACATCTTTGGATTGTGGGAGGAAACTGGAGCACCCAGAGGAAACCCACGCAGACATGGGCAGAACATGCAAACTCCACACAGTCAGTGACCCGAGCTGGGAATTGAACCTGGGTCCCTGGCACCGTGAGGCAGCAGTGCTAACCACTGTGCCACCATGCCGCCCTGGTTTTACACTCGGTGCCACACTCCAGATTGCGTTCAAACAGCCCTTGCTATTTTGATCCAGAGCCTTGTCCAGACTGTCTGTTTTGTAATAATAAACTGGTTGGAATCAAAGATCCTTTTTTGTAAGGGCCAGGGTTCAGAAGAGTCAATGGGCATGTGGTTTGCATTTCATATGATTGACCAAACAAGGGTGTTTATTATAGAGGATAAAGGAGAAGCTGATTTGGAGCTGACCAGCTGATGTAAGCTTTCCCAGTACAGCAACAGTCACTGTTATCACAGGACGTGCTCTCTTTTGGGTAAACAGTGGGAAACCCACACTCCCTGCGCATCCCTTATGGCGTCAAACCCAGCTTTGATCTGCCCTTCCTGTGGGAAGCATGTTGGCACAATGGTTAGCACTGCTGCCTCACAGCGTCAGGGACCCGGGTCCAATTCCAGCCTCGGGTGAGATACCTCATGCCTTCTCTCAGACACAGAACATATTAACAGAGACGCCTGCTCAAGAGGCCAGAAATAGGGGAGCGCAGGCGTCTCGGAGGGCTCTGGGCTTTGGGGAGAGATCACAGAGGTAGGGAGGGCTGGAGATTAAGGGGGACGAGACCATGGGGGAGGGGGAGACTTGGAAAGAAGGAAAAGATTTTTAAAACCAGGACCAATGTATAAGAAAGCACAAGGATGGCACAATGGTTAGCACTGCTGTGTCACAGTGCCAGGGACCCAGGTTTGATTCCAGCCCCGGATGACTCTCTGTGTGGAGACTGCACATTCTCCCCATGTCTGCGTGGGTTTTATCCAGGTGTTCTGGTTTTCTCCCACAGTCTGAAAGATGTGCTGGCTAGGTGGATTGGTCATGCTAAATTGCCCCATAGTGTCCAAAGATGCGCAGGTTAGATGGATTGGCCATGCTAAACTGCTCCTTAGTGTCCAAAGACATGCTGGTTAGGTGGATTGGTCATCGTGTGGGGTTATGGAGATAGGGAGGGGGAGAGGGGCTGGGCACGATATTCTGTCACAGAGCCAGTGCAAACTCAATGGGCCAAATGGCCTCTTTGGCACTGCAGGGATTCGAGGAATCTACGCTCATGAAATAGCCAAAAGAGGCAGTAGTTCACCAAACAACGGCAAGTAACTGACGATACACATGTTCACCAGCCTCCCTTGAAGGGAGCAGATGCTCACAAAAATAATGTGTGGGTTGGGGATGGAGATGTTGGGGGGGAGGGGGTAGGGGGTAGGGGGGTGGGGGTGAGGGCATTAATTTCCTGTGACGTTAACTCCCTCGACAACTCCCGCACATTTCTACGTTTTCTTCCTATAACGCGATAGACCCGATTGAGGGCAATAAGCCACCTCCCAAGGATGGAATTCTTCCCAAGTCCCAAGAAAGTCAAGGGATGGCACTTTGACGCTCCATAGGAGTGATAGGGAATAACATGCAAAGAGTGAGCTTGAAGATTACTCAGACAAGCCAGGTGGAGCGTGAAACATGCTTTTCTTGGCAATTGCTTTATTTACTAAGCGGGGAATGGGGCCCAGTGATGTTATCGCTCGACTATTAATCCAGAAATTCCGCTAATGTTCAATTCCACAATTATCTTTCTTTTCAATTTTATCAAACACCTCAGTGCCGAATCATAGAAACCCTACAGTACAGAAAGAGGCCATTTGGCCCATCAAGTCTGCACCAACCACAATCCCACCCAGGCCCTACCCCCATATCCATACACATTTTACCCACTAATCCTCTAACCTACGGTTAATTTAGCATGGCCAATCAACCTAACCTGACATCTTTGGACTGCGGGAGGAAACCGGAGCACCCGGAGGAAACCCACACAGACACGAGGAGAATGTGCAGTCTCCACACAGACAGTGACCCGAGCCAGGAATCGAACCCTCCGTTCCCTGGCGCTGTGAGGCAGCAGTGCTAACCACTGTACCACCGTGCCATCTCACCACAGGGAAGAAATCAAACTTCCGTTTGGGAATGTGGTCCACCTCACTAACTCCGGTTTTCTTCAAATTTAGCCAAGGAGCAGTGTTAATATTTGATCTCCTTATTTGAGGAAGGATGTGGTGGCATTGGAGGCAGTTCAGAGGAGGTTCACCAGATTGATTCCGGGGATGAAGGGGTTGACATACGAGGAGAGATTAAACAGTTTGGGCTTGTACTCACTGGAGTTTAGAAGGAGGAGAGGGGATCTGATCGAGGTATATAAAATGTTAAGAGGGATTGATAAAGTAAACGTAGACCAAATGTTCCATCATTTGGGGCAATTTCAAACAAGAGGTCACAGGTATAGGTTGAGAGGTGGTAGGTTTAAAACTGAGATGAGGAGACACCATAGAACCATAGAATTCCAACAGCGCAGAATATCAAATCTGCTTTGACCACAATCCCACCCCCCATTCTCATAAACTCAAATATTTACCCTGTTAATCCCCCTGACATTAGGGTTAATTTAACATGGCCAATCCACCTAACCTGCATATCTTTGGACTGTGGGAGGAAACCAGAGCACCCGGAGCAAACCCACGCAGACACGGGAATATGCAAACTCCACACACGATGTGGAGATGCTGGCATTGGACTGGGGTGGCCACAGTAGGAAATCTCACAACATCAGGTTAATGTCCAACAGGTTTATTTGGAATCACAAGCTTTTGGAGTGCTGCTCCTTCATCAGGTGAGTGGAGAGGTAGAAAAGTGTTTTTGCCTATATATATGCTGTGTTTGTGAAACCTACCTCTCCACTCACCTGATGAAGGAGCAGAGCTCCGAAAGCTCATGATTCCAAATAAATCTGTTGAACTTTAACCTGGTGTTGTGAGATTTCTTACTGTGCAAACTCCACACAGACAGTGACCCGAAGCTGGAATCGAACCCGGGTCCCCGGCGCTGAGAGACAGCAGTGCTAACCATTGTTCAAGAGGTGGTAGATTTAAAACTAAGATGAGGAGGAACGAGTTCTCGCAGAGGGTGGTGAATTTGTGGAACTCGCTGCCCCGTCACGCGGTGGAATCTGAATCATTGAATGGTTTCAAGATGGGGATAGATATATTTCTGATAAAATAAAGGGATAAGGGGATGTGGGGAACAGGTGAGGAGGTGGATTTGAGACCAGGGAGAGATCAGCCAAGATTTGATTGAATGGTGGGGCAGGCTCAAACGACTGAATAGCCTATTTCTGATTTGATTTTGATTTGATTTGATTTATTATCGTCACATGCAAAAACATACAGTGAAAAGAATTATTTCTTGTGCACTATACAGACAAAGCATACCGTTCATAGAGAAAGAAGGAGAGCGTGCAGAACGTAGTATTACAGTCATAGCCAGGGTGTAGGGAAAGATCAGCTTAATGCAAGGTAGGTCCATTCAAAAGTCTAACAGCAGCAGGAAAGAAGCTGTTCTTGAGTCATTTGATACGTGACCTCAGACGTTTGTATCTTTTTCCTAAAGGAAGAAGGTGGAAGAGAGAATGTCTGGAGTGCGTGGGGGTCCTTAATTATGCTGGTTGCTTTGCTGAGGCAGCGGGAAGTGTAGGCAGAGTCAATGGATGGGAGGCTGGTTTGCCTGATGGATTGGGCTACATTCACGACCTTTTGTAGTTCCTTGCAGCCTTGGGCAGAGCAGGAGCCCATACCAAGCTGTGATACAACCAGAAAGAATGCTTTCTGAGGGGCATCTGTAAAAGTTGCTGACAGTTGTAGTTGACATACCAAATGTCCTTAGTCTCCTGAGAAAGTAGAGGCGTTGGTGGGCTTTCTTAACAATAGTGTCGACATGAGGGGACCAGGACAGGCTGTTGGTGATCTGGACACAAAAACTTGAAGCTCTCGACACTTTCTACTTTATCCCCATTGATGTAGACAGGGGCATGTTCTCACTTATGCTTCCTGAAGTCGATGACAATCTCCCTCATTTTGTCGACATTGAGGGACAGATTCTCTATCTCATTCCCATACTCTGTCTCATCATTGTTTGAAATCTGCTCCTAATTCCCTTGTTCCCGTGTTGATTCAGAGGTACCTCTCAGTTGCTATTGCATGTCAGCGTATTACATCCCCTCCCCTTGAACTGTGTTGCTAAACTGTCTCACCCGAGCCAAGTTTTAGTTTGTTTACCAGGCACACCTCTTGCGCCCCAGAACACTGCTCCCGTTTCACAGAAAGAACACTGACCTTTTGGAATTAAGACCTGGGTTTGGAAAAGCAGCCACAGAGTTCCACTTTGACATTCATGGCTTTTAACATCCCCGAGCATGTGAGAGGATCACAGAACAATCATTGAGGGGAGCTGCACTATAAATAAAATGGCTGGCAGAGAGGCTGCGACACCCTGGAAACGGTATTGACAACCATAAAAGCACAACATGTTTATTTACCATTTGAGAAAAGGAAAATCGAGTCCTCTCTTTGCCTGCTCCTTAAAATACATTGTAGATTAAACTGCTCCGAACCGCAGTTCCAACAGAATCTCTGAATATAAACAGCTGTGTCCTTTTATATTTCAAAAATATATATCTTCAACATTGAGGGACAAAGGAACCAGGCTCTGAATAAGGGTAGGGAGCGTAGTACAAAACCCAGGAAGGGTCTCCATCAAATGAGAACAAGTTAAATTTAGAAACATAGAAACTAGAAGCAGGTTTAGGCCATTCAGCCCATCGGGCCTGCTCCACCATTCATTTGGCAGCATCTTGTGCTAGCAGCGGTTAACACTGCTGTCTCACAGCGCCAGGGTTCGATTCCCAGATTGGGTCACTGTCTGTGTGGAGTCTGCACGTTCTCCCCATGTCTGTGTGGGTTTCCTCCGAGTGCTCCAGTTTCCTCCCACAGTCCAAAAGACGTGCTGGTTAGGGTGCGTTGGCCACGCTAAATTCTCCCTCAGTGTACCCAAACAGCCAGCAGAGTGTGGCAACTGGGGGATTTTCACAGTAACTTCATTGCAGTGTTAATATAAACCTACTTGTGACACTAACAAATAAACTTCAAACTTTTGAATGAAGTACAGCACAGGAACAGACCCTTCGGCCCTCCAAGCCCGTGCCGATCATTATGCCCTAACTAAACAAAGAAAAACCTTCTGCCCTTACTCTGTCCCTATCCCTCTATTCCCTTCCTATTCTTGTACCCATCCAGATGCCTCTTAAATGCCTCGTAACTGGAGTACTGTGTGCAGTTTTGGTCGCCGCATTTGAGAAAGGATATATTGGCCTTGGAGGGAGTACAGAGAAGGTTCACTAGGCTGATTCCGAGGATGAGGGGGTTAGCCTATGAGGAGAGATTGAATACACTGGGTCTGTACTCGTTGGAGTTTAGAAGGATGAGGGGGGATCTTATGGAGACGTATAAGATAATGAAGGGGATGGATAGGGCAGAGGTAGAGAGATTCTTCCCGCTTAGAAAGGATAGCAGAACTAGAGGGCACAGCCTCAAGTGGGGGGGTCAGTTTAGATCGGAGTTGAGGAGGAACTTCTTCACTCAAAGGGTGGTGAGTCTCTGGAATTCTCTGCCTGTTGAAGTGGTGGAGGCTGCCTCGCTGAATATATTTAAGTCATGGGTAGATAGGTTTCTGATAGACAGGGGAATTAAGGGTTACGGGGAGAAAGCAGGAAGGTGGAACTGATCCACTTCAGATCAGCCATGATCTTATTGAATGGCGCGGCAGGCTCGAAGGGCTAGATGGCCCACTCCTGCTCCTATTTCTTATGTTCTTATTAAATGTTGCGAATGTGCCTGCTTCCACCACCTCCTCTGGCAGTGCGTTCCAGGCACCCACCACTCTCTGCATGAAAAACCTTCCCTGCACATCTCCCTTAAACTTTCCCCCTCTCACCTTGAACCTGTGTCCCCCCCATTGTAATTGACACTTCCACCCTGGGGGAAAAGCCTCTGACTTTCTATGCCGTCTATGCCTCTCAGAATTTTGCAGACCTGTCAGGTTAGTCTGTACTTATTTATCCCAAACTAGCTGAGTGATAACTCCAGGCTCCCGGTTATGAAAGAACCTTTTCATTTCAACTTATTGACATGCCATGAAAGCTTGCAGTTGTCTCAAGTAGAGCCCTCTGCCAGGCTGCTTTGCCAGTCTCACAGCAGCCCCCTTAGAAAATTGCTCTTGTTATTTGGAACCATGTAGTTTCCTGTGTCCAACTGTAAACAGGCAGCAGACACTCCTCATCGCGCCTTCAGTGGGATCTCAGCTACGCTATAATAACTGAAATATTGACTATCTTTCTTCAGACAATCCCCAGCTCAGCCAGCCAACATATGTTGCCTATATATGAATCAATGCCTACCAAAATCTTTCAACACTTGCGACTCAGCAGCTAAGAGATTAACATTGTCCCCGAGCGGAGTGGACCTCTTGAAACTTCACGAGGAGACTTGTACCGGGTAATTTGTATCTTCTTAATGGCTTCTATGTGCTTTTTGAGATTAAATAACTGTGTTGCTCAAAAGGAAACAAGCATTTTTTCCCCCCACAGTGAAATCGGCACAGTGGGTTAGCACTGTGTTAGCCTCACGGCACCAGGGACCCGGGTTCGATTCCCGGCTTGGGTCACTGCCTGTACGGAGTTTGCACGTTCTCCCTGTGTCTGCATGTGTTTTCTCCCACAGCACAAAGATGTGCGGGTTAGGTGGATTGGCCATGCTCAGTGTCAGGGGGATTAGCAGGCTAAATATGAGGGATTACAGAAGTAAGGCTTGGGTGGGATTGTGGTCATTGCATGCTCGATGGGCTGAATGGCCTCCTTCTGCACTGTAAGATTCTATGTAAGAAGTCTCACAACACCAGGTTAAAGTCCAACAGGTTTATTTGAAATCACGAGCTTTGGGAACGCTGCTCCTTCATCAGGTGAGTGGAGAGGTAGGTTCACAAACACGGCATATATAGACACAGGCACCTCTCTACCTCTCCACTCACCTGATAAAGGAGCAGTGCTCTGAAAGCTCGTGCTACCAAATAAACCTGTTGGACTTTAACCTGGTGTTGTGAGACTACTTACTGTGTCCACCCCAATCCAACGCCGGCATCTCCACATCAGGGACTCTCTGATTCCTCCTCAGCACAGTTTTAAATCTACCGCCTCTCAACCTATCCCTGTGAGCTCTTGTTCCAGATTGCCCGATAAGAGGAAACATTTAGTCTACACTTACTTCATCAATCCCTTTTAAAATTTTATATACCTCGATTGGAGGTATTCCTCCCACAGTCTGAAACACATGCTGGTTAGGGTGCATTGGCCGCGCTAAATTCTCCCTCAGTGTACCCGAACAGGCACCGGAGTGTGGCGACTAGGGGATTTTCACAGTAACTTCACTGCGCTGTTAATGTAAGCCTTACTTGTGACTAATAAATGAACTTTAAGATGTTCAAAACACTGCCCCAGGGAATAGTGGGAGCAGATTTAATCTGCATTTTCCAAGGAGAATTGAATAAGTACCTGGCAAGGGAAAATAAAAGTTGCAGGACTGTAAGGCAAAGGACAGGGGTGTGAGTTTAATTAGATGGCTTTTTCGAAGAGCTTGCACAGGTATAATGGGCCCAATGGCCTCCTCTTCTGCTGTCTGGTTCTACCGCAATGTCCTTGTTACGTTTCAAAAGCATTCTGTATAACGTTTATTATTTAAAATTTATTTATCACTATCACAAGTCAGCTTACATTAACACTGCAATGAAGTTACTGTGAAAATTCCTTAGTCGCCACACTCAGGCGCCTGTTCGGGTACACTGAGGGATAATTTAGCACGGCCAATGCATCCTAACCAGCACGTCTTTCAGATTGTGGGAGGAAAGCGGGGCACCTGTTGGCATGGTGGCAAAATGGCTCGCACTGCTGCCTGACAGCACCACGGATCCCGGTTCAAGTCGCTGTCTGTGTTGGAGTTTGCACGTTCTCCCTGCGTCTGCTTGGGTTTCCTCCAGGTGATCTGGTTTCCTCCCACAGTCCGAAAGACGTGCAGGTTAGGTTGATTGGCCACGCTAACTTGACCCTAGTGGCAGAGGGACAAGCAGGATAAATATGTGGGGTTGCAGGAATAGGGCCTGGGTGGGATTATGGTTGATGCAGACTTGATGGGTCGAACGGCCTCCTTCTGCCCTGTAGGGATTCCATGATTCATTCGGTGGAAACCGGAGCAAACCCACAGAGACACAGGGAGAGCGTGCAGACTTTGCACAGACAGTGACCCAAGCTGGGAATCGAACCCGGGTCCCTGGTGCTGTGAGGCAGCAATGCTAACCACCGTGCTACCCAACATTTTGCTTTGGAAGTCCCGCTGTGCAGCAAAGTTCATCCCCTATAATGGATAAACTGTTAGAGCAAGAAGTTGGGGAACGTTTGTCTGAAAACTGCTGCAGTTTTATTAGCATTCTACGATAAATTGAATATTCTATTTTCATTAGAGGGCAATTTCACTCCAGGTCATAAATTATCTTCACACCTGGTTAAGAAATAAATCCATCATTTAATTTTTGCAAAAGCTTGAACTTAATTTATTGGACTTCACTTCCAGGTCCACGACTAGATCAGGGTTTATCGTCACGGGTGATATTCTACACTCCGAATGCAATCAAACAAAGCTCATAAATCATGCTGGGTTTTGGCAAATTCAGTGGATTATTGAGCATTCTATTTTGCTGCTATTTCTGGGACCTTCTTATCAAACCTCAGTCACCGGAAATCTCCAACCTCTTCCGCAGCTGGGATTCTCCGGTCCTGCTGCGGTGAATGGAGCTTTGACTGAGTGCCAGATTCTCCGTTCTCCCTGGCATCGGGGCTGGAAGGGAAGAGATCTGAGAATCCTGCCCCAGTAAAGGTGCAAGTGATCAGTCCGTCCCGATAATAATGATCTTGTGTTGGAATTACATTTACGTTTTAACCGCAGGGGGCAAAGGCTTCCCACTTGATCTTACTGCAAAGATGTAAATAAAATTAGGGGCTAGCACAGTGGTTAGCACTGCTGCCTCCCAGTGCCAGGGACCTGGGTTCGATTCCTGGCTTGGGTCACTGTCTGTGTGGAGCCTGCACTTTCTTCCTGTGTCTGCGTGGGTTTCCTCCGGGTGCTCCAGTTTCCTCCCACTGTCCAAAGATTTGCAGGTTAGGTGGATTGGCCATGCTAAGTTGTCCCTTAGTGTCCAAAGATGTGCAGGTTAGGTGGACTGGCTGTGCTAAGTTGTCCTTTAGTGTCCCAAGATGTGCAGGTTAGGTGGATTGACCATGCTAAGTTGTCCTTTAGTGTCCCAAGATGTGCAGGTTAGGTGGATTGACCATGCTAAATTGCCCCTTAGTGTCGGGGGATTAGCAGGGTAAATATGTGGGGTTACGGGGAGAGGGCCTGGGTGGGATTGTTGTCAGTGTGGGTTTGGTGGGCTTCTATGATTCTGGGGCAAATTTTCCCATCCCGCCAAGGGAATCGTACAGGGCGAGGGTGGACCATGGAAAGATCCCGTGATCCCGGGTGGGATTTTCCAATTTCAGGGCAAATGTGGTCGAACAATCCTGCCCTCTAAGACTGAACCCAGAGCGAGGATAAAGGCTCAGAGTTCAGAGGCAAACTTAACTCGAGATTCACACTTACAGTGTCTAACGAAACTTGTGAAGCACAGACTGGCTGACACTCACATTATTGTGGGATAGTTCCACACAGATAACTCAGTGATCATAATACTGTGAAAATTCAGGAGGAAAGGCAGGGCAAAAGTTTGGAAACCTGACCCAAAAAGGGCATTTCACTAAAGAAAGGCGATGGCCGAGTGGTATTATCGCTTGACTATTCACCCAGAAGCTCAGCTAATGTTTGGGGGACCTGGTTTCGAATCCCGCCACGGCAAATGGTGGAATTTGAAATCTTTAAAAAAAATTCAGAATTAAGAATCTACTGATGATCGTGAAACCATTGTCAGAAAAACCCATCTGGTTCACTAATGATTTAGGGAAGGAAATCTGCTGTCCTTACCCGGTCTGGCCTACATATGACACCAGAGCCACAGCAATGTGGTTGACACTGGGCAACTAGGGATGGGCAATAAATGCTGGCCAATCAGCAATGCCCATGTCCCATGAATGAATTAAAAAAACTAAACAGAAATTATGTGTGAACACAAGGACAGCCTGAGTTTCAAGGTAGCATTTGTATTCCTGAGCAAGGAACTTTATTTGGTTTTTTGAATGCAACTGTCTTAATCCTTCCTGTTTGTGCTTAAGCAGAAATTTCTCCAAAGGATACCAATTCGAACAGCACTGGGAATGAAACAGAACCTTCCAATGCGCTTCATGGGGTGTTGTCTGAGCATTTAACACCAAGGCAAAGGAACGAGATAGAAGCCTCAAACAGAGACACTTCCTTCTCCAAAGCACCAAGGCCCCAGGAGGTTCCAGAGAAAGAACAGACTAAATTCGTGGAGATTGAGAAACCCAATCACAAAACATTTGGGAACAGTCTATACAGTTGGCTTCTTCCTAACAAATCCAAGAGACATGGCGGAGATAGAAGACATCAAGGAAATGACCAGACAGGAATCTGAAGAACATGAAATCGAAACATCCGCTACCGAGGATGAAATTCCAGATGCCCCAGACAAAGAACAAGTCACAGAACTCAAAATAAATGAGGAAATATTTGAAGAGGAAGAGGGAGCTGGGGAGACAATGGCTATGGAGATGCATCAGGAAGAAGTGGACAGGGGTGAGATTGCTATCAAAGAACGAATGACTGAAGGAAACAAAGGTGTGACGGGCGAAGGAGAATGGGGTCCAGAAGGAAGGAATGAAGATAAGGGATCTGGATTGACTCTCTCAGCAGATAAGGCGAAGGAACTTGAAGAAAACCTGCAAGAGGTGATAGACTGCCCTAATGTTGAAGTTAAAGCAGAGCAAAATCCAGGTGGGGAGCATGAAAATCAAATTAATTCTGTCGCAGATGCTCAAAATCAGTTACAAGAATCAGAAGGCCGGGAGGAGATTGACATGTTAACAGTGATGAAGGACATTGGACTTTCCGCTGCCCCGGAAGGCACAAGGGGACAAGACATTCAGGGATTCAAGGATCAAGATTCCCCGGCACCGTGCACAGCTGACGAAGAAGGGTCCGGGGCCGCGGGGAACGCAGAGGAAGGTCAAACCGGTTCAGGAGGCATGGCAGGTCTTCAGATCACCATCGTGGCTGAGCCTGACTTCAAGGAACAGTCCGATAGCACCGAGGAGAGTCCCGTCAGTGCGTGCAGAGGTGATAGGCCGGAAGACTGTGGCGCAGAGGCTGGGCAGACGGAGTTATCCACAGGCACGGTTATGGATAATGGCTCCATGGTGACGAGCAATGGTAAAGCAGGCGGAGGTGATACACTGTTTAAGGAAACGCAAGACGGTGTGGATGGTGCGGATGAAGTACATGTGCATCAGGACCAAGGGCCATCAACAGATGTTGAAACTGGACTAGAAGCATTGTCGGAAACAGCCGAGACTGCCCTACAAACAGTGAATGATGCAGATTTACAAATCCAAACCAAAGGTGTTGAAATTGTAGAAACATCAGCCAAGGGTTCTGAACAAGGTCTAGATACTCCACCAGCCAGTGCTCCATCCTGCTTGGGAAATCTTACGGAATGCCTCGAGGCTTTAGAGCAAAATCAGGGCACAGAGACAAGACCACTAGCAGAGAAAGTAGATGAAACTCCAGTCAGCATGGGGGATAATCCAACTGAAAAACTGTCCACAGAGAATGCTGAGGAACAATTGTCCTCGAATGGTGGTGGACCCTCTCAAGACGTGCAAGTGGCGGAAGTAGCTGGATATGCAGAAGAGCGAGAGTCCAGTCTAGGCAACCTGATCGAACCCACACCAGCCATGGGATCACCAACACCTAGGGGGAGCACAGATGTCAGCAACACCAGTCCGGAACAACAGTGTGAGGGAGGAATGTCAGAAGCTGAGGATCAGGAGCCAGCAGCTCCAGGGAATGATCAGATAATAGTAGCAGATGATGAATAGGTAGATGGAGTCCCTCCTGAGCTACTGAGATACTTACTTACACATTACATATGAAAGTGATTTTGGGGATGCAGTGCGATTGCACACCAGGACAAAACTTAAAGGAAAACATTGTCTAATGCTTCCACTAACACCACCAATTAACCAAAAATAAATTCAGTTATAGCTCAGAGCAAAATGACAGATTTTCACATGAGTTGAACACCGATTATACAAGCAAATCTTTCAGCAACCTCCTGTACCTGGGTGAGAATATGAGAAAAATGTTCCTACATCACCAACACAATCTCCCGGATCTTCCAATGGACACGGTGATGAGGCCATCAGTGCTCCCACTTCATTTTGGAGTAAATCAGCTAGCAGCCCACCCATGTGCAGTTAAACATGGAAATCCGGAACTTTCCACCTGGGAAGGTGATGGCCCAGTGATATTATCGCCCGATTATTAATCCAGAAATTCAACTGATGTTCTGGGGACCCGGGTTCGAATCCCGCCATTGTCGATTGTCGGAAAAACCCATCTGGTTCACTAATGTCCTTTAAGGGAGGAAATCTGCCATCCTTACCTGGTCTGGCCTACATGTGATTCTAGAGCCACAGCAAGGTAGCTGATTCTCAACTGCCCTCAGGCAACTAGGGATAAATGTTGACCAGCCAGCGACGCCTGTGTCCCACAAATGAATAAACAAAAAAAAAGACCATCTTCTCAGTATCAAAAGCCAAGCAGCACACCTTAATGGTTATCATCTGCATTTTGCATCCATTATTTAGAAGTGCTTCAAAAGGTTAGTCATGGCACAAATCAATTCCAGCCTCCCGGACTACCTGGGTCCACTACAGTTTGCCTACCGCCATAGCAGATGCCATCTCCCTCATCCTACATTCAACCCTAGAAAATAAAGACGCTTTTGTTAGACTCCTATTTATAGACTACAGCCCAGCCTTTAACACCATTATTCCTCTGAGACTCTGTGGCCTGGGCCTCGCCTCCTCCCTCTGTGACTGGATCCTGAACTTCCCAACTCACAGATCGCAATCAGTAAGGATAGACAACAACACTTCCTCCATGACCATCCTCAACACCAGTGCCCAAGAAGGCTGTATTCTCAGCCCCCTACTATACCTGTTATACACTCTGACTGTGTGGCAAAATTCCCCTCCAATTCGATTTTCAAGTTTACTGATGACATCACCGTAGTGGGTCGGATCTCAAACAATGATGAGACAGAGTACAAGGATGAGGTAGAGAATCTGGTGAACAGACGAGACAACAACAATCTCTCCCTCAATATCAACAAAATGAAGGGGATTGTAATCAACTTCAGGAAGCGTAAAGGAAAACATGCCCCTGTCTACATCAACAGGGATGAAGTAGAAAGAGTTGACAGCTTCAAGTTTTTGGGTGTCCAGATCACCAACAAACTGTCCTGGTTCCCCTCGCAACCCCCCCGCCCCCCCCCCCCCCCCCCCCCCACCTATGCTTACACTATAGTTAAGAAAGCAAATCAATGCCTCTACTTTGTCAGGAGACTAAGGAAATTTGGCATGTCAGCTACGACTCTCACCAACTTTTACAGATGCATTCTTTCTGGTTGTAAGACAGCTTGGTATGGCTCCTGCTCTATCCAAAACTGAATAAATTACAAAGGGTCATGAATGAAGTCCAATCCGTCATGTAAACCAGCCTCCCATCCCTTGACTCTGTCTACACTTCCTGCTGCCGCGGAAAAGCAGCCAGCGTAATTAAGGACCCCCACACACCCCGGACATTCTCTCTTCCACCTTCATCCATCGGGAAAAGATACAAAAGTCTGAGGTCACGTACCAACCGACTCAAGAACAGCTTCTTCCCTGCTGCTGTCAGACTGTTGAATGGACCTACCTTGCATTAAGTTGATCTTTCTCTACGCCATAACTATGACTATAACACTACGTTCTGCGCCCTTTCCTTTCCTTCCCGAGATACGGTATGTTTTATCTCTATAGTGTGCAAGAAACAATACTTTTCACTGTATACTAATGCATGTGACAATAAATCAGATCAGACTGGCCATGCTAAATTGCCCCTTAGTGAACAAAGATGTGTAGATTTGGTGGTTTGGCCATGCTAAATGTGTGGGGTTATGGGGATAGACTGGAGGGAGTGATGGGATGCTCCTTTGGGGAGTTGGTGCAGACTCAATGGGCCAGATGGCCTGTTTTGGCACTGTTGGGATTCTGTCATTCTCCATCATGAAAATGATTTTGTCCTTTCCCTGTGTTCCTCAGACTCTGTTCCCAAACCAAGTTACGGGTAGGTGTGAGTAAGTGGTAAAGTGACAAGCTAAACATTTGTGTGCTAACTTTCTCTACTAGGGAACAGTTAATAAATTCATGCAATGTTGAAGGATCACTTATGAAGTTCTAGTCATATACCTAAAGATTAGAATTAAGAAAATCTACAAAAAAAACAGCTGACAGGCAATATCTGTAATTGTCATGTAAAATAGTCTTAGTCCTAACTTCCTGCTGGATAGATCTATATGTTTAATCTTTTCTGTACAATAGATGAATACTTTACGTCACATCCAAGGTCATTTTGCAAAGCCAGTCAGCAGAATGATGCGGAAGTGTGGGGATTATGTTGCTGGGTTAGTAACCTTGGGGTTTGGAATACTGACTGGGTTATGACATGTAATCCTACCATGAAAGCTGATAGGGGTGGGGGTGGGGGAGTAAATTTAATTAAAGAAATCTGGACAAGTCTCAGTAATGGTGAAACCACTGGCCTGTTGCAAAAACTCATCTGGTTCACTAATGCACCCTGCGGGAAGGAAATGTGCCGTCCTTACACTGTCTGGACTACATGTGACTCCAGACCCAGAGCAATGTGGTTCACTTCAGTACTTGCCTGAAACTGCCCAGAAGCCGCTCAGTTGTATTTGAGAAGACCCCATTAGGGGTGGTCAACAAATGTTGGGTCTTTTTTTTTATCATTCCTTCAAGGGACATCGACATCACTGACTGGGCCTGCATTTCTTACCCATCCCTAGTTTCCCTTGAACTGAGTATCTCACTCGGCTATTTCAGAGGGCAGTTGACAGTCAACCACATTGTTACGGCTCTGTGGGCCAGACCAGGTAAGGACGGCAGATTTCATTCCTTAAAGGGACATTAGTGAACCAGATGGGCTTTTCTGACAATCGACAATGGTTTCATGGTCATCAGTAGATTCTTAATTCCAGATAATCTTTATTAAATTCAAATTTCACTACCTGCCATGGTGGGATTCAAACGCGGGTCCCCAGAGCATTATGTGGGGGCTCTGGACAATACTATGCCACCTACATGGGTTTTCCAACAATCGATTCATGGTCATTAGTAGATTCTTAATTCCAGATATTATTTATTGAATTCAAATACCACCATCTGCTGTGGTGGGATTCGAACCTGGGTCCCCAGAACCTTAGCTGAGTTTCTGGATTAATAGTTTAATTAATAGATAACACCAGTAGTCCATTGCTTCCTCATTCCATCCACAACCTGTGAATGAAAGCCTTACAGTGTTGTGTGTGTATGAGAGTGAATAGTACCAGATGTGGAATCAAGAGCGAGGTCTTCAAGGAGGACTTTAACCAGGTGAGATGGAAGATTAAAGGAGCCACATGTGGAGTTGAACCCATCCGACTGTAATGTCCGTATCTTCTACCACAGAGCTTCATTTTTTCATCTCATTACGTTGGCCAGGAGTATATGCATCATTTAACTTTTAATAAAACTTTCAAGCATTTGATTACGTGTTCACTTCATTCAAATCCTTGGGCGTCAGTGGTGAAATGGTATTGTCACTGGACTGGTGATCCAGAGACCCAAGGTAGAAGCATATGGTTACAGCTTTGTCTATATTATTGCAAAATTCAGTTCCCCAACAGAGTGAAAAGCGGTATTTAAAGAAAGGCTTTTACAAATATTTTCAGAATTACAGAATCCCAACAGCGCAGATGGAGGTCATTCAGCCCATCGAGCCTCACTGACAACAATCCCTCCCAGGCCCTAACCCCATAACCCTAAGTATTTACCCTGCTGATCCCCCGACACATTGGGCAATTTAGCATGGCTAATCCACCTAACCCACACATCTTTGGAGTGTGGGAGGGAACTGGAGCACTGGGAGGAAACCCACGCAGACACAGGGAGAATGTGCAAACTCCACACAGACAGTGACCCAAGGCTGGAACTGAAGTTGGAAAGAAGGGTGGGACCAACTGACTATCACAGGTACGCCAGGCCGAATGGCCTGTTGTACGGTCTGAAGATGTCCATTAGCAAATATTTTGGATATAGGCATTTTTTTCAGTTGGAAATACATTTACAGAATCGTTAATGGATTGGTTCAAGTACGCTGAGAGTCAGCTTGTTGTATGTATCTGACCTTGCCTTTGTCCTGACTGAAGGCTGGTCGTACAGTTGCCAAATCCGCTTTATGGTTCCAGGTGTCACCAGGGAGCTGGCCCCTGGAGTACACTCATAGAATCCTGCAGTGCAGAAGGAGCCCATGTGATCCATCGAGTCTGCATCGAACATAATCCCACCCAGGCCCTACCCTCAAAAGGATAACGCATACAACTGCTTCCCACCACATCAGAGCAAAGGCACTGTAGCTATTTATATTCAGGTGAATGGAGAGATAGAGAGGGAATCATCTACTCCCCAGCAGTCTTGAGGTTTCAGAGAAAATACATTGGTGCACAAATCTCGACAGTAGCCTTTGGTTCTTAAACTATGAATATAGAGGAAGAAACGTTTTCACTTTTCCCAAGCTATGCACAAAGAATTATGGGGTGGCAACAGTGGTTCACACTGCAGCTTCACACTCCAGGGACCCACTCCCAATTCCGGCCTTGGATAACTGTGTGAAGTTTGCGCGTTCTCCCTCTGTCTGTGTGGGTTTCCTACCACAATCTAGATATGTAGGTTAGGTGTATTAGCCGTGCTAAATTGTGCCTTAATGCCCAAAGATGTGCAAGTTAGGTGGATTGGCCATGGTAAATTAGCCCTTAGTATTCAAAGATGTGCAGGTTAGGTGGAATGGTTATGCTAAATTGCCCTTAGTGTCAGGCAGATTAGCAGAGTAAATACATAGGGTCAAGTGGATAGGGTTTAGGTGGGATTGTTGTTGGTGCAGAGTCAATGGGTGAATGTGTTTCTTCTGTATGGTAGAGAATTCTGATTCCATGAAGTAACATTTAATTGACAGGGAAGCATCTGGCTTTATAGCTTCACCATAATTAATTAGGAAATTTGCAAACAACAAGCAAACTTTAACAGTAAATTAGTTAACTGCTAGTGCTATATTATTCAGTTCATTTCAACCAACTATGGGGATACCGTATCTACTCAATGGCATCAAACTACCACGAGAGAAGGGGTAAGGATGTTGATGGAATAGCTGTAATACATATTGGAACAGTCCACTTTATTCATTCTTTGGATGTGTTGCTGGCAGCGTTTATTGCCCATTGCTAATTGCCCTCAGGAAGGTGGTGGTGAGCTGCCTTCTTGATCCGTTGCAGTCCATGTGGTGTCATCCATGGTGCTGTTAGGGAGATGGTTCCTGGATGCTTGACTGGTGAAGGAATGCCAACATTGTTCCAAGTCAGGACGGCGAGCGGCTTGGACGGAACCTTCCAGGTGTGTACCTGCTACTTTGACCTTCCAGGTCAGGCTAGCAGGTTCCAATCCCCCTAACCCACACATCTTTGGACACTAAGGAGCAATTTTAGCACGACCAATCCACCTAACCTGCACATCTTTGGGCACAAGCTGCAACAGTGCTGCTGCAGAAGCACACTGCAGCCCTGTGCAATCTGTGATAAAGTTTCAAAGTTTATTTATTAGTCACAACTAAGGCTTACGTTAACACTGCAATGAAGTTACTGTGAAATTCGCCACACTCTGGCACCTGTTCGTGATTTGGACTGTGGGAGGAAACTGGAGCACCCAGAGGAAACTCACGCAGACATGTGGGAGAACATGCAGACTCCACACAGACAGTGACCCAAGCTGGAAATGGAACCCAAGTCCCTAGCATTGTGGGGCAGTAGTGCTAACCACTGTATCACTCATGATGTGGATGATCTGTCTGTTCACCCCATCAGCACACCTTGGTTCCTGTACTGGATGTACAGTACATACACAGGCCATTCTGCCTGTCCAGTCTTGTGCTAGGTTTTACACTCCACTTGACTTTCCTCCCAACTGTTTTTTAAAATCTAAGTTGACTATCCTGACCCTGTAATCCCTTGTCCCTCACGTGCCTCTCCCATAATTTTCCCATAAAGACTCTTCCCTTCAGCCACCATGCCGATGGAAGCAGGGAATGGTGGAAGCAGAAAAAGACTGGCTCTGAGACACAGGCAGTCGATAACTTCATCCATTTAAAAGAGACAAACGTATTCGTTTGAAAGAAAAGGTGTATTAATCAGACATCAGCTACCCCAGAAGCGTACAAGGACAGCTACTAAGCACTAAACATAAATCTGGTATCGATTCCAGCCAAAATACAGGTTATACGGGGAGAAAAATGCACCATAAGAAACAGAAACATAGTGAAGCAAATCTCCAGATTTTAATTCTACTTAACCTATTTAAGCCTACATATTAACATGGTTCTCTGGGACACTGCTGGTTCACAGGAGACAAAAACCTTTTGAAGGTGCATTAGCATTCTTTCTTCCCAGCATCCTGCTAAATGAATTCCTTGCCCACACACACTCAGGGAAGGGAAAAGCTCCAACCTCGATAAGATTAACCCAAAAGATCGAAGCTCGGTGTACATCAAGTTCTATCCCCTACCTAACCCAGTGAGCACTTCAATCACTTGCCAGTATATCTGTACAGAATACTAATTATTTGGACCGCAAGAACAATAATTGCTGCAGAGAGTGAAAAGTGTTGCGTACTCATACACCTCAGTCTGTGGGACATGCCATCACCGCTCAGCTGAGCGCTGCATGTGGCAAGGAGGAGAAAGATGTTCCAACGTACACAACATTTATCCACCTAGCATTTTGGGATTCAAACCTCAGAATGGACATGCGTAAGAAACCTGACATTTAAACTTTTATGTTTCAGAACAGCTTTAAAGAAAAACGGGGAGCACAGGTCAGTAGAACATACAAAGACAAATCATCAGTGTCCTTCAGAAAAGCAAAACACAAAGCTTCATTGTGAAGTACTTTCAGTGAATGGCTGGCGTTGATGGTTGATGATAAGCATGTCCTCCTCAGGGTGGGCGATGGATTTTATTGGTAATACAGCTCTAGGTTCATGCCATCGTGGATCTCATCTGAAAGCAGCCTGGTTAAGGCTCATCAACACCATATAATGCACAGAAGGTAACAAGGTATCCAATTCAGTCCTACTTTACACAGCAATGTTAAGAATCTTTGATCTGGATTGCCCTTTCACATGGTAAACTGCTGCTTGGGAATAAGGTCATGTTCTTAATCAAAGAACCCCCCTCCCACTCCAACACCCACCAACCAACCCCCACACATCATCATCATCATCTCCACCACCAACCAACCCCCCCACCACCCACCCACCCCTCACCAAACCCACCAACCAACCCCCCCCACCCACCAACCCCTCACCACACCCACCCACCAACCAACCACCCCCCCCACCACCAATCCCTCATCTGAATCGAGAAAAGTTGAGTTTTTTGAATAAGTTGCCAGGTTAGTGCACAAGGATATCTCAGTAGACAGAATTGGCTTGGATTTTCGGGAAGCTTTGATGAGACTTTACAAGAGGCTTCTCAAGGAGATGGAGTTAAGATCATTGAGCAATAATGGCACGGAAGCAGGCTCTTTGGCCCAACTGGTCCATGCCTGCCATGCTGCCCTCCCAGCTAGTCTCAATTGCCCACTCATATCCCTCTCATCCTTTCCCACCCATGTACTTATCCAAATGCTTTGTAAATGTTGTTATTGTACCTGCCTCAACCATCTTCGCTGGCAGCTCATTCCATACATGCACTACCCTCTGGTCCACTCAGGTACCTTTCAAATCTTTTCCCTCTCACAAAACTGTGCCCTCTAGTTTTCAATTCCTGGGAAAAAGAGTATGTGCTTTCATCCTATCAATGCCCCTAATGATTTTATACACGTTAGTGATAACTTTTGCCCTTGTGAACCAAAAGCAGGGTGCTAGTCGGTGAAAGGTCATCAATAGGCTTAGCCAGTAGTTACTATTCCCTAGGGATCGATGTTTTTGAGCTTTGGTATTTAGTAATGGTGTTAATAGCCTACTTTAAGTGTTGGGGAAGATGACCCCTAGTATACAAATTACCCGCGAGTGTTCAGACTGCATGGAAGATTCCCAATTACTGCAAACGTCTTGACGTGCTGGAGATACGGTCTAATGGTTGGCAATCACATTCAACTTGAAAAAGGAGGAGGTCTGATGCTAAATATATGTGCAGTGTGCAGTCAACAAAACAAGAGGCCATTAGTGAGAGAGAAAGATCTGGGTGCTAAGAGTATCCCTCGTGAAAAGATCATGATCAAGTCACGAGGCTGCAGCTAAAACGAACAACATATGAGCCCTATCCACATGGTAGTTTATTGAGAAACAATTTTGTTCTTATGGAAGTCTTTAGTTAGATCGCCTTTAGAATACTGGCACAGCTGGTGATTTTGCAATAAATAGGGCAGTGACAAGGCTTTGGAAAAGATGCAATATTTCCCCAGATCAAAATGTCTTCATAACAGGCTCAGTCTGGATACGTTACAAAAGTTAAGTGATTGGATCAAGGTTTAGAAGATAATTGAGGAACTGGACTGCATTTACATGAACGCAACAGGTTGGGAGGACGCGGGTGGGGGAAGGGTCACATGTATAATACATTCCATGGTTTCTATTCCCAAAGAGGTTACAGGTTCACGCTAACGCTGTCCGGAATTTCCCACTCCGATCCACGTCAGGCATCGGGAGCGGAAAGGACCGCGAGAAGTCTTAAGGTCACGTTTCACCACGGTATGAAAGCTTGACACGATTGTCACCTCCCATCAGTGACAGTCCCCTGACATTCCACATACGTAACTTCACAATAATAAAATGATCACATCAACATCAGATCCATTTGCAGCAATCATCCCCACCAGTGTCAGAATAATCCATAATGGGATTGGCGCACCTTTAGTGGTAGTTACTGTTGGCACAGGCTTGATGGGCTGAAGGGCCTTTTCTGCACTGCGTGGCTGTGTGATTATGGGTGGGATTTTCTGGCCTCACTCATCCCAAAACCATAAAATCCTGCCCAAGGTCAATCTTTCCCCTATCCACCCCTCGCCCGCTCCGATTCCCGTGGCAAGGTAAAATTCTGACATATATCCCTAACCATGGCAGCCTGCTGTCAGACGGGCGTGAATGAGTACCTGGGAGCGAGGGGCGATTCTGGGTGGACTGGTTTGCTGGCTGTGCACACGGACAACCTTTACAAATGGCTGCTGGACCTTAGAGTGAGGCTACGCCCAATGCATTGGCCATACTAAATTGCCACTTTAGGTGTCCAAAGATGTGTATGTTAGATGGATTGGCCAAGGTAAAAGGCAGGTAAGGGTCTGGGTCAGATGCTCTGTCAGAGTCAGTGCAGACTTGATGGGCTGAATGGCCTCTTCCACACTGTTGGAATTCTATAAATGGAATTGCAGCTGTGTCACCTGGTAGAACAGTCAAGTGAATGACTACAGATAATCCCAACCTAGCCCCTCGTAGACTCAAAGTCAAGCAAAATTGTGCTTAATTTGGCACCAATTGTCATGAGATGGCTGGAGTAAATAGAAGTTACATTCAGATATAGGGATGGGAAAAAAGGGAGGTCACATTTTAGAATGTTACTCTGCATCTGCTCCATTAAGTGCTCAAACCCTAACCCAAAAGAAAAGATTCTACATCACACTTCAGGTCATTCAGCTTTGAAAACTACTGTAGCACCATTTCAAACACATTCCTCCCCCAGCCTTTGGATAGGTACACAAGGATGTAATCATTTCTGGGATTGAAATAGGAACAGTTACCTTCCCAATTGCTTCTATTCTTTCTGAAAGTCACGGTTAAAGTTATCCTGATCAATGGTGTGCCAACGCCCTGCTTCTAAGGCTCTACCAGTGCTCAGGAATATGCATCCCTATCCATCCATGGGTCATGACCCCTGCCATGGAGTTCTGAGTTAGCAGCTTTTGTAAAGAATTCACTGATGGGTGGGCCTAGGCAGGAACGCTCAAATCTCCTAATTGTCCTTGAGAAGATGGTGGTGAGCTTGAACCATTGCAGTCCATGTGGTGTAGGTTACACCCACTGCGCTGTTAGATTACACTATTTTTAAATTAGTCAGCTTGGCTCTGCAACACTGTCCACAACCTTCTAAGTTGTGGACAAGCTTTCAGAAGATAGAACATGGCGTTATTCAGGATTGTTCAAATCTTATTTGATCTCTTCTGCCCCATTCATACAGAAAAAGCTGGAAGGCAACTCAAAGGTTTTGGTTTACAAAATCAAAAGATACAGTCTTGCAACTGAACATGATTCTTGAAAATGGTATACCTAGAATCAGAGAAAGTTAAATTAGAACAGGGTTGAAATAAAGCCTTTTCATCCACTGGACAATTTCTGCACGAGGGTGTAACAGTGGTTAGCACTGCTGCCTCACAGCACCAGGGACCTGGGTTCAATTCCGGCGTTGGGTGATCGACTGTATGGAGTTTGCACGTTCTCCCCATGTCTGCGTGGATTTCCTCCGGATGCTCCGGTTTCCTCCCACAGTACAAAGATGTGCAGGTAAGGTGGATTAGCCATGCTAAACTGCCCCTTACAAGTCAGGGGGAGTAGCTAGGGTAAATGCACGGGGTTATGGAGATAGGGCCTGGGTGGGATTGTGGTCGGTGCAGACTGGATGGACCAAATGTAGGTGCCTATGTCAATGGGTTAGGAGGGTTGGCCGTGCTAAATTGTCCTTCAGTGTCCCACGGTAGGGGGATCAGCAGAGTAAGTAAGGGGTGGGGGCAGTTTACAAGGTTAGGGTCTGGGTGGGATGCTCTGTTGGAGAGTCGGTGCAGACTCAGGGCTGAATGGCCTGCTTCTGCACTGTTGGGGATCCTGTGATCCTACAAAAGGCTAATTTTTTAAAACTTTTATTTATTAGTGTCACAAGCAGGCTTATGTTAACACTGCAATGAAGTTACTGAGAAATCCCCCTAGTTGCCACACTCTGGTGCCTATTGGAACACACTGAGGGAGAATTTAGCATGGCCAATGCACACGCTGAAAATAATTACAATCCACATAAGTGGAATTACATTCTTTTTACAGCAAGTTAAATTCAACAAACAATTGGACCAATTTAATTTTTTGTAAAAGAACATTAGAATTCTGCTCAAGTACATAATAACAGAGAAAGAGGATTTGCTGATAGGGTTACAGGGTCGGACAGAGAGAGAGGACATGTCCCCTTTTTCTTCGTGCTCTGCTACTTTTCTTTTGGCTCGTGTCCAACCCTTGTTGCCCCCTGTGACGCCTTGCCTTTACCTTGTAGCTTGTTGTCTTCTTGTCTCCTGGGCCTTTTCCTTCTTGTATGTTATTCATATCAGATTTTTCTTGTGTGGGATGGTGAATGGGGGGGGGGGGGGGGGGTTTACCCTTGTGTGGCAGGAGAAAAGGGGTGAGTGGGGGAACAAAGGAACAGGGTGATGGTCTGCTTTTGCCATATTTTAGGTGGTGTGTGTTAGGAAGAGAAGGCTGTTTGATTGGGGCTTTTGTGTGTTTAACATCGAAGTGGTGAAACAAAAGAAGGCACATCTGAATTCTTTGCCAGAGCTTGTTTCCGTGCTGCAAATTCTACACAATTCAAAAAAGAAGTGTCACAAGGGGTGATGCAAGAGAAAACAAGGACAAACCATTTCTTTAGGACCAACTTGTCCCATTTTGTTCCAGTCTGCGCAGCTATCAATTTCTTCAAATCTTTGATGGTGTCATCAGGACTGGAGAGAGAAACATTAAGGAAAAAAAACTCTCCAAGCAGCCCCTTTGTTTTACCACTCAGGTGGTCAACTACTACTGTTTTTGAACAAACGTAACAGGCTGGGTGAACCATAGAAACCCTACAGTGCAGAAAGAGGCCATTTGGCCCATTGAGTCAGCACCGATCACAATCCCACCCAAGCCCTACCTCCATACCCTTACATCTACTAATCCCTCTAACCTATGCATCTCAGGACGCCAAGAGGCAATTTTAGCATTGGCAATCAACCTAACCTACACATCTTTGGATTGTGGGAGGAAACTGGAGCATCCAGAGGAAACCCACGCCGACACAGGGAGAACGTCTGTGTGGAGTTTGATGTGGAGATTCATCAGATCTCCCAGCCACCTAACGAAGGGACAGCCTGTCCCGAAAGCTTGCAGCTTTTGCTACAAATAAACCTGTTTGGACTTTAAGCTGGTGTTGTGGGATTTCTTTCTGTGTGGAGTTTGCACAGTGACCAAAGCCAGGAATCGAACCCTGTGCTAACACACTGCCCACTGCACACCAGGTGCACTGCAGCTCTCAACAATGCCCTGTCATTTTAACTCAAATACTTCTGAACCTTCTACAATCAGAATTGTATTAAACTCAACTGATCAGTATGCTTATGTCCACCAAGTCAATGCATCAAAGGCATTTGATTAGGGCCAGTTTAGTGCACACATTCCTTAGTTGTTAACTGTTAAAGGGCAGCATGGTGGCACAATTGGTTACCTCCACCTCATAGCACCAGGAACACAGGTTCGATTCCTGGCTTGGGTCACTGTCTGTGCTGAGTCTGCACATTCTCCGCGTGTCTGCGTGGGTTTCATCCAGGTGCTCCAGTTCTCTCCTATAACCCAAAAGATGTGCTGGTTAGGATGCATTGGCTATTCTAAATTGTCCATTCATGTCAGGGGGATTAGCAGGGTAAATAGATAGGGTTACAGGGATAGGGCCTCAGTGGGATCATTGTCAGCATAGACTAGATGGGCCAAATGGCCTACTTCTGCACTGTAGTGATTCTATGAAAAGTTGAGTTTGATATATTCGTACCAGCACATTACTGGTTATCTCTAATATTTGTATTTAATCCCTTCTACAGTCAAATCTGCCATGTCTCATATCTCCTTCCTCAAATTGCGCCTATCCATTTTAAATCTGATAAATAAAAATCTAATGGAGAGATTTACAACAGTGAAACTTTCCTAGTCAGTTTATTATTGTCACCACCTATCACCTTCCCTGCAGCTTTTGACATTGTCGACCACATCACCTTTCTCAAAACGCTGCTTACATTTGCAGAGGGTCCCTACAGTGCAGAAAGTGGCCATTTGGCCCATCAAGTCTGCACCAACTTGCCGAAAGAGCATCTTATCCAATTTGCATCAGTGTACACATGCTGTAGTGATAACAAGGTAATTCTAATTTACCGCAGCAGAGTGGAAAAAAGACTACAACCAGGCTTTGAATCTCCCAAGTTCACCTTTATGATTCACAGAAAAATTGGGCAGGTCTGGCAGCATCTGTAAGGAGAGAAAACAGCTGACGTTTGAGTCCAGGTGACCCTTTAATCAAAGCTAAAAAGCACAGAAAATGGGAGGTGTTTATACTGTAGTATGTTCTCTATAAGGACTGCCATTAAAGTTTATTTATTAGTCGCAAGTAAGGCTTACGTTAACAGTGCAATGATGTTACTGTGAAACTCCCCCAGTCGCCACAGTTCAGTGCCTAACCAGCACATCTTTCAGAATGTGGGAGGAAACCCACGCAGACACAGGAAGAACGTGCAAACTCCACAAGACAGTGAGCCAAACTGGAAATCTAACCCAGGTCCCTGGCGCTGTGAAGCAGCAGTGCTAACCACTGTGCTGGTAGCCTTTCCCCTTGTTTTTGTGGCTGTGACTCATGACTCATCTTTCATTCCCTCACCGTACAGTATAAATATTTCCCACTTTGTGCTTTTTAGCTTTGACAAGCATCATCTGGACTCAACGTCAGCTCTTTTCTCTCCCCACAGACGTTGCCAGATCTGCTGAGTGAAGGTCCAAACTGAATTCTGCGGAGGTTTTCATGAAATAAGCATCAAGGTAGGGCTGCCTTAGCAGCAGTTCAGAGAAGCTTCACTCGACTGATATCTGGGATGGTGGAGGGTAGGTTGAGGCTATCTGAAGAAAGATTGGACAGACTGGGCCTGGATCCCTTTGGAATTTAGAATATTGAAACAATATGTTGTCAGGGTGAATTCAGAAAGGATTTTTAAAAAAATTGTAATTAGTGTCACAGTGAAGTTACTGTGGAAAATCCTCTAGTCATCACACCACGGTGCCTGTTTGGGTACAGAGGGAAAATTTAACATGGGACACCCTAATCAGCAGGTCTTTTGGATTGTGGGAGGAAACTGGAGCACCCAGGGGAAAGCCGCATAGACACGGATAACATGCAGAGTCTGTGCAGTCACTCAAGGCCAGAATTGAACCAGGATCCCTGGTTTCTGCTCTGCCATTCAATCAAATCATGGCTGATCTTACTGTGGCCTCATCTCCATTAATCTCAGATTCTAGAACAAGGGAGTCAATCCACTTCTCGAAATATTCAGTGACACTGCCTCCACCAGTCTCTGGGGTAGAGTTTCAAACATTTATGACCCTCAGAGGAAGAGTTTCTTCTCATTTCCATCTTAAAATGGGAGACCCCTTGTTTTTTTTAAAAACAGGCTCCCTAGTTCTTGTCTCTCCCACAAGGGGAACAATCCTTGGGAGGTAACAGTGTTTAGCTCTGCTGCCTCACAGCACCAGGGACCCTGGTTCAATTCTGGCCTTGGATGACTGCGCAGACTCTGCACATTATCCGTGTGGCTTTCTCCCAGGTGCTCCACTTTCCTCCCACAATCTGAAAGACATGCTGGTTAGGGCGTCCCATGTTAAATTCTCCCTCAGTGTACCCAAACAGGCACCATGGTGTGATGACTAGGGGATTTTCCACAGTAACTTCACTGCGACACTATTTACAATTTAAAAAAAAAATCCTTTCCAAATTCACCCCGAGAATCTTATATATTGTTTCAATAAGATCATCTCTCTGTCTTCTAAATTCCAAAGGGATCCAGGCCCATTCCGTCCAACCTTTAAGATAGCCTCAACCAACCCTCCACTATCCCAGATATCAGTCAAGAGAAGCTTCTCTGAACTGCTGCTAAGGCAGCCCTACCTTGATGCTTATTTCATGAAAACCCCCACAGAATTCAGTTTAGACCTTCACTCAGCAGATCTGGCAACATCCGTGGGGAGAGAAAAGAGATGACATTGAGTCCAGATGACCCTTGTCAAAGCTAAAAGGCACTGAAAGTGGGAAATATTTATATTGTACAGTGAGGGAATGAAAGATGAGTCACAGCCACAAAAACAAGGGGAAAGGCTACCGGCACAGTGGTTAGCACTGCTGCTTCACAGCGCCAGGGACCTGGGTTCGATTTCCGGCTCGGGTCACTCTCTTGTGGAGTTTGCACGTTCTCCCCATGTCTGTGTGGGTTTCTTCCGGTTTCCTCCCACATTGTGAAAGACGTGCTGGTCAGGTGCCGAACTGTGGCGACTGGGAGGGAATTTCACAGTAACTTCATTGCAGTGTTAATGTATGCCTTACTTGCAACTAATAAATAAACTTTAATGTCAGTCCTTAGACAGAACATCCTACAGTATAAACACGTCCCATTTTCTGTGATTTTTAGCTTTGATAAAGGGTCGCCTAGACTCAAAACATCAGCTGTTTTCTCTCCTTACAGATGCTGCCAGACCTGCTGAGATTGTCCAGCATTTTCTCTGTTGGTTTTAGATTCTAGCAGCCGCAATAATTTGCTTTTAGGCCTTCACTCAGTTGAGGGAGGAACACCCAAGCCTTCGCTTAGCTAAAAGTAGTATGAACACCACAAACTTGTATACACAGCTACAGTTCTGACACCTCAATTTTCTTTCTCTCACCAACACTACTAATTATATGCCTCATAACCAACAATTAAGAAAAACAACAGAAGAGCACTCATTAAGTTCACTTAGACACAAGTAACTGTATATATTCCAGTCAAAAAAAACAGCAATAATTTACGACCCATCAGAAAGGATACTTGCACTTCACACGGACCTTCTTTCCCAGACGATCATTGCAAATTATCTCAATCATTCTTAGAAATTCCTAGAAACATGGAAAAAAAAAGTTGTTTTTAAATACAACTTTGTGGCTACACAGCACAGAATAAAAGAATTATATCTGTGTGAATGTGAAAGAGTTGTGACCTAGGACCCTGCTGTCTGAAACATTAAATTTATTAGGTGTCACAAGTCAGCTTACATTAACACTGCAATGAGGTTACTGTGAAAATCCCCTAGTCACCACACACACCAGTGCCTGCTCCGATAGAGAGAGAGAATCATAGAATCTACAGTCAGAAGGAGGCCATTCAGTCCATCACGTCTGCATTGACCACAATCCCACCCAGGCCCTTTCCCCATAACCCTAAGGGTGGCATGGTGGCACTGCTGCCTCACAGCGCCAAGGATCCAGGGTTTGATTCCCAGCTTGAGTCACTGTCTGTGTGGAGTCTGCACGTTCTCCCCATGTCTGTGTGGGTTTCCTGCAGGTGCTCCAGTTTCCTCCCACAATCTGAAAGACGTGCTGGTTAGGGTTCATTGGCAGTGCTAAATTCTCCATCGTGTACCCGAACAGGTGTCAGAGTGTGGCGACTAGGGGATTTTCACAGTAACTTCATTGCAGTGTTAATGTAAGCCTACTAACAAATTAACCTTAAACTTTAAAAACTAAACATGCATTTACCCCAGCTACTTCCTCTGGCACTAAGAGGCAATAATTTAGCATGGTCAATGCACCTAACCAGCGCATCTTTCAAGATTGTGGGAAGAGACGGGGCCGCCCGGAGGAAACCCACGCAGACAAGGGGAGAACGTGCAGACTCCACGCAGACAGTGACCTGAGGCTGGAATCTAACCTGGGTTCTTGATGCTATGCCACCCAACTTTTGTTCACAAAGAATAAAAAGGGGGTGGTAGGACTTGGAAAAAAATCACTGCCCAGAAAAGTAAAGGGAAATACATTCATCGTGAATAAAAGACACTTGGATTTGCATTTGGAAATTCTGCAGTCTCCTGGGCCAGAAGATCAGGAGCTAGAAGGTGGGCTCAGATTGGATCAGAGAACATCTACAGTGGGGAAGGAGGCCATTCAGCCCATTTAGCTTGCACTAACAACAAATCCACCCAAACACTGTCCCTGTAACCCTATGTAATTATCCTACTGGTCCTCCTGACACCAATGGGCAATTTACCAAGGTCAATCAACTTAATTTGCACACCTTTGGAAAGAACTACACCGACTGAAGGAGGAGCAATATAAGCAGTGCAAGATATCACTATTTCAGCAGCTCACGCCAGCACCAATCTGAATTTATTGAAGATGAAATTTCCAGTATTGGATAGCTCTCTTTTTTTTGCAGTACAGACAAGATGGGCCGAATATCTTTATTTTGTGCTTTATAAATCTTCAGCGATCCATTAATTATCACTAAAAATCCACCCAGAACACTGAATTCCCCAGGTAATCGGAGTACCATCGCAGGAGGCTAAGGAAATTCAGCATATCCGCTATGACTGTCACAAATTTTTAAAGATAAAACACACAAAAGCATCCATTCCAGATGTATCATAGCTTGGCATAGCTCCTGTGACAATCATAAGGGAGCATAAGTTTAAGGTGGGGGGAAGGTTCAGTAGAGATCTGTACAGGAAGGTTTTTTTTGAAAAACACAGGTTGGTGGGGGGGACCTGGAATGCACTGCCAAGTAAGGTGGTTGAGACAGATACATTAGTGACATTTACGACTTATTTGGATAAGTACATTAATAGGTGGGGTATAGAGGGGTACACGTGGTTGGTCTAGATAGGACAACATGATTGGTTTGGTAGGCCAAAGGGCCTGTTCCTGTACTGTACTGTTCTTTGCTCTCCAGTCTCCCTCCATGCCGAGGGAGTTAAGAAAGCCCACCAATTTTCTCCAGAGACTAAGGAAATTTGGCATGTGCACCACCACGACTCTCACCAACTTTACCAGACGCACCATAGAAAGCATTCCTTCCAGTTGCTACACAGCTTGCGGTACGGGCTCCTGCTCTGCCCAAGACCGCAACGAACTACAAAAGGGTGTGAATATAGCCCAATCTATCACGCAAACCAGCCTCCCACCCATTGACTCTGTCTACACTTCCTGCTACCTCAGCAAAGCGGCCAGCATAATGAAGGACACCACACACCCCGGGCATTCTCTCTTCCACCTTCTTCCGTCAGGAAAAAGATACAAAAGTCTGAGGTCACGTACCAACCGACCCAAGAACAGCTTCTTCCCTGCTGTTGTCAGACTTTTGACTGGACCTACCTTGCATTAAGTTGACCTTCTCTACACCCTAGCTATGACTGTAACACTACATTCTGCACTCTCTCTTTTCCTTCTCTATGAACGGTATGCATTGTCAGGAAACAATACTTTTCACTGTATGCTAATACATCTGACAATAATAAAGCAAATCAAACAGGCTCCATCCAGATCAGACATTGAACCAACCTGGGTGCAGAAGATTCCAGAAACTTAATTCAGCTGGTTATTCACTCCTTTACTTCACAGATTAATAGTTAAATTAGTGTAGGCTTCTCCCCTCTCCAGCAAACACACAGACAAACAGATAGTCTCAGGGCCTGGGGTTTGGTCTAGAGGGGAATAAGCCACTTACCTACCTGCCTGTCAGCCAGCCACCCACTTACTTCCACTCAGGCTCGCTTTCCCCCAGCAACCGCGACTAGGCCGCAACCCTGCCCCTTAGCAACCGTTCCCCGGATGATTGACGGCACATTTGTCCAATCGAACCCCAGTTTCGCTCTGGGTGACGGTCGGCGGCACCAATCAGAGGCCGGGTTTTACCTTTATTGACAACACCGCCCTCCTCTTCTTGACCAATCAGAGGACACCCTTTTTTTGGCTAATTTAGAATCGTGGGCAATAATTTCCCGAATCGAGAATCTCCCTCAATCTTCGAGCGACAGCGCTTCCCTGTCGATTAAATAATTTTAACGTGAGGTTTCCCGGTAATTGAACCTCCATCAGACATCAAAGCAAAGCGAGGTGATGACGGTTAAGCACATTTGGTGAAAGCAGCCCCAGAAAAATCAAATGCAACGGTTTTATTATTTTTCTCCCATTATCAGTAACCACCGTGGTAGTGGCAGTTTTTTTTCGCGCTGAAGGAGAAAACACGATGGTTTATTTTCTCCGAATCAGCGAATCCGAATCAACAGCTATCTGAATTTTGAACACGACCCTACTACGTCAGGCCCTCCAGCGGGACCCAATCGACGCCCGGGAGATTGTGATGGACGTGTGTGCTGCCCAATAGATTCGGGGTATCAGCCTCAGAGAGGGCGGGCCATCACGGGGCGGGCAGTCATTGGCACGATTGACGTAGAGGAGGCGGATTCCAGGGCTTTGATTGACGTCAAGACTGACCCATAGAGCGCGGCCGTCGCAGTGGCAGATATGATTGATGTCGGCTCCAACCAGTTGCATCGAGGCGTCAGTGCCGAGGGGGCAGGCCCTACAGGTGGCTGAGGCGGCGGGACCAAGTTTCCTGACCGACAGCTCCTCTAACCAATGGGATTGGACGCCATGCGCGGTAGGCGGAGATAACGTGCAATTTACCCAATAGCATCAAGGCATGCAGATTGACGTGTCCACTGTCCAATCGACCTGAAGTCCCGTCCCAGAGGGGGCGTGCCTTACTGGGCGGGCTGCTACAGGCACTGAGATCGGTTGCACGGAGGAAGGGGGCGGGTTCCACGCACCTGTCATTGACGCCCATGCTGACCAATGGAGATCGGTATTCTAGGCGGTAGAGTGATTGACGGGTGCCTCAACCAATGGAAGTGGCGATTCCGGGAAGGCGTGTTCTCCCCGCACAGCAGGTTAGGTTGCCCACCCGCCCGTCTCGGCTCATTCGACAGAGACCATGGCCGAGGAGGAGCCCTTGCCGCCTGGCTGGGAGAAGCGGATGAGCCGCAAGTCAGGTAATGGAGGGGGTAAAAAAAAATCATTGCAAATAAATACACACAGCACCTTCCCCCTCCCTCCCGAATACAGCCGGGAAATATAAATAATCACCGCTCTATGAGCGGGCCTGGGCCTGGGCCTGGGCCTGAGGTTGGGGGTGGGCCCCAGGCCCGAGCTACTGAGGCCCCGCCGCTAAATTACCCACAGCCCGGGCTCTAGGCCTCAGCCTGGCAGTCAACATCCTCATTGACCCCTATCTCCCCCAAATGACCCCCACCCCAACCCCCCCAATGAACCCCAACTGACCCCTAACCCCAAACCCCCCCATTGACCCCCAAACCCCCTTGACACCAAATCCCCAACTTCTGATGGACTTTGCCTCCCCCCTCTGTTTGGTTTGACCTTAAAAGAAGACCCTTGCCCTCATCCCTCTGATGACTCTTGCCCCCCAATGACCCCTGACACCCCTGATGACTCTTGCGCCCACCCCCCCATCCCGACGACCCACGCCATCCCTCTCCCCCTCCCCCCCAGACGACCCTGGCCGCCCCCCCCCCCCCCCCCTTAGATGACCCTGGCGCGCGTTCCCCCCCCCCCCCCCCCCCCAGCTGACCCTGGCGCGCGTCCCACCCCCCCCTTAGACAACCCTGGCCACCCCCTCCCCCCCCAATCCCCTTAGATGACCCTGGCCCCCCCCCACCCCACCCCCTTAGACGACCCCGGACCCCCCTCCGCCCTTAGACGACCCCGGACCCCCCCCCCGCCCTTAGACGACCCCGGACCCCCCCCCCCGCCCTTAGACGACCCCGGACCCCCCCCCGCCCTTAGACGACCCCGGACCCCCCCCCCCGCCCTTAGACGACCCCGGACCCCCCCCCGCCGTTAGACGACCCTGGACCCCCCCCCGCCCTTAGACGACCCTGGACCCCCCCGCCCTTAGACGACCCCGGACCCCCCCACCCTTAGTCGACCCCGCCCCGTGCCCCCCTCCCTATCTCCCCCCTAACCTCCTCCCCACCTCCCCCCCAACCACCTCCCTGCCATGTCCCAACTCCCCCAACCCCCCCACCGGCCTTAGCCCATCCATCCTTGAATGGCCCTGGCCCCCCACCCCCCTCTGCCACCCGAATCACCTGAGGCCCCTCTTTGATGACCCTAGACCCCTTCCTATATAATACGAATCTCCGTCCCCAGGTGACACCATCCCAACTACCCCCAGATTTCCATGAGCCCTTAACACCCCATGGCCTTAACCATTCACTCCCCCAACCAAACTCACCATACCTTACCCCACAGCTGTAACCTGTTCCAACTCTAACCTCCAACAACTCACCTCCCATAAACCATAGCTCCCCTCACCCTGCCAACCCTAACCTCTTTTATTCATCCCCTCACCACCCCCAATTCCAACCTACTCCATACCTACACCCGTCTCCCCTCAGCTCAAACCACCTTCCCCCTCCCCCACAACCCAAACAGCTCTTCCATCTCCCCTACCCCTCTAACCCTCTCTCCCAGCCCCACTGTCACCTGTTGCCACCCCTGTCCCTGCAGTTGCTCTCTTCCCACCTCCCCTGGATTACTTGCCCTGTTATGAGAACATAGAAAATAGAAGCTGGAGTTGTCCATTCAGCTCTTTGAGCCTGCTTCACTATTCATTATGATCATGGCTGATCCTCTATCTCAATGCCATACTTGCACTTTCTCCCCATGCCCCTTGATACCTTTAGAGTTTAGAAGTCTTTCTATTTCCTCCTTAAATATATTCAGTGACTTGGCCTCCACAGCCTTCTGTGATAGAGAATGAGGTTCACCTCTTAAGAAGTTTCTCCTCATTTCAATCCTAAATGGCTTACCCTGTATTCTGAGACTGTGACCCCTTGTTCTAGACTGACCCAGCCAAAGGAAACAACATCCTTGTGTCTAATCTGTTTAGTCCTGTCAGAACTTTATGCATTTCAATTAGATCCCCCCTCATTCTTCTAAATTCCACTGAATACAGGCCCAGTCACCCCAATCTCTCCCTGTATGACAACGCTGCCCCCAGAATCAATCTGGTGAACCTTTGCTGCATTCCCGCAACTATCCTTTCTTGTGTAAGGAGACCAAAAATGCAAAGTATAAGATAAGTGCAATATCTGTAACTTGGACGCTATGGTAACCCATAGGGAGTGGGGCATGGGCAACCAGTCTTTATAGAAACTGATTTCCTTCCCTCTAACCTCAGCTTCTTAACAGCTGGATGTGTCATCACTCCTACCACATTGGCTCTGAAAACTTAGCTCGAAAAAATTAACATTTTAGTCAATTATTTTCTGTGTAAGGAAATGACTCCTCGCGTCAAAAATGTTTACAGCATTGAAACAGGCCCTTAGGCCCAACTTGTCCATGCTGTCCTTTTTTAATCACTAAGCTAATCCCAATTGCCTGCCTTTGGCCCATATCCATCTATACCCATCTTACCCATGTAACTGTCTGAATGCTTTTTAAATAACAATTGTACCTGTCTCTACTACTATCTGGCAGCTCGTTCCACACTCACCACCCTGTGTGTGAAAAAATTATCCCTCTGGATCTTTTGTATCTCTCCCCTCTCACCTTAAACCTATGCCTTCTAGTTTTAGACTCTCTTACCTTTGGAAAAGGTATTGACCATCTAGCTGATCTATGCCCCTCATTATTTTATAGCCCTCTATAAGATCACCCCTAAGCCTCCTATGTCCAGGGGAAAAAGTCCCAGTCTGTCCAGGATCTCCTTTTAACTCAAACCATTAAGTCCTGGCAACATGCTAATAAATCTTTTCTGCACTCTTGCTAGTTTAATATCCTTTCTACAATAGGGTGACCAGAACTGTACACAGTATTCCAAGTGTGACCGTACCAATGCCTTGTACAAACTTCAACAAGATGTCCCAACTCCTGTATTCAATGTTCTGACAATGAGACCAAGCATGCAGAATGCCGCCTTCGCTATACACAGTATTACACTGTAGTCATGGAATCATAGAATTCCTACAATGCAGAAGGAGGCCATTTGGCCCATTGAGTCTGCACGGACTCCAATCTCATCCAAGCCCTATTCCCGTAATCCCACATGTTTACCCTGCTAATCCCCTGACACTCAAGTCAATTTAGCATGGCCAATCCACCTAATCCGCACATCTTTAGTCTCCTATTATTTCTTCATATTTTTGGTGTGTTATAAATTGATCATTTTCAGTTATTCTCTTCACGGAAGCTGTCAGACCTGCTGAGATTTTCCAGTATTTTCTGTTTTCGTGTACTCCCGAGTTATTGATTCCTCAACTAGTGGCAGTAGTCTGAAAATCATTGCGTTTTAAATCTGTATTAAATCTTCCCTTGGCTTTCTCTGCTCCAATTCTGTCACTGATGACAGCCCTGTGGCGTTTATTCATTTAATTCCCCCCCAGATTTCTGCCGTTGCAGTTTTCTCTTGTTTAGATTTTTAAGCTTTGCAGTTGCCATGATAACAGAACAAGTCAAATTGATTCCATGCTCCAAGCACCCACTCAACAGTCACGTGCAATGGTGACTGCTCAGAGTCTTGTGCTTTAAATGAGAGTGTTTTTCTTGACAGAGAGAGGGTCGCCCGTGAACAGGTTTTATCACCAATTTGACTATCTTGCATTCTTGGGAGAACTGGCTTTGTCTGATACTGAGAATAAGGAGGTTTGATTTTTTTTAATGTTTAAAGTCTATTTATCAGTGTCACAGGTAGGCTTACATTAACACTGCAATGAAGTTATTGTGAAAGTCCGCTCCGGTGCCTGTTCGGGTACACCGAGGGAGAATTTAGCACGGTCAATACACCTAACTGGCACATCTTTTGGACTGTGGGAGGAAACTGGAGCATCCGGAGGAAACCCATACAGACGTGGGAGAGAACGTGCAGACTCTGCACAGACAGTGACCCAAGCCAGGAATCGAACCCAGGTCCTTGGTGCTGTGAGGCAGCAGTGCTAACCACTATGCCACCCAGTAGGCAGTTAGGAGTAGGTTATTTAGAACCATAGAATCCTTGCAGTGCAGAAGGAAGTCATTCTGTCCATTGAGTCTGCGCTGACCAACAAAGCATCCCACCCAGGTTCTTTCCTCTCATCCAATGGCGAGAATAAATCAGTGTTACCAAGGCCAATCCACCTAACCCGCACATCTTTGAACACTAGGGGGCAATTTACCATGGCCAATCTGCCCAACCTGCACGTCTTTAGACACTAAGGGATAACTTAGCATGGCCAGTCCACCTAACCTAGACAACTTTCAGATTGTGGGAGGAAACCAGAGCACCCGGAGCAAACCCATGCAAACATTGGCAGAATGTGCAAACTCCACACAGACAGTAACCCAAGCCGGGAATCGAACCCAGGTTCCTGGTGCTGTGAAGCAGCAGTGCTAACCGCTGTACCACTGTAATTCTGTTTAACAACCTGAGTCGGGCCAAATCTCCTTGTTCAATTGGCGTTTCCATGCCTCACTCCCCAGCGAAACTCAACGTTCTAATTGCTGATTTGATATGAGCTGAAACTGATTTTCGTTTTCTGGTCTGTTAGCCTACCTTTAAAAGACAACAAATCTACCTTTGCTGCAACTTGATTAGTAGGAGAGACTAGGATCCAAGGGCACGACCTTAGAGTAGAGGGACTGACCCTTTAGAACCGAGATGAGGAGGAATTTCTTCAACCAGAGGGTGGTGAACCTGTGGAATTCATTGCTACAGAAGGTTGTGGAGGACAGGTCATTGAGTGTATTGAAGATAGAAATAGATAGGCTGTTGATCAATAAGAGGGCCAAAGGTTATGGGGAAAACGTAAGAGAATGAGGAATGAGATTAAGAAATATTGGCCATGATCGAATGGCGGAGCAGACTTGATGGGCCGAATGCCCTAATTCTGCTCTTATTTCTTATTGTCCAATGGCAACCTTACTTACCGCTTGTATGACTTGTAAACTGATGTGAAATGTTTGATCTGTGAGGCATCGCAGCTTTGACCAATGCTGCCTTTACCTGAAGCTCACCTGTCTGCCTTTTCCAGTGTGTGTCACTGAATAGTAATTGAGAATGGAAGGAGCACACCTTCACCTTCTGTACTTGGTATTCCTGCGCGTTTATTTAGCCTCCCACACTGCTACATTCAGATCAGTTAACTGTACAGACCAAGAATCGTCGCTGGAGCACATGGGACTGACTGACTGTAACTTATCCACTGTACATGCCTTGCTTTTATTCTAATATCCAAATGAGGATAGGTGTCAGAAGTTCCTGCAGTCCACAAAATTATTCCACATTAAGTGCCTTTACAAAATACATATACCATTGCCCATGGTGCCTAGTTTACTTTGTGAGGGTGCCCCATTTTAGACGAAAAGAATGTGAGAGTTATTGTTGATTTTGCTGAATGGTAGTTTATTTATCAGTGTCACAAGTAAGGCTTACATTAACACAGCAATAAAGTAACTGTGAGAATCCCCTAGTCGCCACACTCTGGTGCCTGTTTGGGTATAAGGAAGGAGAATTTAGCATGGCCAATGCAATAGTATTTTCCAGTCCTTAAAATAATCATTCTTCTGAGGATTCACATACACATGGACACGTGCCCAGACAGAGGTGTGACTTAAGTGTGTTCCAGGATTTTCTATTAACACATCAGAATCTTAGTTTGGCTTCAAACTTTCATAATGATTTTAACTCCTGTGACAACTATAAATGAAGGATGGGCAGGCAGGCCTTTACCTAGAATCATAGGATCTGTACAGTATGAAAAGAGGCCACTCGGTCTCTCGAATCTGTACCGACTCTGACAGAGTATCTCACCCAGGCCCTTTCCTCATCTTATTCCCATAACCTACATATTTACTACGGCTAGTCCATCTAACCTACACTTAGAGCACTAAGGGGCAAATAAGCATCTCCAATCCACCTGTTGGTGGAGTAACCGAGGTGACTATTACTCTCAAGTAAATTTGGACAATACATGACTCACGAAGTTGGCGTTTTCTGAATAAAGATGTAACTTTATTAAACCAGTGGCCGCCAGGAGACGGTTAAGTGGCTCTGGCACAGAGCGACAGAACCTCTCCGATGATTCTAACGATACATTCAAAAATCTGATCAATTATAGTTTTTCTTATCAATCACTTCCATTTTACAATAAGTCAATCATCTTCAAGATACAGAAATCCAACAATTATACCTGTCAAATACTTTGGCCTTATTAGTCCATGAAATCCGGAAGCTAGCTCCTGTTTTTGGCTGACTCCTCTCACCTTGGTTGCCTAGAAGCCTGTGATGCTTAGCCCAGAGTTCAGATTACGTTCTCACGGGTTGCCTTACAGTTCACTAGCTAACCAGACAGTCACGTGACACCACATCTGGGCATCAGTCCATCTCGTCCAAAACAGTTAACTAGCCCTATTCATCAATTATGATGAAGTGTTCTAACTGTTCTTCCATCTGAAACTTTAGCTGATAAAACTTGCATATTTCCAAGGTACAAATATTCTCTTGAAATACGACCTTTATCAGGATGCTCTGGTAAGAATGCATTTTTAAACAAAGTGGACAATGTTCTTTCAAATTAATTATAATACATTTTAAAATATCAACACTTATAATTATTTGAATCAATTACTGCATCTCGTGTACTTTGCCTCTCGTTAGCTTAATTTCAAATCATTTAACCCGAATGCTGTTAGTTCTGTCAGTGCCTTAATGTGTACTGATTTAAAAAAAAAGCCACTAATCTTATTTCCCCACTTCACCACCTGACCTGGAGTGTGGGAGGAAACCGGAGCACCCGGAGGAAACCCACTCAGATATGGGTGAATGTGCAAACTCCACACACGCGCTCTCACCCGGTGCTGGAATTGAACCAGGGTCCCTGGTGCTGTGAGGAAGCAGTGCTAACCACTGTGCCACCTTTTCTACTGTGAATTGATATGGCATGGGATTTTTAATCAACACATTTGCTTTGTGGGGCGGTAACTCCTACCCTTTTACCTTTTCAGCTATTCATCTAAATGTTTTTAGTCTTCTGTATTTTGGATCTGATTGTCACTGGAGAATAGCAGGCCGGCCCCCTGTCTGTTTGTCTGTACATTGGTGTCCTACCTCTTGCACAACAATATAGACATGTCTCCAGTTGTCAAAGTCAGGAGTAACCAACATGCTGGCATTTGCTCTTCCCAGAGTATAATTTTAAAATTGCACTGTGTTGCTAACTAACTAAAATAACATTTTAAGGCAAGGATAGATAAATTTTTGAACAATAGAGGAATTAAGGGTTATGGTGAGTGGGTGGGTGAGTGGAGCTGAATCCATGACAAGATAACCCATGATCTTATTGAATGGCGGAGCAGGCTCGAGGGGTCACATGGCCTACTCCTGCTTCTAGTTCTTATGTTCTAATGAAAGATGGAATTCTTTATGTTGAAAGTACTATTTGAGCTCTGTGCACACAATCTATTTTTTTTTACAGAAAGCCAGTAAGTGTTGCATCTGGGTTTCACATGGAAATCTCCACAATTATTACCAATGGGCCCCAGATCAAGAACTTTGCGTTATACAACCAGCTTCATAGTGCAGAGATCATCTTATTAATGTGGCCTGAACTGGAAGCTAGAATTGAGCTCCCTTGTTGGCCGTATCAAGATTTAAGTTATTGGCATGATGTGGTTTCATAGAATCATTACAGTGCAGAAGGAGGCCATTCAGCCCATTGAGTCTGCACTGGCAACAATCCCACCCAGGCCCCGTCCCCACAACCCCTTGTATTTACCCCAGCCCTGTCCTCGTAACTCAACATATTTGCGCTGCTAATCCCTCTAATCTACACTGGGATGCTAAGGGGCATTTGTAGCGTTGCCAATGCACCTAACCTGCATATCTTTGGACTGTGGGAGGAAACCGGAGCACCTGGAGGAAACCCACACACAGGAGGGAGAACATGCAGACTCCACACAGACAGTGACCCAAACTGCGAATCAAACTCAGGTCCCTGGAGTTATGAGGCAGCAGTGCTAACCACTCTGCAACCCTTGCTGCCGTGCTTATTATTATGATAAGGTGTTTTTTAATGTGCTTTTTTTAATAAACCTGGCTGTTGATAACTGGGGTGCTCTGGTGGTTAGTACTGCTGCCTCTCAGTGCCAGGAACCCGGGTTTGATTCCAGCTTGGGTGACTGTCTGTGCGGAGTTTGCACATTCTCCCTGTATCTGCGTGGGTTTCCTCTGGGTTCTGGTTTCCCCCCACAGTTCAAGATGTGCAGGTTAGGTGGATTGGCCGCACTATATTGCCTCTTAGTGTCCAAAAATGTGCAGGTTAGGTGGAATGACCACGCTAAATTGTCCTTTAGTGTCGGGGGGCAATAGCAGGGTAAATATGTGGGGTTACAGGGATGGGGCCTGGTTGGGATTGTGGTCGGTGCAGGCTCGATGAGCCAAATGGCCTCCTGCACTGTAGCGGTCCTATGATTCTGGTAGGACTGTACAATTTGTTTTGAAATGTAAGCATATTGCCTGGTGCGTTTAACACAACTTTGAATAGAAACACTTGATATATTGATAACCTGTTCTCTAGGACTATCCTGTGTTGTTACAGGTTGCTTGATAATGAGCATAATGAAAAAAATGTAATCATACTCATCAGTATGTAGACCTCTGTCATGTGAATTTCAGTTCCCTTGTCTTTTCTCAGCTTTTTACCATTTCCTATCTTGTGTTTTTTACCCAAAAGTGTCCATTTGGTGCCAGGTTGCCCTCCTGTACATTTGGAGTAACTCAAAACCTAGCACAGTGTAGAGTCAGAGATTCATAGAGGTTTACAGCATGGAAACAGGCCCTTCGGCCCAACTTGTCCATGCTGCCCCTTTTTAAAAAATCCCTAAGCTAATCCCAATTGCCTGCGTTTGGCCCATATCCTTCTATACCCATCTTACCCATGTAGCTGTCTAAATTGCTTTTTAAAAGATAAAATTGTACCCGCCTCTACTGCTATCTCTGGCAGCTTGTTCCAGACACTCACCACCCTCTGTGTGAAAAAATTGCCCCTCTGGACACTTTTGTATCTCTCCCCTCTCACCTTAAACTTCTAGCTTTAGACTCCCCTACCTTTGGGAAAAGATGTTGATTATCTAGCTGATCTATGCCCCTCATTATTTTATAGACCTCTATAAGATCACCCTCCGTCTCCTACACTCCAGAGAAAAAGGTCCCAGTCTATCCAGCCTCTCCTTATAACTGAAACCATCAAACCCTGGTAGCATCCCAGTAAATCTTTTCTGCACTCTTTCTAGTTTCATGATATCAGTGAATGTATTTCATGGATGTGTAGCATTCATTAAAAAGGAGGAATTGTGTAAATCCCTTTAGAATGAAATCCTGCAGCTAATTCCACCCGAACTTGCAGGGTCTGTCCCTATTAGCTTGGGCTTGTGAAGTGGTATAGCAAAGAGGGGGTTGCTGAGCATGGCGTATGCTTCCTTCCGATGTTCAGTCTGGTCGTCACATTTAATCACAGCCCTCTCGCTTCACTCTGCTTCCTGCAGTGGTGTTCCAGAAAGTTCTGTGTAAACAACTTCCTCCTCTAGGGCATTTAGGGATGGGCAACAAGTAATGGCCCAATCTGGGATGCTTGCATCCCATGAATGAGTAAACAAAAATTGCAAAACCAATTGAGATGCAAAATAGTTTAAAGTTTATTTATTAGTGTCACAAGTAGGCTTCCATTAACACTGCAATGAAGTTACTGTGAAAATCCCCTAGTCGCCACACTCCAGCACCTGTTTGAGTACACCGAGGGAGAATTTAGCATGGCTGATGCACCCTAACCAGCACACCTTTCAGACTGTGGGAGGAAGCCGGAGCACCCGGAGGAAACCCACGCAGGCACGGGGAGAAGGTGCAGACTCCGCACAGACAGTGACCCAAGCCGGGAATCGAACCTGGGTCCCTGGCACTGAGAGGCAGCAGTGCTGTCAGGCAGTCAGGAGTAGGACGTTATTTAGAATCATAGAATCCCAGCAATGCAGAAGGAGGCCGTTCTCCTCATTGAGTCTGTACTGACTGTCCGACAGAGCATCCTACCCAGGCCCTTTCCCCGTAACCCCATGTATTTATTATGGCCAACCCACCTAACCAACACATCTTTGGATACAAAGGGGTAATTTAGCATGGCCAACCCACCTAACGTCCATACCTTTGTCACTCTTTACACATTTTTACTTGCAGATGAATTGAAAAGTAAGCTGAAAGGGCCGGCAAGTGCAGTTGAGATCCAATCCAGACAAACTAATTCGTGGGGAACCGGCTGCAGATCAAGAAAATTTCCATTATGTTGTAGGGAATATGTACTGATAACAGCCCAAAGGTTGTTGGAAAACACCATATGATGGCAGGTTGTAGTGTTGACACTTAGCTAATTCAAATTTAAAATTATGCAATAGCAAGAATAAATCAGTGTAACGCATACCGTGCTTAACTTGACACCATCTGTTCCCAAACAGTAACTTGTCAGAAATCTGATTTTCATTCAGTAAAACACCTGAATAAGAGCTAGCAGTGAAAAGCTTTGTGGGGGTCAACCTTGCAGGGTCTGTCCCTATTAGCTCGGGCCTGTGAGGTGGTATAACAAAGAGGGGGTTGCTGAGCATGGCGTATGCATCCTTCTGATGTTCAGTCTGGTCGTCACATTTAATCACAGCCCTCTCGCTTCACTCTATTTCCTGCAGTGATGTTCCAGAAAGTTCTGCGTGTAAACAACTTCGGCAAACAAAGCCCAGCTGAATAACACTTGGCTTAATTAGGTTCAAGCCATAGCATCATCTCTTTACTTGCAGGCTGGTGCATGGAAAGGCAAAGAAGGTTTCTTTGGCATGGGGGCGCAGTGATTAGTAGGGTTGCCTCACAGCATCAGGGACTTGGGTTCAATTCCGGCCTCTGGTCACTCTCTGTGTGGGGTCTGCACGTTCTGCCCGTGATTGCGTGGGTTTCCTCCGGTTTCCTCCCACAGTCCAAAGATGTGTGGGTTAAGTTGATTGGCCATGCTAAATTGATCCTTAGTATCAGCGGGATTAGCAGGGTAAATACGTGGAGTCATGGGGATAGGCCTGGGTGGGATTGTTGTTGGAGCATGCTTGATGGGCCGAATGGCCTCCCTGTACACTGCAGGCATTCTATGACTCTGAATAGAAACGCCTTCCTCTGTAAAATCTTAATGCTTTGGCTGTCACAAGTAGGTTTACATTAACACTGCAGCGAAGTTACTGTGAAAATCACGTAGTCACCACACTTCGGCACCTGTTTGGGTACACTGAGGGAGAATTTGGCACGGCCAATGCACCTAACAAATACGTTTTTTGAAGTGTGGGAGGAAACCAGAGTACCCGTACAAAACCCACGCAGACATATGTCTGCAGACTCCGCACAGACAGTGACCCGAGCAGGGAATTGAACCAGGGTCCCTGGCGCTGTGAGGTAGCTGTGCTAACCACTGTGCTGCCATACTACAAGTTCATATTAAAAATGGCACCAGCCACTTAATTCACAGCTTTTTAAGGGCTGAAATGGGAATGATCTAATGATTGGCATTGTTAAATATAAATAACAAGGGTGAAAATATCGTCCAATGTATTAGAGCAGCAGATGACAGAATTCCTCATGAATTGGAACTAATCTCTTCTGGAATCCCTTCTTTACTCATGTCAAGGTGGCAATATTTTGAGCTTGAACATCAGTTAAAAGTGGGAGTCCTGTCTGCGCAGATGTTGCTTGCCAGGACTAAGTGTGTAGATCAAATGCAAAGAGGCTGCACCATCCACTCAAGTCAACAACTGACTTCCAACACCACTCAAGGAAAACCAATTTAAATAGGCCCCATATAGTTAAAAAGCAATGACAAAAAGCGCATTTCAAAATAACACTGATATGATTGTCAACAGCAGTTGCATTTAATTTGTATTTTGTTCTTATGAGCATCATATCCATCTCCCCTGATGCTACAACAAGACCCAGGTTTGATTCCTCTTTTGAGTCTGCACGTTCTCATGTCTGCGCGAGTTTTCTCCTGCACACCAAAGATTTGCAGGTTTAGGTAGATTGGTCATGCTAAATTGCCCCTAAGTGTCCAAACATGTGTACGTTAGGTGGATTGGGCCATGGTAAATTTGTGGAGTTGCAGGGAGAGGTTGGGGGGTAGGGTGGAGCTTGGGTAAGATGCTCTGTGGGGAGTCATTGCAGACTCGATGGATTCCTCGCTGCACATTCTCCCCGTGTCTGCATGGGTTTCCCCGGTGCTCTGGTTTCCTCCCACAATCCGAAAGATGTGCTGATTAGGGTGGATTGACCGTGCTAAATTCTCCCTCAGTGTACCCGAACAGGCGCTGGAGTGTGACAACTCAGGGATTTTCATAGTAACTTCATTTCAGTTTTAATGTAAGCCTACTTGTGACACTAATAAATAAGTGGACTATGGATCTGTTGTTGATTGTGTTCTTAATCCATAAAATTCAATTTTTCGTCAAGTTTTTTTATAATAAATATAGTTTGTTATTTTAAATTTTTACATATATTTTTAAATCAATTTATAGATGACAGGATTTATTATTGTCACATCTTTGGAATACAGCGAAAAGTATTCTTTCTTGCGCACTATACTGACAAAGCATACCGTTCATAGAGTACATAGCGGAGAAGGAAAGGAGAGAGCAGCAAGAGTGTAGAGAGTGAGCAGCTTAATATAGGTCCATCCGAAATTCTGATGGCAGCAGGGAAGAAGCTGTTCTTGAATTGGTTGGAATATGTCCTCGGACTTCTGTATCTTTTTTCCCAAGGGAAGAAGTTGGAAGACATTATGTCTGCGATGCGTGATTATGCTGCTTGCTTTTCTGAGGCAGCGAGAAATGTAGACAGAGTCAAAGGATGGGAATCTGGTTTGCGTGATGGACTGGGCTACATTTACAACCCTTTGTAGTTCTTTGTGGTCTTGGTCAGAGCAGAAGCCATACCGAGCTGTCATCCAACGAGAAAGAATGCTTTCTATGGTGCATCTGTAAAAGTTGGTGAGAGTCATAGCGGACATGCTGAATTTCCTTAGCCTCCTGAAAAGGTAGAGGTGTTGGTGGGCATTCTTAACTATAACATCGGCATGGGGAGGACCAGGACAGGTTTTTGGTGATCCACACACCTAAAAGCTTGAAGCTCTCGACCCTTTCCATACATTAACGTCTCTGACTCTTGTTGGTTTCTCTCCTGTAGGTCGTATTTACTTCTTCAATCATATAACCAATCGGAGTCAGTGGGAGCGTCCGAAAGCGGGCGGGAGTTACAATTCTGTTGAACCTGATAAGGTTCGTTGTTCCCACCTGCTGGTGAAGCACAACCAGTCACGTCGTCCCTCTTCCTGGAGACAGGAGGAGATCACACGCAGCAAAGAGGAGGCGCTAGAGACATTAAACGGTAAGCTGATGGCAAGCATGCAATCTCACCGCAAACACAAATGTGTCTGTTCTGTACCGTTAACACTTCCTCGGTTAAGATGGATGGGAAAGAAGCAAATGTAGCTTTCACAGATTACTGGAATTACGCAGGTCAGACACCGATTGAGAAGAGAGATTATGCCTGAGTTAAGACCAAAGATAGTCTTTAGTAATGATACAAGGACAGAAATGTAACCTCAAAGTTACATTTGGTTCAGCAGGTCTATATTTTTATTATGGCCTTCCAACAAAGGGGGATAGTTGTGCCAATGGTGGTGCAGCGATGATGTGACTAGCCTAGTAATTCAGAGTCCATTTGAATGCACTGGGGGCAAGAGTTCAAATCCCACCATGGCAACTGGTGGAATCTGAATTCAATTAATAAAATCTGGAATATAAAGCTGATCTCAGTAATGGTGACCACAAAACTATCATTGATTGTTAAATTGCTCTTTAGTATCCAAAGATGTGTGGGTTAGGTGGATTGGCCATGCTGAATTATCCCTTAGTATCCAAAGATTGCATATTAGATGGATTGGCTGTGTTAAATTATCCCTTAGTATCCAAAGATGTGCAGGTTAGGTGGATTGGCCATGCTAAATTATCCTTTGGTATCCAAAGCTGTGCAGGTTAAGTTGATTGGCCATGCTAAATCCCCCCTTACTATCCATGTGTAGACTAGGTGGATTGGCCATGCTAAATTGCCCCTTACTGTCCCTGGATATGTATATTAGGAGGATTGGCCATGCTAAATTATCCCTTAGTATCCAAAGATGTGCAGGTTGGTGGAATGGCCGTGCTAAATTCCCCCTTAATGTCCAAAAATATGCAGGTTAGGTGGATTGGCCATGGTAACTTGTCCTTCATTAGCCAAAGATGTGCAGGTTAGGTTGATTAGTGGGGTAAATGTGTGGAATTATGGGAAAGAGACTGGGTGGAATCCTCTCTTGAGATTCACTGCAGACTCAATGGCCAAATGGCCCCTTTCTGCACTGTAGGGATTCTATGTTGGATTGTTGGGGATATGGTAGTGTGAACGAATACAAAAGTACCGTTAATCAAATGAAGAACCACTTGGAGATCTGTGCCTCCAATAAAATCTTCGCACACACGTTTGCACCAATAATAATGACTGTGACTATTCTTTAGAAGTTAAAAGTTGTATTATCAAACTCCCTCTAAGCATTGTTAATATGCATTAGTGATTTGCTGCACACCAAAAATCAAATACTTTTAGGGAGTCCTCAGATACAGGCACAGTGGTTACCCCCATTGCGTCACAGCGCCAGGGACCCAGCAGATTATGGGAATAGGGCCTGGGTGGGATTGTGGTCAGTACAGACTCAGTGGGCTGAATGGCCTCCTCTGTACTGAAGGATTCTATGATTCATAGCACTGTGTTCCTGGAAATTGTCACTTTTAAGTGAAGCTTGGTTTTCCATAGAAAATTGATGTTAAATTGTTCCTGAGAACAGTTTTTGCCCAGAAAGATAATGTAAAAAAATTGAAATACCGTATGGTATTTCACTGGTATTTATGGTATTTTACTGTACAGGTGGCATGCTGCCACAGTGGTTGGCACTGCTGCTTCACAGCTGTAGGGACCCAGGTTCAATTCCTGGCTTGGGTCACTCTCTGTGCAGAGTCTGCACGTTCTCCCCATGTCTGTGTGGGTTTCTTCCGGGTGCTTCGGTTTCCTCCCACATTCTGAAAGATGTGCTGGTTAGAACATAGAACATTACAGTGCAGTACAGGCCCTCCGGCCCTTGATGTTGCACTGATCAGTGGTTAGGGTGCATCGACCCGGACAGGCACTGGAGTGTGGCGACTAGGGGAATTTCACAGTAACTACATTGCAGTGTTAATGTAAGCATTACTTGTGACTAATAAATTTCAAAAAAATACAGTCTGAATACAGTGCAGTAAGTGACTTAGAAATTGCTGCCTTGCCTTCAAGGCTTCATCCAAGCAGACACCTTTTTAAAATGCCAATTAATAAATCTGTTCCACAATCACAGGCTCTGTACAGCACAGAGCAGTACCATTGTATAGCAAATAGTTATTTTAAAAACAGAAGTTCCCTGGAATTCCTCAGGCACGTGCTTTACAAGAAACAAAGAAATTTGAAACATGAAGTTTAGAGCATCTGTACTGCAAGTATGTGGAGCTACGGGTAGACGGGGCCCTTTAAAACACTTTAAGAGGGGACACTTAAAATGGGGATTTGCTATCTTTCCTCAGTAGCATCAGTATTACTTCCAGTGTAAACACTAGAGCCTCTGAATTTACTATTGATGATGGGCCTCAGTTTAGAACAAACAGCAGTAATTGAAGCTTGAGAGTAGAGGTGAGGATACAGTGTGAAATAGTAATCAAGTCTGCTTGTCCATCTTTCCCTATGAGTTGTCTAGTCTACTCCTATCTTGAGTGCCTTCCATATGGAAACTAGAAGTAGGAGAAAGCCATTTGGCCCTGCCCGCCTGCTCTGCCATTCATTGTGATCATGCCTGATTATCGAATTCAATATCCTGATCTCGCCTTCCCTCCCCATATCCCTGTAGCCCCAACAGCTATATCTAATTTGTTCTTGAAATCACACATTAATATTTCTATTTTTCAATTTTTTTTGAAGCACCACATGATACTTTTGGGATAAAAGTTATCTACAGGTCAAAATGTAATCAAGGTGGCACAGTGTTTAGCATGCTGCCTCACAGTGCCAGGGACCTGGGTTCGATTCCCAGTTTGGGTCACTGTCTCTATGGAGACTGCATGTTCTCTCCATGTCTGCATGGGTTTCCTCCAGGTGCTCCAGTTTCCTCCCAGCAGTCCAAAAGATATGCACATTAGGTTGATTGATTGGCCATACAAAATTGACCCTGGTATCAAGGGATAAGCAGGTAAATGTGTGGGGTTACGGGAATAGGGCTTGGGTGGGATTGTGCTCGGTACAGACTCAATGGGCCGAATGGCCTCCTTCTGCACTGTAGGGATTCTATGATTCTTTCCCTCGCCCTAATAACTCGAAAGGGGCGTTTAACTGACCTATGGCCTGTTCAGGAGCAGAGCAGGAAAAAGGATTTGTTTCAAAGTTACCCATGTGCTCATGATGAAGGCAGAAGCATTATTTTGGTTCAAAAATATAATGGATGTGTGTGTGTGAGCCAATTCTGTTAACCTTCTATCTTTGTTCAGAATATATCCAAATGATCAAATCTGGAGATGCGACGTTCGAACATTTAGCATCCAAATATAGTGATTGCAGCTCTGCAAAAGAAGGGGGAGACCTGGGTTATTTTGGCAAAGGTAAGATGTGATATGTGATGTGATCACTGATTTTAACCAACCTCCATTGTTATTTTTGAGCTATAATGTTGAACAGATGCCAGTGTGGGTGGCACGGTGGCACAATGGTTAGCACTGTTGCCTCACAGCGCCAGGGACCTGGGTTCAATTACTAGCTTGGGTCATAGAAACATAGAAGATAGGAGAAGGCCATTCAGCCCTTCGAGCCTGCCCCACCATTCATCACCATTATGGTTGATCGTCCAACTCAATAGCTTAATCCTGCTTTCTCCCCATGACCTTTGATCCCATTTGCCCCAAGTGCTATATCCTGCCACCTGTTGAATACATTCAATGTTTTGGCATCAACTACTTCCTGTGATAATAAATTCCACTCTTGGGTGAAGAAATGTCTCCTCACCTCCGTCTTAAATGGTCTACCCCGAATCCTCAGACTGTGACCCCTGGTTCTGGACACTCCCACTATCAGGAACATCCTTCCTGCATCTATCCTGTCTAGTCCTGTTAGAATTTGATAGGTCTCTGAGATTCCCCCTCATTTCGACTGAACTCATCTGGACTGAAATGGGGATGAGGAGCATATCAGGAGACTAAGGAAATTTGGTATGTCAGCTACGACTCTCACTAACTTTTACAGGTGCACCATAGAAAGCATTCTTTCTGGTTGTATCACAGCTTGGTATGGCTCCTGCTCTGCCCAAGACCGCAAGGAACTACAAAAGGTCATGAATGTAGTCCAATCCATCACGCAAACCAGCCTCCCATCCATTGACTCTGCCTATACTTTCCACTGACTTGGTAAAACAGCCAGCATAATTGAGGACCCCACGCACTCCAGACATTCTCTCTTCCACCTCCTTCCTTCGGGAAAAAGATACAAAAGTCTGAGGTCACGTACCAGCCAACTCAAGAACAGCTTCTTCCCTGCTGCTGTCAGATTTTTGAATGGACATACCTTGCATTAAGTTGATCTTTCTGTATACCCATCTATGACGGTAACACTACATTCTGCACTGTGTCATTTTCTTCTTTATGAGTGATATCGCGCGCAAGAAACAATATCTTTCACTGTATGCTAATACACATGACAATAATGAATCAAATCAAACCAGCCATGATCAATTGGCGGAACGGGCTTGATGGGCCAAATGGCCTAACTCTGCTCCTATATGAATGAACACCTGCAAAAACAATCCTAACCTAGTCAATCTCTCCTCACAAACTGTCAGTGCTTGTGCGGAGTTTGTGCGTTTTCGCCATGTCTGCCTGGGTTTCCAACGGGTGCCCTGGCTTCCTCCCACTGTTCAAAAGACGTGCTGGTTAGGGTGCATTGGCCGTGCTAAATTCTCCCTCAGTGTACCTGAACAGGCATCGGACTATGGTGACTGGGGGAGTTTCGCAGTAACTTCATTGAGGTGTTAATGTAAGCCTACTTGTGACACTTAAATAAAATGTAAGAAGTGCCCTGTATTCTGCCAGTGTGACTACTGCAATAATCCAGTAACGGTAGATTCTAATTCAATAATCATTTTCTTTTTCCCCAAATTGAGTTGCATGTGGTTAGCAGTCATCAGCCTCCTGTCATTAATAGTCAGAACCCCTTGTGGTTTCCAGGACTTGAAATGTGACATGTGGTGATTGCATTATGCATCATTGAATTTATATTAAACTGCCTGCTGTCTTTTCCTTAATAAACAAGTAGCGCCAGAGCAAGAAAGTTGGTGTGGCCGGTTTCCCTGGCCTTGATTAAAATGCCATGGAATCAATGGGTTATCTAATCCCGATGTATTGGGTTACTCCTTTCTCGCTCGCTGTTGGTTTTGTTCCTGTTGTTAAGGGACCGATTGTAGCAACGATTTCCGTTGTCAGTCTCCAATATTTTGCTCAGTAAAGGGATGGACGAGCAAGCTTGTGCCTTCCTTGCCCTTGGACTCCCCAGAACACTTGCATCCATGTTCACAAGTTCATAAGATATAGGAAGAAGTCTCATAACCCCAAGTTAATGGGTTTGTTTGGTATCACGAGCTTTCGGAGCGCTGCCCCTTCATCAGGTGAGCTATCCGCCGGATGAAGGAGCCACTGGTGTTGTGAGACTTCTTACTGTCCCCACCTCAGTCCAACGCCGGCGTCTCCACATCATAAGATATAAGAGCAGAATTGGGACATTCGGCCCATCGAGTCTGCTCCACCTGGTGTGCTCCTCATCCCCATTTTCCCTGCCTTCTCCCCATAATTACCCTTCAACCCATTACCAATTAAAAATCTGTCTAACTCCTCCTTGAATTTACTCACTGTCCCAGCACCCACCACACTTTGAGGTAGAAATTCCACAGATTCACAACCCTTTGAGAGAAGCAGTTTCTCCTCAGCTCTGTTTTAAATTTGCTGCCCCTTATCCTAAGGCTATAACTCCTCGTCCTAGAATGTGCCACAAGCGGAAGCATCCGCTCCACGTCTACTTTATCCATACTTTTTATCACCTCGTATACCTCAATTTGATCTCCCCTCATTCTTCTAAATTCCAGAGAGCATCGGCCTAAACTGTTCACTCTCTCTTCATACAACAAACCCCTCATCTCTGGAATCAATCTAGTTAACATCCTCTGAACTGCCTCCAATGCCAGTACATCCCCCCCCCCGGATACACACGCTCCTGCACTGCTCTGAATCCTGCTCCACACTGCCTGGCTGTAACTATTGGATCATCATACGAACCACTGGAAACTCGGTATTCCTCATCAGTGTTGGTAAACCTCACCACCCTGACTACTCCCACCTGCCATTCAATTATCAAACTGCTTGTTTGACATCCAGTGGTGAATATTACCTCATTACATACGAGAAAATATGAAGCCACTGTCTTTGGTCGCCATGTTTCGTAACCGTCAACTCCGTCCCCGTCTCACTGGGTTTGAGCCGACTGTTCATGACCTCGGTGTCATATGTCACCGTAAGATAAACCTCCACCACGTGTCCATAGCAACACTTCAGACTGCCTATTTCCAACTCTGTAATAACATCTTACCCACACTTCCCTCCACCCAGCACATCAGCTGTTGAGACCCTCATCCATGCCTTTGCAACCTTTCGACTTGAAGACTAGGCCGTTTCAACATTCGTTTTGTCTCCCACATCTGAACATGAAATTGTCCAAAACTCTGCTTGTGTCTTTATTCCCATGTTATTAAAATCCTCGCAGTGCAGAAGGAGGCCATTCAGCCCATTGAATTTGCACTGACTCTCTGACAGAGTATTTTACCTAGGCTCTCTCCCCTGCCCCATTCCTGTAACCCCACATACACATGGCCAATCCACGTAATCTGCACATCATTGGACACTAATGACAATTTAGCATGGCCAGTCCACCAAACCCACACATCTTTGGACTGTGGCAAGAAACCAGAACACCCGGAAGAAATCCATGCAGACATGGAGGAGAATGTGCAAACTCCATGTAGACTGCAACCCAAGCTGGGAATCAAACTCGGGTCCCTGGTGCTGTGAGGCAGCAGTGCAAACCACTGTGCCACCCTTGTACTTCCTTATACACGGGTCCAGGTTAAGCAACACCTTGATTTTAAAAAAAGCTCTTCCTTGTCCGCTCTATCTCTGTGACCTCTCCCAAAGTAAGAAACCTGGTGTTGTCAGACTTAAGTTCAACCGATTTATTTGATAGTAAACTCACAAGCTTTCGAGGTTCCCCTCTTCGTCAGGTGAATGACGGGGAACCTCAAAAGCTTGTGAGTTTACTATCAAATAAATTGGTTGGACTTAAACCTGGTGTTGTCGGACTTCTTACTGTGTTTACCCCAGTCCAACGCTGGCATCTCCACATCATCACCTCTCCCAAAGCCCAGGACTGCCCTTCTATTTTTGGCCTCCTAAATAAGCGTCTCTGGTCAATATAGTCTGTGTCTGAGAGAAGGCATGAGAAATCTCACACTAGTGAAGGTGTTCCTGCAGATCGTAAACCTTGCTGCATTTGGTTTTGAACAGAAAGAAGTGCCAATGCCTGGAATCAGTATGTTTTCTGTAAAGCATTCATTTTATTTTGTTGTCTTTCCTTCCAGGCCAAATGCAGAGGCCATTTGAAGAAGCCACGTACTCGCTGAAAATCGGAGAGATGAGCAACCCGGTATTTACAGATTCTGGTATTCACATCATCCTCCGTACTGCTTAAAGTGCCTCGTGTTGGTTTGTCTTTGCAAAGTGAATAACCCAGCCACTACTGAAGACCCTCATGGAAATCACCCACTTCACACCCTAATAAATACCTTGTTCTCCCCAGTATTTGATAATTTTGTCTTCAGGCCATTGTCCAGCACGCTTGCAGGCACTATAGACCAAGGGAAAAGAACTGATCTCCGTTATAGAAGCCCAATGTTTTAAGATGGCGCTGCCTCTGTACAGCGACCCAAAAAGTTGGTTTAGTGTGTAAGATGAGGATGCGGGTTAGTGCGTGTCCGAGCTGTGTTTGCTTTTACACTGTTGTAGCGCTTCTGCGGCTATGCATTGTGTTAAAAGAGACTGTTTGAGTTTTATTGAAGTAACGCAGGCTTAATTTCGACAAAAGTTGATGTTTATTTTCCCAGCGCAGAGAAACTGCGGGAGAGATTATCATTCGAATTTCATTCAGCATTGCTTGAATTGTTATCGGATTACACTAATATAAAAGCTGATTGGTCGTGTATAACTGTTTAATCTCTTAACGGTGACAATAGCGTTTTTCATTCGACAAATTGGTTTGTAGTTAATGGCAGTGTCCCTCAGAAGAAAAATGCGTAAGCCCTCAGCATGTAGGGAATATTTTAGATGACCCTAAACTTTGGCTGCTGAACTCTGATTCATGGCAAAGCTGCGGGTTTGGGACCATTTTCTGGTGGCTTTTTTGTTTTTTTGACAGCGGCTGTCAGTGTAAATGCATTTTTCCCCACCGACTGTTCCGCGGTATGCTGTTTGGAAACACAACCTTGAGACATAACTGTCAAGATCAGAGCTACCGGTAAGAGAAAATGCTGAATAACTTTGTTCTTTTTGTGTTGCTCAAGGACCTATCTGACTGGTGTGCTTGTGTGTCCTTTTATTTTTCTCTCTTTCAGCAGTTCACAGTGCACTGAGTGTGCACTTGACTGCAAAACAAAAAAGAAATTGAGGTTACGGGAAATGTAAGGTTATTATTTGTCTGGCTTCGAGTCAAAATATTAAAGAGATTCTCCACAACACGTTTCGAGTTTTGCAGTCTGTTGTTTGAAGCAGTTGTTTTTTTCATTTGGTCTAACCTGTGTTAGGTTTTACTCGGGCAGTGGAAAGGGCGGCACGGTGGTTAGCACTGCTGCCTCATAGTGCCAGGGATCTGGGTTCGATTCCTGGCTTGGGTCACTGTACACGTGTGGAGTCTGCACGTTCTCCCCGTGTCTGCATGAGTTTCACCCTGGTACTCTGGTTTACTCCCACACTTCAAAGATGGCCGTGGTAAATTGCCCCTTCGTGTCAGGGGGACTAGTTCGGGTAAATGCTGGGGGTTATGGGGATAGGGCCTAGGTGGGAGAGTGGGATTGTGGTTTGTGAAGAGTCGATGGACCAAATGACCTCTCTCTGCACTATAGGGATTCTATGATGCTAGTTCTTTGAAAGTGCAATTGGTTTCATTGTGCACCCCCCCCCCCCCAGCTTTTTTTCCCTGGAGCGTAGGAGACTTAAGGGTGATCTTATAGAGGTCTATAAAATAATGAGGGGTATAGCCAACATCCTTTCCCAAAGGTGGGGGAGTCTAAAACTAGAGGGCATAGGTTTAAGGTGAGAGATACAAAAGGGTCCAGAGGAACAATTTTTTCACACAGAGGGTGGTGTGTGTTTGGAACGAGCTGCCAGAGGCAGTAGTAGAGGCAGGTACAATTTTGTCTTTTAAAAAGCATTTAGACAGTTACATGGGTAAGATGAGTATAGAGGGATATGGGCCAAATGTGGGCAAGTGGGACTAGCTTAGTGGTTAAAAAAAGTATGGCATGGACACGTTGGGCCGAAGGGCTGTAAACCTCCATGACTCTAATTAAAGTTCCCATGTTTGATTTCTATCCGCTGGCCACTGGTTCAAATGAACTGTGGGTGGGATTCACACAGAGGCAGACCGGGGAACCATGAATGGTGAGTTTGTCGTGCACGAAGAATGGTCATTTGGGTCGGAATCCAGTGGAAAATTAGCTGGGGGAAGCGGGGGGATAAGTGCCATTGGGGGATAGGATTGAGGGCGGATAGGATAGAGGTGGAGAGGCTCTTCCTGCTCAGAAAGGACAGTAGGACTAGAGGGCACAGCCTCAAGATAAAGGGGGGGCGGTTTAGAACAGAGTTGAGGAGGAACTTCTTCACTCAAAGGGTGGTGAATCTCTGGAATTCTCTGCCCGTTGAAGTGGTGGAGGCTGCCTCGCTAAATATTTTTAAGTCGTGGGTTGATAGGTTTTTGATAGGCAAGGGGATTAAGGGTTATGGGGAGAGGGCGGGAATGTGGAACTGAGACATGACAGATCAGCCACGATCTTATTGAATGGCGGGGCAGGCTCGAGGGGCTAGATGGCCTACTCCTGCTCCTATTTCTTATGTTCTTATTGGATCTTGGTTTAAAACTCATCTGAGAAGTAGCACTTGTAATAATGCAGCGTAAGTGTCCGCCTACATTATGGCGTGGATTCAATCTTGTGCCTTCAAGCTTCTAATTCATGGAAACTAGAATCAGGAGGGGGCCATTCGGCCTTTCGAGCCTGCTCCACCATTCATTTTGATCATATTAGATCAAATTCAATATCCTGATAAACCACCACCACCGCCCGCCCCCCCCCCCCCCCCCCAAACACACACACACACAATATCCCTTTAGCTCCTAGAGCTATATCTAGTTCCTTCTTGAAATCACGTTTTGGCCTCAACTACTTTCTGTGGGAGTGAATTCCACACATTCACCACCCTCTGGGTGAAGAAATTTCTACTCACCTCGGTGAAAGTATGACCTATTGAACTATTGCTTATAATAAATAGTGTACATGCTATGTTTTAAAATGAATTTTGATTTATTATTGTCACGTGTATTGGTGTACGGTGAAAAGTATTGCTTCTTGCATGCTATACAGACGAAACATATTTCAGAGTATGTGAGGAGAAGGAAAGGAGGTGCAGAATATAGTGTTACAGTCATACTTAGGGTGTAGATAGATCAATTTTATTTTATTTAATAATAAGTAAGGCTTATGTTAACACTGCAATGAAATTACTGTGAAATTCCCCAGTTGTCACACTCTGGCGCCTGTTTGGGTCAACGCGCCTAACCAGCACATGTTTCAGATTGTGGGAGGAAACCACCGTGCTGCCCCTTAACATAAGGTAGGTTCTTTCAAATGTCTGATGGCAACAGGGAAGAAGAGTCTGTTGGTACGTGTCCTCCGACTTTTGTATCTTTCCTGATAGAAGGAAGTGGAAGAGAATATATCCAGGGTGCGTGGGGTCCTTGATTACGCTGACTGCTTTGCCAAGTCAGCGGGAAGTGTAGACAGAGTCAATGGATGGGAGGCTGGTTTGAGTGATGGACTGGGCTACATTCACAACTCCGTGTAGTTTCTTGTGGTCTTGGGCAGAGCAGGAGCCATATCAAGCTGTGATACATCAGTGAAAATTGGTGAGAGTCGTAGCGGACATGCTGAATTTCCTTAGCCTCCTGAGAAAGTAGAGGCTGTTGATGGGCTTTCTTAACTATAGTGTCGGTGGGGCCAGGACAGGTTGTTGGTGATCTGGATGCCTACGAGCCTGAAGCTCATCCAACTGAAACACATTTGCAATGATGGGAAACTACACAAGAGGCTCTGTTTCTTCGGAGCTTATTTCTCAGACAGGATGTCAATACAAGGTGGATCTTTCTGTTTCGCGTACCACAGAAATCATGGCGAGCTAAGGGTGGACTATGGAAAGGTCTGTTGAACTCGAGTGGGATTTTCTGGTTTCGGGGAGAAATGTGTCTGGAAAATCCCACCTAGTGACTTTTTGATGAGAAAAATGACCCCAGATATTTGTCTCAAAATCACTGCAGTTCTTTGGGAAAGCTGTGGGGGTGGGGGGGTGGTGGTGTGAGGAGTGACTGCTGTAGTTATGTATCTGCTGTTTGGGGCCAGAATGAGTTGGCCATGATTCCTGGAGGTCCAGCCTGCTCACTAAGTGAAGTTGTCCAGGCTCCTGACCAAAAAGCTTAATGATTCATTCAGAAGTAATAGCTAAATGGGCAGTATAAATTCTAGTTAGCTTGTATTTTGCTAAACTAGCACCAGGGATCAATTATAAACCAGGAGGATATGGTTGAACTGTATTAAGCACTAATTAAGAGTCCTGTGTACAGTTTTGCTCATTACGTTAATGGAAGGGTAATGTCGTACTAGAAAATCCCTTCAATGCAGAAAAGGCCATTTGGCCCACAGAGTCTGCACCAACTCTGACAAAGTATCTTACCCAGGATCTCTACCCTGTCCTATTCCTGCAGCCCCACACGTTTATCATGACTAATCCACCTAACCTGCACATCTTTGGACACTGAGGGGCAATTTAGCATCGCCAATCCACCTAGCCTGCAAAACTGCGAGTTATGGTGTCACAGTGGCTTGCACTGTTGCCTCACAGCACCAGGGACCCAGGTTTGATTCCTGGCTGGGTGACTGCAGAGTTTGTATATTCCCCATGTCTGCGTGAGTTTCCTCCTGTTTCCTCTCAGTCCAAAGATTGCTGGTTAAGTTGATAGGCCATGCTAAATTGACCCGAGGTTTGGGGGGATTATTTGGGTAAATTTATGGGGTTACAAGACAGGGTGGGATTGATGGGCTGAATGACCCCTTCTGTACTGTGATTCTATGATCTTTGGACACTAAGGGGCAATTTAACATGACCAATCCACCTAACCTGCACATCTTTGGACTGTGGGAGGAAACCGAAGTACCCAGAGGAAACCCACGCAGACACAGGGAGACTACAAACTCTACACAGACAGTGACCCAAGAAGGCACGGAGGAGATTTCCAAGGACGTTGCGAAGAATGGAGAATTTTAGCTCTAAGGAAAGATGGGGTAGACTCGAACTGTTTTTTAACAGCATTCAGTTTGAGGCGAGATTTAACTGATGTGCATAAAATTCAAGGTTTTAGAGTAGATTAGAAGGACTAATTTCTCTTGGCAAGACATCAGTGACCTGGGTGCATAGTTTCAAAGTTGGAAGGATAGGTGAAGGTGTGATTTTTTTTTTACTCAGAGGTTGGTTGGTGGAGCGGGGAGGGTGTTGGATTTCACTGGATAAAATAGAGGTAGAGGCAGAGCCTCCAGGTTGGATGAATAAAAAGTTCTTGGACATTGTCTTGTGGGGCTGTAACCTCCAGGACTTCAGATCGAGAGGCTGAAACATAGGGTTAGGCTGGTTTGCTTTTTTTCTGCTAGCATACGTGCGATGGGTCGAATGGCCTCCTGCTGTGCCATGGATTTTCTGTTTCCACCTACCTGAATAACATTCTTCTGAGGCAGAACCTGAGTCATTAAAGAGGCAACGATAGTTCATAGATTCATAGAATCCCTACAGTGCAGGGGGAGACCATTCAGCCCAACGAGCCTGCAATCCCACCCAGGCCCTATCCTTGTAACCCCATTGCGGGAGTTTTTTGGGAGATCCAAGGACTCCCACGGAGACGGTAATTCAGGTTGAAGCCGTGTTTTATTGCCAGCCCTGGTCCATAACACACAGGAGAGCAATTTGAGGCGGCCCAGATTATACTTATATTGCATTGCTATTGATATTGCAATTATACAAATTTCAAAAGTCGTTTTCCTGTCCCCTCTGCTCATCCTGCTGGATGGAAGCCAATCGTTATTGATATAGATCATTTACCTTGAGCAATAGCTCTCTACTCTCTGATCACATGGGAATGCGTAAGTAAAATTCCTCTGCCTGTCTCCGAACAACTCTTTATCGGATAGTTGTATTGCTCTATTCATTTTCCTGTCTGGGATAGTTTGTGGTGTCTGGGATCCACACTGATAAGAGGGTTCCTTTGCTTCTCTCAATAGCTATATTTTCAAAGAATGTGGTTCTTCTTTACTTAGCTATAGCTCATCATGCTTAGAGCAGAGTGCATTTGGCTAAGATGTATGCTTTTAATATGGAATATAATATGTTTTCAAACGTACATGTTTAGCTTCTCAGTGGTTCTATTTAGCATAGCCAATCCACCTATTCTGCACATCTTTGGACACTAAGGGGCAATTTAGCAATGGCCAATCCACCTAATCGGCACATCTTTGGGCACAAAGGGGCAATTTAGCATAGCTAATCTACCTAACTTGCACATCTTTGAAGTGTGGGAGGAAACTGGAGGAGACCCACACAGACACAGGGAGAACGTGCAAACTGCACACAGACAGTGACCCGAGGTCGGAATTGAACCCAGATTCCCAGCGCTGTGAGGCAGCACTGCTAACCTCTGTGCCCCCCGGTTTGTACGGAAAAATAAGCTATTCGGTCGAATAATCTAAATCCCAGCAACAAACATGTTGACCTGAGCACGGAGCTATATTTGTAAATTATAAATATATATTCTGTGTTATAGGCAAGGCCTGGATTTGTTGCCCACCCCTGAAGGGTAGGCAGAATTCACATATAGGCCAGACCGGGTAAGGACAGCAGATTTCCTTCGCTAACGGACATTAGTGCACCAGATGGGTTTTTTTTAAAAGGACAATCCATGCAAGTTTTGTGTAATTAGCTTTCAATGGTATATTTTTATTAACTAAATTCATATTCCACAGCTGTTCTGGTGAGATTTGAACCCTTGACCCAAACGCAGTAATCTGAAAGGCTGGATTATTAATCCAGGGGGATTATCGCTACGCCATCATCTTTTCCATACATAATGCCATAGGGACTTACCTTTGTACCTGCCACAGTTTTGCAATGTTAGATCCTATCGTGTTTCCCCACCCCCCCCAAACTATTAAAAGTTAACGTCTCGAAATATCTACCAGTTTCAAACGGCGTTGAATAAACTTTAAAAAGTTTATTTATTAGTCAAAGTAGACTTACATTAACATTGCAGTGAAGTTACTGTGAAAATCCCTTTGGTGTTAAAAGATTTGATTGCCTATACCCCTCCATCAATGTCTTTTTGTATTAATTTGTGGGACATGGGCATCGCTGGCTGGGCCAGTATTTATTGCCCATCCCTAGTTGCCTGAGGGCAGTCGGGAGTCAACCACATTGCTGTGGTTCTGGAGTCACAAGTAAGCCAGACCGGGTAAGGACGGCAGATTTCCTTCCCTGAAGGGGTATTAGTGAGCCAGATGGGTTTTTCCGACCATGGTTTTGTTTCATGGTCATCAGTGGATTCTTAATTCCAGATTTTTTTTTTGTTGAATTCAAACTTAACCAGCTGCTGTGGTTGGGCAGCACAGTAGTTAGCACTGCTGCCTCACGGTGCCAGGGACCCGGGTTCCATTCCAGGTCACTGTGTGGAGTTTGCACATTCTCTCCATCTCTGCGTGCGTTTCCTCAGAGTGCTCCAGTTTCCTCCTACAGTCCAAAGATGTGCGTGTTAGGGTGCATTGACCATGCTAAATTGCCCGTTAGTGTCCAAAGACGTGCAGGTTAGGCGGTTTGGCCACGCTAAATTGCCCCTGACTGTCAGGGGGACCAGCCAGGGTAAATGTATGGGGATAGGGCCTGGGTGGGATTGCTGTCAGCAGACTCGATGGGCTGAATGGCCTCTTCTGCACTGTAGGGATTCTATGATTTGATCCCAGGTATAAAATTGGGTATCACTTAACCCCCAGCAGATGGTAATTGACATTGATTCCTTTCTTTGAATTTGAGTGCTAAATTTTTGTTCAATCTTCAACAGCTCAATCAAACAAAATCTGAATGAAGTGGCCACACCCAAATGTAAATCCTAACCCTAGCCCTTTGATGCTGAGCTATCAGTTTGGATTACCAGGACTGAAGTCCACTCAACACAACGAAATAGTTGCCGTCTTTTCACACAGGAGGTGGTTTTTTTCTGAAACTTGCCATAAGAGGGCGTCATGGGTAAATCGAACCATTCTTTCTGCAGACATTTCTGTCGCTCTCTTGGAGGAGAATCTCTGAATGAAACAGATCAGAATCCATGAGACCGTATTGCTCGAGTTAGAAATCGTAAACGATGCCATATAAATTGGAACCCCACCACACTCCTCTCAACACCATTTATTTTCATTTCACCATTTCCCAGGACTGTTTTTATAGACACGGGGATGGCACACCGGTTAGCATTGCTGCCTCAGAGCGCTGGGGTTCTGGGTTCGATTCCCGGCGTGGGGTCACTGTCGGTGCGGAGTCTCCACATTCTCCCCATATCTGCATGGGTTTCCTCTAGGCTCCCTGGTTTCCTCCCATGGTTCAAAAGCCATGCTGGTTAGGGTGCATTGGCCGTGCTAATTTCTCCCTCGGTGTACCCGAACAGGCGCCAGAGTGTGGTGACTGGGTGATTTTCACAATAACTTCATTGCAGTGTTAATGTAAGCCTACTTGTGAGACTTTGGATGGCACAGTGGTTAGCACTGCTGCCTCAGAGCGCCAGGGACCTGGGTTCGATTCCTGACTTGGGTCTCTGTTTGTAGGAAGTCTGCACATTCTCCCCGTGTCTGCATGGGTTTCCTCCGGGCGCTCCGGTTCCCTCCCACAGTCTGAAAGACGTGCTGGTTAGGGTGCATTGGCCGTGCTAAATTCTCCCTCAGTGTTACCCGAACAGGCACCGGAGTGTGGGGACTGGGGGATTTTCACAGTAACTTCATTGCAGTGTTAATGTAAACCTACTCATGATTAATAAATAATAACTAATAAATAAACTTTACTTTTACTTTACATGTAATGAAAAAAAGCCCTGGGAAATAGAAATATAGAAACTAGAAGCAGGAGTAGGCCATTCTGCCCTTCGAGCCTGCTCCGCCATTCATTATGATCATGGCTGATCATCAAATTCAACATCCCAATCCCCCTCCCCTCCCAGATCCCTTGATCCCTTTAGCCCCAGGAGTTGTATCTAATTTCTTCTTCAAATCGGAATTTTGGCCTCACCTTAGTCATGACGTAGTCTCTCTTCATATCCCAGGAATCAGCCTGGTAAACCTTCACTGCGCTCCCTCTACAGCAAGGACATCCTTCCTCAGATAAGGAGACCAAAACTGCACACAATACTCCAGGTCTGGCCTCACCAACACACTATAAAATTGCAGCAAAACATCCCTATCCCTACACTCAAATCCTCTTGCTATGAAGGCCAACATACCATTTGCCTTCTTTACTGCCTGCTGTACCTGCATGCTTACTTTCAGCGACTGATGCACAAGGACTCCAGGATCTCGTTGAGTATCCACCTCTCTCAATTTACACCCATTCTAGTAATAATCTGTCTTCCTATTATTGCTACCAAAGTGGATAACCTCACGTTTATCCACATTTATACTGCATCTGCCATGCAGACACCCACACGCTCAGCCTATCCAAATCACACTGTAGTATCTTTACATCCTCCCAACTTCATATCATCGGCAAATTTGGAAATAACACATTCAGTTCCCTCTTCCAAATCATTAATATATAAGGTGAACAGTTGGGGTCCCTGGCACAGATCCCTGCAGAACCCCACTAGTCACTGACTGCCCATCAGAAAAAGACCCATTTATGCCAACTCTTTGCTTCCTACCTGTTGAAATAAAAGCAATTGCTATTGGTGGGGGAGGGGCAGGGGCGCCTCCCAATTTATGTTGCAGCATTTTTAAAGTTTTTTAATCACGAGTAGGCTTACATTAACACTGCAATGAAGTTACTGTGAAAATCTCCCAGTTGCCACACTCCAACGCCTGTTCGGGTACACTGAGGGATAATTTAGCACAGCCAATGCCCCCTAACCAGCACATCTTTTGGACTGTGGGAGGAGACGCACGCAGACACAAGGAGAATGTACAGAGAAGGAAGCCATTTCAACCCATTGAGTCTGTACCACTCTCCCACAGAGCATGTTACTCAGACCCACCCCCTGCCATCTCCCCACAAATCCACACGTTTAGCATGGCTAATCCATCTAACCCACACATCTATGGTCACCAAGGGGCAATTTAGCATAGCTAATCCACCTAATCTACACATCTTTGGACATTAAGGGGCAATTTAGCATGGCCAATCCACCTACCCTCTGCAAATTTGGATACCATGGAGCAATTTAGCATAGCCAATCCACCTAACATACACAGCTTTGGACATTAAGGGACAATTTAACATGGCTGGGGCAAGTTAGCATAGCCAATCCATCTAATCTACACATCTTTGGAGTGTGGGAGGAAGCCAGAGCACCCAGAGGAAACCCATGCAGACACAGAGAGAACGTGCAAACTCGACACAGACAGTGACCCAAGCCGGGAATCAATCCCTGACGTGGCTAACCTCTGCCACCGTGCCAAATGCAACCACTTCCTCGAGCTAGTTGACTCTTATTGCTGAGCTGAGATACCCACCCAGTTATTTTAATAGCTTGGGATTCTTTACACAAGGGTAGATGCCATCATCTCGGGGTTAACCAGGTTGGGGCAATAAGTGTAGCTTTTCCTGCATCTGGAAAATGCCAAAATGAAGCAACCAAAGCTCGGCAGAGAATGCAGTGTCCTTTCTATATAAAAGAGGTCTGATTTGATTTTGAATTGCGATTTTCATCTGGTATATGTCATTCCTTTTTCCTTAATAAATAAGATTGAGATAAACAGCACAAAAGGTCACATTTGATTGACACTTGAGAATGCCAAGGACTCTCAAATGGTTGCGTTACATTCTTGACATTTAAATCCCATTTTCAAGTTGAGGCCTCTGAATATTCATGATCCGAGGTTCATCAGCATTAACACAGTGATGCCAATATCATTTTTTTTAAAAAAGGAAAAGTCCTGATCCCTTTCAAACTACAGTTGATCTTTATTTTAACCAATGGCTCATCTGTTCTGACACGTCATTGGCGGCACGGTGATTAGCACTGCTGCACCACAGCGTCAGGGACCCGGGTTCGATTCCTGACCTCGGGTCACTGTCTGTGCGGAGTCTACATGTTCTCCCCGTGTCTGCGTGAGTTTCCTCTGGGTGCTCCGGTTTCCTCCCACAATCCAAAGATGTGCAGGTTAGCTGGATTGGCCATGCTAAATTGCCCTTTAGTGTCAAGGGGACTAGCTAGGGTAAATGCATGGGGTTACGGGGATGGGGCCTGAGTGGGATTGTGGTCAGTGCAGACTCGATGGACTGAATGGCCTCCTTCTGCACTGTAGGGATTCTATGATTCGATGAAATGTCTAATCAGTAACTCAGCAAGCGGAATCCCTGGCCATGTACAAAGAGGTTTCTCTTGTGCTATATATCTTCCATTTAAGTGGCACCTTTCACAACATAAATACTCCCTAAGCGGATTACAGACAATGAAATACACTCTGAAGTGTAGTGAAGATGCAGATGCCAGTTTGCACAGAGCAAGGTCACACAAACAGCAATCCAATAACGATCAAATCATCTGAGTTTTCTTTTATTAATTGTGGGTGGCACAGTGGTTAGCACTGCTGCCTCACAGCGCCAAGGACCCGGGTTCAATTCCAGCCTCAGGTGACTGTGTGGAGTCTGTATGTTCTCTCCATGTCTGCGTGGGTTTATTCCGGGTGCTCCGGTTTCCTCCCACAGTCCAAGGATGTGTAGATTAGGTGGATTGGCCATGTTAACTTGATCCTTAATGTCAGTGGGACTAACGAGTGTATGTATGGGGTTATCCGGATAGGGCCTGGGTGGGATTGTTGTCAGTGCAGACTTGATGGGCTGAATGGCCTCCTTCTGCACTGTAGGGATTCTATGATTCTTTTTCAGGGGATGTGGGCATCACTGGCTGGGTCTAGTATTTATTGCCCATCCTTAATTGAGCTTGAGCGGGTGGAGACGAGCTGCCTTCTTGAATCGCTGCAGTCCCTGAGGTGTAGGTGCACCCGTTTGTGATGGGGTTTGAGCCTGGGACAACAGAACCCTAGACTGCAAAGAAATCTAAAATCAGATTTAATCACTTATTGGCACAGTGGTTAGCACTGCTGCCTCACAGCGCTAAGGACCTGAGTTCGATTCCCGGCCTGGGACACTGTCTGTGTGGAGTCTGCACGTTCTCCCCGTGTCTGCGTGGGTTTCCTCCGGGTGCTCCAGTTTCCTCCCACAGTCCGAAAGACGTGCTGGTTAGGGTTCATTGGCCGTGCTAAATTCTCCCTCAATGTACCCGAACAGGCTCCGGAGTGTGGTGACTAGGGTATTTTCACAGTAACTTCAGTGCAGTGTTAATGTAAGCTGACATGTGACTATTAAATAAACTTTAACTCTAACCTGTCTGGGCTGTTTTTGGTACAGTATCACCCATACGGGCAAATTTCAACCCCTTCCTTACTCCCCCCGCCACCCCCCAACCTCCAGATAGGGAAGCTCTGGACTCAAAGTAACACTGCAATCAGGCTTAAAGAACAGTACAGCACAGGAACAGGCCATTCGGCCCACCAAGCCTGCACTGACATATGACACCTTGCTAAACTAAAGACCTTTTGCCTGTATGTGGTCCGTATCCCTCTATCTGCTGCCTCTTCATGTATCTGTCAGGATGCCTCTTAAACGTTGCTATTGTAGCTGCTTCTATCACCTCCTCTGGCAGCGTGTTCCAGGCATTTACCACCCTCTGCGTAAAACACTTGCCTCTCATATCTTCTTTAAACTTTGCCCCTTTTAGCTTAAACCCATGTCCCGCAGCAATTGACATTTCTATAAAAGTTAAAGAAAAATACTGCGGGTGCTGGAATCTGAAACAAAAACAGAAAATGCTGGAAAATCTCAGCGGGTCTGACAGCAGCTGTGGGGAGAGAACAGACATGGGACATGGCCTCCTTCTGCACTGTTGGGATTCTATGATCTTTGCTACTAAGGGGCAATTTAGCATGGCCAATCCACCTAACCTGCACATCTTTGGAGTGTGGGAGGAAACTGGAGCACTCGGAGGAAACCCATGCAGACATGGGGAGAATGTGCTCCAATGCTGCTGTGACATGCAGTTAACTGAACTTACAGTACTCCAATCGTGAACACAAAGTCCAGTGAAGAACTGAATAGCACAAGACCAAAATCCTCTAGGCTTAATCCTCAATCTTTGTTGAAATGACTGATGCTACTTGGACAGCAGGGACAAGGCTGTTTCACGTTGCCTCGAGGAGGGTTCGAATTCACCAGACTTGTTCTCGGATAACCAAGGCCCGATCTGTGGAACTCTTTGCCGCAGAAGGCTGTGGAGGCCGGGTCATTGAGTGTCTTTAAGACAGAGATAGATAGGTTCTTGATTAATAAGGGGATCCGGGGTTATGGGGAAAAGGCAGGAGTTTGGAAGGATGAGGGGGGATCTTATTGAAACTTACAGGACACTGCAAGGCCTGGATAGAGTGGACGTGGAGAGGATGTTTCCACTAGTAGGAAAAACTAGAACCAGAGGGCTCAACCTCAGGTGAAAGGGACAATCCTTTAAAACAGAGATGAGGAGGAATTTCTTCAGCCAGAGAGTGGGGAATCTGTGGAACTCTTTGCCGCAGAAGGCTGTGGAGGCCGGGTCATTGAGTGTCTTTAAGACAGAGATAGATAGGTTCTTGATTAATAAGGGGATCCGGGGTTATGGGGAAAAGGCAGGAGAATGGGAATGAGAAAAATTTCAGCCATGATTGAATGGTGGAGCAGACTCGATGGGCCGAGTGGCCTAATTCTGCTCCTATGTCTTATGCTCTTATGGTTCTTGCTTGCTCACTAACCAGGTATGGACGTCTGGAGAGTCAATGTTAGATGAGATTGAAACCCCTTTACTGTCAGACAGTCCCACCAGTGCCCTGTGTGATTGACAAATTGGTCGAGCTCATGTGGGATACGGCTGTGGCATAATTCCTCATGAGGAGTTGGCACCCTTTAGGGCAGGAACATTAAAAGAAAGTGTTACTCTTCAAGGTCAGTGTAATCCAGAAATAGGTGGGAGCGGGAGGGTTACCAGCACTCGAAGTGTCACCTGCGAGGACACTGCTGAGACAAGCTCACCTGGGAATACGTGTGCAACAGGTCACGAGGTGATGGTTTTCTATATAGAGCGCTGGCTTTGTCCCTGTGTTTGATAGGAGCGCTGCTCCGAAGCTTTGTTTCAGATGCACTAAATGTCTCCGGATTCAGAGAGGTGACAGTTGTTTTCTCCAGGCACTGTGAGCTGTGACAGCTGCGCTGTGTGCTGTCACTATCCCTGCTCAGAGAGGCCCCAGTCGATATTAGTCCAGTTATCTACTGACAGGGACTTGTCACTGCGGAGAGGCAGGTAGCAGCTCCGTGATAACACGGGCAGGTGACATCCTGTCCTGGCAAATTCAGCTAAGTGCTTTACTCAATTCCGTGTGAGTTGCTGCCGACCCTCGACGGATGGCGGAGTTGAGATACACCAGCTGCAACTCAGACAATTTCAGATACCGTATCCGCCTCCCTCCTCCTCCTCCCCTCTACCCCTTCCTGGTATTCCTTGCCCTTTCGAAGACACTGCTCGATGGCGAGCTAAGGTTGCCAACATTCTCGCGTCATCTTGGTTGCTCCGAGGATCAAGACTAACCTCCTGCAAACCAAAACAAGAGAGAAAAAAAAATCAACTCTCAAAAAGTAAGTGGGGTGGCGCAGTGGTTGGCACTGCTGCCTCACAGTACCAGGGTTCAATTCTCGGCTTGGGTCATGACTGTGTGGAGTCTGCATGTTCTCCCCGTGTCTGCGTGGGTTTCCTCCGGGCACTCCGGTTTCCTCCCGCAGTCCAAAGATGTGCAGGTTAGGTGGATTGGCCATGCTAAATTGTGCCTTAATGTTCAAAGATGTCTAAATTAGGTGGATTGGCCATGCTAAATTGCTTCTTAATGTCCAAAGGTGTGGAGGTTAAGCGGCTTGGCCATGCTAAATTGTCCCTTAATATCCAAGATGTGTAGGTTAGGTAGACTGGCCATTCTAAACCATGGGGTTATGGGGATAGTGCAGGAGAATGGGTCTGGGTAAAGAGAGTTGGTGCAAATTTGATGGGCTGAATGGCCTCCTTCTGCATTGTGGGGGGGGGGGGGGTCTATGATTTATTTATTTATTATTTATTGGTCACAAGTAGGCTTACATTCACACTGCAATGAAGTTACTATGAAAATCCCCCAGTCGCCACACTCAGCACCTGTTTGGGTACACCGAGGGAAAACTTAGCACGGCCAACGCATCTAACCAGCACATCTTTCAGACTGTGGGAGGAAACCGGAGCACCCGGAGGAAACCCACACAGACACGGGGAGAGCGTGCAGACTCCACACCGACAGTAACCCAAGTCGGGAATCGAACCCACATCCCTGGAGCTGTGAGGCAGCAGTGCTAACCACTGTGCCACCGTACCCTTGTATATTGGTATTAAAAATATTGAGCATTGGATAAAACAAAATACTGACAGTAAAAAAAAATCCAATTAAGGAATTGGGCCTATTTATTTCCAGTAGGTATAAGAATCTGATCCTATATGGATATGGAGATGTATAAGTGGAACTCCTAATGGGGCGATAAGATTTTTAAACCTGTTAAATGGCTTTTAAAATAAGTTCATGAGCAAACAAGAGGCAATTTACACATATGAGATGCCATGATTGATTCAAATGAGTGATTATGATTGTAAAACCCATATGCTGATATTTTGAATGTATTGTTATTGGTTTTCGGGAATATTGTTCAAGAGCAGTTTACTGCAAGGCAGCACAATAAAAAGACATTAGGATGAAGCCATATTTCGAGAGAATAATTGAACCTTGGAAATGCAAGATTTACCAGTTAACGTTTTGGTCGGAAAGAATGTTTAGAGCACTTAATCATATTTCATGAAAAGGGTTTATTCACTGCTTGAGCGAGATGGACTAGTGTCCATCTAACCCGTGACTAGTGTCACGGGTTAGTCTGGTTAGACAGTGACCTTTAAAGGAACCCATGAGGGCATTTATTTGAAGTCTGGACTGAGCATCTTAGGCTGCTAGGCAACTGGGGAGTGAGGTCGGCCAAGACAGGAACTCACTGCTGAAGCTGTGCAACATGACCATCACAAAAGCTCAGGTGATGGTCAGCTCTGGAACCTGTAGCATAACAACAGGCAAGGATCATCCAGTGGAGGAATTAATCCTTCCGCTTGACAATCCTCTGTGAGGATGGCGGTGTCAGGTGGGCAAGGCATAGTATTGATTTGATTTGATTTATTATTGTCACATGTATTGGGATGCAGTGAAAAGTATTGTTTCCTGCACAATATACATAAAGCATGCCATTCATGGGGAAGAATGAAAGGAGAGAGTGCAGAATGTAGCGTTACAGTCATAGCTCGGGTGTAGCGAAAGATCAACATAATGCGAGGTAGGTCCATTCAAAAGTCTGACAGCAGCAGGGAAGAAGCTGTTCTTGAGTCGGTTGGTACGTGACCTCAGACTTTTGTATCTTTTTCCTAACGGAAGAAGGTGGAAGAGAGAATGTCCGGGATGCATGGGGTCCTTGATTATGCTGGCTGCTTTGCCGAGGCAGTGGGAAGTGTAGACGGAGTCAATGGATGGGAGGCTGGTTTGTGTGATAGATTGGGCTTCATTCACGACCCTTTGTAGTTTTTTGCAGTTTGGGCAGAGCAGGAGCCCATACCAAGCTGTGATATGACCAGAAAGAATGCTTTCTATGGTGCATCTGTAAAAGTCGGTGAGAGTTGTAGCTGACATACCAAATTTCCTTAGTCTCCTGCGATTATAGAGGAGTTGGTGAGCTTTCTTATCTATAGCATCGGCGTGGGGGGACCAGGACGCCCAGAAACTTGAAGCTGTCGGACCATTTCCACTTCATTCCCATTGATGAGGTTGGGCTATTGTCATTGGACTAGTAACCCAGAGACCTGGGTTTGAATGCCACATGGACAGATGTTGAAATTTGAATTCAGGGCCTTTGAGGCAGAGAGAAATCAACTCTCTGAAATGAAATTAAAACTGAGATAGTTAATTTATCTTTAGCTGTCATTTTATTGCCAAGACGGGTTATGCTGGCCTTCAGAATTCTTGGAGATTTTCACTAATGTATTAATAATATATAGAAACTTTAATTTTATCGGTTTAAAGCACCTGTTTAATCTTCCCTAGAGTAAATGTATTATTCCATTTACAATCTTGAAAAACAGTAAAAATTCCATCTCTGATTCTTTTATGAGAAAGCAAAAATTACATGCAGTAATTCAATTCTGAATACATTAAATGAATTCAAACTTTTCTTTTTAATTTCTTGGGTTATATAATTACAGCAATTAGATTCCAGTGATGAAAGCTTTCCAAAATCTCATTGAAATGAAAATATATTCAATTTCATGGCCATTGTGTAATTACATGGTGGCACAGTGGGTTAGCACTGCTGCCTCACGGTTCGATTCCCCTCCTGGGTCACTGTCTGTGCGGAGTCTGCATGTTCTCCCTGTGTCTGCATGTATTTCCTCCGGTGATCCAGTTTCCTCCCACAGTCTGGAAGATGTGCTGATTAGGGTGCATTGGCCGTGCTAAATTCTCCCTCAGTGTACCTGAACAGGTGCCAGAGTGTGGCAACTAGGGGATTTTCATGGTAACTTCATTGCAGTGTGAAGGTAAGCCTTACTTGTGACACTAAAGAATAAACTGTAACTTTTAAGGACCCGGGTTCGATTCCCAGCTTCGGGTCACTGTCTGTGTGGAATCTGCACGTTCTCCTCGTGTCTGCGTGGGTTTCCTCCGGGTGCTCCAGTTTCTTCCCACAGCCTGAAAGATGTGTGGATTAGATTGATTGGTGATGCTAAACTGCCCATTAGCGTCAGGGCAACTAGCAGGGTAAATGCATGGGGTTATGAGGATAGGGCCTGGGTGGGATTGTTATCAGTGTAGACTCGATGGGTCAAATGCCCTCCTGCACTGTAGGGACGCTATGATTGTATCTGTGATCTAATTGATCACAGAGGGTGGTGAGTGTCTGGAACAAGCTGCCAGAGGTAGTAGCAGAGGTGGGTACAATTTTATCTTGGGTGCAGAGGGATATGGGCCAAACATGGGCAATTGGGACCAACTTAGGGGTTTAAACAAAAAGGGGTGGCATGGACAAGTTGGGCCGAAGGGCCTGTTTCCATGCTGTAAACCTCTATGACTCTATGAATAGTGGAACAGGCTTGAAGGGCAAAAATAGGACGGGAAGCAGGCCATTCGGCCCTTCGAGCCTGTTCCTGTTTTTGGCTTTCTCCCTCTTTGTAGCTATGGGAGGAACTAAAGAATCAACAGCAGTGAGGGAGAAAGCAGGTCCAGGGAGAGGAGGTTATTAAAGCTTCGCGGTTGTGCATGGCAGCTTATGTGATTGATGCAATTGCTAACATTAATATGTTGGGGTGGCTTCCCACAGGAGGGTTCCGCGAGTACGTGGCAAGCAAGTAGCAAACTCCCGAATGGTTTTGAATACTCACGGCTCTGTGATGGCTGTGTAGTGTGTGCTGACTATTGCATATTGTTCACCAGGGAAGCCACAAGAACAGCTGCTGTTGTGCAATATTGGAATTACATCTCCTCCCCACTCTCCAGAGGCTGAGCTGTTGGGTTCGATCATCATCTAACTCTTCATTATCCTCCCAGATCCTTGTCATAGTGGCAGCGATATTGCTGAGCCTGCGCTTCCTCTGTCTCCCCAAGGTTACTGTTTTCAATGTCTGAGCACTGACCTTCGCTGTGGCTGCCACATCCTTGTACAGCCCAGGGAACCTTGCTTCCCAGCCTGCTGACTGCGGCTAAATTTATCTCCAGAAACCTAAATCATTGCGAAACTCAACCTGCCATTTCCTAACCTGCCCCCATTTCACCCAGTCCACCCATTCATAGAATCGTACAGTGCAGAAGAGGCCCTTCGGCCCATCGACTCTGCACCGACACACGAGAAATATCTGGCCTCCCACCTAATCCCATTCACCAGCACTTGGCCCATAGCCCTGAATGTTGTGATGTGCCAAGCAGATGATACAGTGGTTGGCACTGTTGCCTCACAGCTCCAGGGAGCTTGGTTCGATTCCCAACTTGAGTCAATGTTTGTGTAGAGTTTGCATATTCTCCCCATTTCTACATGTGTTTCCTCTGCGTGCTCCAGTTTCCTCCCACAGTCCAAAGCTGTGCAGGTTGGGTGGATTGGCCATGCTAAATTGCCCCTTAGTGCCCCAGGATGCGTAGGATATAGGGATTAGTGGGGTAAATATGTGTTGTTATGGGAATAGGGACTGGTTGGGATTGTTGTTGACACAGACTTGATGGGTCGAATGGCCTCCTTCTGCACCGTGTCTATGATTCTACGAAATGCTCATCCAGATACTTTTTAAAGGATGTGAGGCACACCCCCTCCACCACCCTCCCAGGCAGCACATTCCAGACCCTCACCACCCTCTGGGTAAAAAAGCTTTTCCTCAAATCCCCCCTGAACCTCCTGCCCCTCACCTTGAACCTATGCCCCCCTCGTGACTGACCCTTCAACTCTGTCCATGTCCCTCATGATGTGGAGATGCCTAGACGGTTTTAGAAAGGGGGAACATTTGGTTCACATTTACTTTATCAATCCCATTGAGTATTTTATATACCCAACAATTCCTTCCAAATGGTGGACAGAGGGATGTCGTTACTGTCACTGGCAGTGACCTGTAGAGTGGTGGATCTAATCCCGACTGATTCAGGCATTGCCCATGAATGCTCATGAAAATAGCGGAGATCCAGAGGGCCACACCAGCGACTGGTTGTTGAAAGTGGCGCAAAAGCAGGTGGGTAACTGAGAACCAATGTTAGTCAGTGAGAGGAGTGGTAGAAAATGGGCAGCACAGTGGCACAATGGTTAGTGCCAGTGCAAGGGACCCGAGTTCGATTTCCAGCTTGGGTCACTGTGTGGATTTTGCACGTTCTCCCCATGTCTGTATGAGTTTACTCCGGGTGCTCCGCTTTCCACCCACAGTCCAAAGATGTGCGGGTTAGATGGATTGGCCAGGCTAAATTGCTCCTTAGTGTCCAATGATATGCAAATATGGTAGATTCGCCATGTTAAATTGTCCCTCAGTGTCCAAAGATGTGCAGGTTAGGTGGTTTGACCCAGGTAGATTGCCCTTAGTGTCCAAAGATGTGAGGGTTAGGGGGATTGGCCATACTAAGTGTGCAGGGTTACAGCAATAGGGTCAGGAGATGGACCTGGGTAAGATGCCCTTTTGGAGAGTTTGGTGGATACTCAATGGGCTGAACTGCACTGTAGGTGATCCTATGGACAGCAGACCTTTGGATAGGCCAGAGTTTAGCGAATTCATGAGGACATCTAGTCTGGTGAGACAAAAACTTGGGTGAGGGTTTCAGTGCCAGATGAACTGAGGCAGCGATGGAGATGGTTAGATGATTCAGGAAGTTTGGAATAGCCAGTGTCCCTTCGACTTCAGGAAGCGTAGTGGAGAACATGCCCCTGTCTACATCAATGGGGATGAAGTAGAAAGGGTCGAGAGCTTCAAGTTTTAGGTCTCCAGATCGCCAACAATGTGCCCTGGCTCCCCCCCCAAACCGACACTGTAGTAATGCCTCTACTTTTTCAGGAGACTAAGGAAATTCAGCATGTCCGCTATGACTCTCACCAACTTCTACAGATGCACCATAGAAAGCATTCTTTCTGGTTGTATCACAGTTTGGTATGGGCTCCTGCTCTGCCCAAGACCACAAGGAACTACAAAAGGTTATGAATGTAGCCCAATCCATCACACAAACCAGCCTCCCATCCATTGACTCTGTCTACACTTTCTATTGCCTCAGCACTTGGAATACCGTGTACAGTTCTAGTCACCCTGTTATAGAAAAGCTATTATTAAACTAGAAAGTGTGTACAAAAGATTTACTCGGATGCTGTCGGGACTTGATGGTTTGAGTTGTAAGGAGAGGCTGGATAAACTGGGCCTTTTCTCGCTGCAGCGAAGGAGGCTGAGGGGTGATCTTATAGAGGTCTATAAAATAATGAGGGGCACAGATCAGCAAGATAGTCAATATCTTTTCCCAAAGGTAGGAGAGTCTAAAACTAGAGGGCATAGGTTTAATGTGAGAGGGGAGAGATACAAAAGTGTCCAGAGGGGCAATTTTTTCACACAGAGGGTGGTGCGTGTCTGGAACAAGCTGCCAGGGGTAGTAGTAGAGGTGGGTACAATTTTGTCTTTCAAAAAGCATTTAGACAGTTACATGGGTAAGATGGGTATAGAGGGATATGGGCCAAATGCTGGCAATTGGGATTAGTTTAGGGGTTAAATAAAGAAGTGGCATGGACAAGGTGGGCAGAAGGGCCTGTTTCCATGCTGTAAACCTCTCTGATTCTATCAGCCGGTCAGTATGTGACCTCAGACTTTTGTATTTCTTTCCTGGTGGAAGAGAGAATGTCCGGGATGCGTGGAGTCCTTGGCTATGCTGGCTGCTTTTCCAGAGGCAGCGGGAAGTGTGTGTGTGTGTGTGTGTGTGTGTGTGTGTGTGTGTGTGTGTGTGTGTGTGTGTGTGTGTGTGTGTGTGTGTGTGTGTGTGTGTGTGTGTGTGTGCGCGCGCGCGGTGGGGTGGGGGGGGGTGCGGGAGGGAGCTTGTTTTTGAAATCGAAGCTGGAATTTTACTGCCTTGCCTGCCATGGATTTGGAACGGGAATTCGGAGCGGGAATCTCCCGGTCTCACTCTTGCCCAGAGCCGTGATCATATTGAATGGCAGAGCAAACCCAACGGCTCACTCCTGTTCCTGTTTTCTGTGCGGTTTCAATGGCCTGTTTCTGGACTATAAATCTTGTATAGTTTCCACTTAACTCACCACATGCTCTGGAATTGCGCTTGTAAATGTAAATACAGATCATTCTTCCAGTGAGCAGTAAGGAACACGCTGGCTGTGACATATTCCCTCCCTCTTTCCTTCCTGCTTGTGCCAAATTAACTCCAGCGAGAGGTTCCGAAATGTGAGGCTCGCCTTCCGTGCCCGCTGGGCACCGCAGGGGCTGGTGTGTGTTATAGACCCTGATGATTTAATGTTTTAAATTTCCTTTGGACTTTGGTTTCTGTTTTGGCTGTCCCCCCCTTCCTTTTTGGGGGGGGGCTGTCCTTCTTAATTTGTCCCTAAGTTAATTTGAGTTTGTTTTACTTGTTAGGTACTTGAAAGAACTTCCCAAACGTGAGGTTGATTGTGGATATTACTGAGCTGTCCTGCCCCACCTTGATCATCCAACCTCAGCTCCAGCCATTAGGGACCCGCCGCGCTGCCACTAAATCATAATGAAGGACCCCACGCACTCCGGACATTCTCTCTTCCACCTTCTTCCTTTGGGAAAAAAGATACAAAAGTCTGAGGTCACGTACCGACCAAGTCAAGAACAGCTTCTTCCCTGCTGCTATCAGACATTTGAATGGACCTACCTCGCATTAAGTTGATCTTTCTCTGCACCCTAGCTATGACTGTAACACTACATTTGGCAACCTCACCTTCTTTCTCTATGAACGGTATGCTTTGTCTGGATAGCGCGCAAGAAACAATACTTTTCACTGTATCCCGATACACGTGACAATAATAAATCGAAACCTATTTCCACCTAATCTTGTTTCCTAGCTTGGAGCTGAAGAAAATATCAAGCTACAACTATGAGGGGGGAGACAGGGTTGCCGGGGGGTGATTACTATTGACAAAGACCCATCAAAATGGCGAGGAGATAGGAAAAGCAAGCCTCAGCAACTTATTTATTTGGGTAAGAATGCCAAACAAACAACTTGCAATGCAAATGAGAGTCATTCGGATGAGATTTATTGCGCAAAGTGCGTTCAGTAATGCTTGCTTTACATTTTCATTCTCTGTGATTCACAAACTCATTTAAATAGCTACTGATTAATTATGGAAAGTAAATTGGTTGTGGAAAATTTGAGTGCTTAATCAGTGTGGCATTTGTTTGCTGAATGATTTAGTGGCAGCGTGGCGGGTTCCTAATGGCTGGAGCTGAGGTTGGATGATCAAGGTGGGGCAGGACAGCTCAGTAATATCCACAATCAACCTCACGTTTCGGAACCTCTCGCTGGAGTTAATTTGGCACAAGCAGGAAGCAAAGAGAGAGGGAAGATGTCACAGCCAGCGTGTTCCTTACTGTTCACTGGAAGAATGATCTGTATTTACGATTTACAAGCGCAATTCCAGAGCATGTGGTGAGTTAAGTGGAAACTATACAAGATTTATAGTCCAGAAACAGGCCATTGAAACCGCACAGAAAACAGGAACAGGAGTAAGCCGTTGGGTTTGCTCTGCCATTCAATATGATCACGGCTCTAAGGCAAGAGTGAGACCGGGAGATTCCCGCTCCGAATTCCCGTTCCGAATCCGTGGCGGGCGAGGCAGTAGAATTCCAGCTTCAATTTCAAAACCACGCTCTCTCCCCCCCTCCAATTCCCGCTGCCTCGGGGAAAAGCAGCCAGCATAATCAAGGACTCCCCCGCATCCCGGACATTCCCTCTTCCACCTTCTTCCATCAGGAAAAATATCCGAAAATCTGAGGTCACATACCAACCGGCTTATAGAATCATAGAGGTTTACAGCATGGAAACAGACCCTTCTGCCCAACTTGTCCATGCCACTTCTTTATTTAACCCCTAAACTAATCCCAATTGCCCACATTTGGCCTGTATTCTCTATACCCCTCTTACCCATGTAACTGTGTAAATGCTTTTTGAAAGACAAAATTGTACCCGCCTCTACTACTATCTCTGGCAGCTTGTCCAAGACACTCACCACCCTCTGTGTGAACAAAATTGTCCCCCTGGACACTTTTGTATCTCTCCCCTCTCACCTTATACCTATGCCCTCTAGTTTTAGACTCCCCCACCTTTGGGAAAAGATATTGACTATCTAGCTGATTCGTGCCCCTCATTATTTTATACACCTCTATAAGATCACCCCTCAGCTCCCTACGCTGCTGAGAGAAAAGGCCCAGTCTATCCAGCCTCTCCTTACAACTCAAACCATCAAGTCCCGACAGCATCCGAGTAAATCTTTTGTACACACTTTCTAGTTTAATAATAGCTTTTCTATAACAGGGTGACCAGAACTGTACACAGTATTCCAAGTGTGGAATTACTAATGTCTTGTACAACTTCAACAAGACATCCCATTGACACCTTATTCAAGATATTGTGTCTTGAATATCTGTATTCAATGTTCTGACCAATGAAATAGTCCTGAATGTCTTCTTCACCACTCTGTCCACCTGTGACTCCACTTTCAAGGAGCTATGAACCTGTACACTTAAGTCTCTTTGTTCTATAACTTTCCCCAACGCCCTACCATTAACTGAGCAAGTCCCGCCAGTTTACCAAAATGCATCATCTTGCATTTGTCTAAATTAAACTTCATCTGCCATTTGTCAGCCCGCTGGCCCAACTGATCAAGATCCTGTTGCAATCCTAGATAACCTTCTTCACTGTCCACTGTGCCACCAATCTTGGTGTCATCTGCAAACTTACTAACCATGCCCCCTGAACTTCAATCCAAATTATTAATATAAATGACAAATAACAGTGGACCCAGCAGCAAACTCTGAGGCACACTGCTAGTTCAGTTTGAAAAACAACCCTCTACAACCACCCTGTGCCTTCTGTCATCAAGCCAACCTTGTATCCATTTGGCTATCTCTCCCTGGATCCCATGAGATTTAACCTTATGCAACAACCTACCATCTGGTATCTTTCAAAGGCCTTACTAAAATCCATATAGACAACATCAGCTCACTACCCTCATCTCAAGAACAGCGTCTTCTCTGCTGCCATCAGACGTTTGAATGGACTAACCATATATTAACTTGATCTTTCTCTACACCCTAGCTATCACTACATTCCCAGCCTCTTCTTTCCTTCTCTCCTACGTACTCTATGAACGCTATGCTTTGGCTGTATAGCGCGCAAGAAACAATACATGAAACAAGAAACAATACTTTTTACTGTATACCAATACATGTGCCAATAATCATAGAATGCCTACAGTGCAAAAGAAGCCACTAATTCTGCACCGACTCTCTGACTGTGTATCTTACCCAGACCTTCTCTCCTGCCCTACCTCTGTATCCCTACACATTTAGCATGGCTAATCCATCAAACCTACACAAATCGAAGCAAAATCAGACAGCTTGACACCTGGAGGGTTGAGAAATCTGTCTATTTCCTCCTTAACTACAATCTGTGACTTGGTCTCCATGGTCTCCTGTGATGGAGAATTCCACAGATCGAAACCGAGCTACACCACAGTCTCCTCCCACCCTGCTGCATCTCTCCCTGTCGGCATACCCTTCTATTCATATCTCCCCGATCCGGTTTCCCCCGTTATTACATCGACACCATTCAGCTCAACCGCACCACGTGATAGCGAGTTCCACATTCAAACCAATGTCTGGGCAAAGTGATTTCTCCAAAATTATTTTATTAAGTTTAAGTTTATTTATTTATTAGTGTAGCAAGCAGGCTCACATTAACACTGCGATGAAGTTACTGTGAAAAATCCCCTAGTCGCCAGTTCGGGTACACTGAGGGAGAATTTAGTACAGCCCATGTGCCTAACCAGGATATCTTTCGGTACTAAAGGAGCAATTTATCATGGCCAATCCACCTACCCTACACATCTTTGGACACTAAGGGGCAATTTAGCATGGCCAACCCACCTAACCTACACATCTTTGGACACTAAGGGGTAATTTAGCATGGCAAATCCACCTAACCTGCACATCTTTGGACATGAAGGGGCAATTTAGCATAGTCAGTCCACCTAACCTGCACATCTTTCAGACTGTAGGAGAAAACCCATGCAGACACGGGGAGAACGTGCAGACTCCACACAGACAGTGACTCAAGCTGGGAATCGAACCCAGGTCCCTGGCGCTGTGAGGCAGCAGTGCTAACCACTGTGCCACCGTGTCACTAATAGGATTTATTAATGATTATCATTTATTTATAAGCCTGAGTTTTGGATTCATCCATAAATTGAAACATCATCTCGCTGTCTCTTTTTATCAAACCCCTCCATGAATTTAAATAATCCTATCAGGTCACTATCTCAATCCTTTTGCCTCGGAGAAACTCCCCAGCTTATTCAGTCTTTCCTGATGGTTATGACCACCCAGTTCACTCATGTCCATTTAGGGAAGGAAATCTGCTGTCCTTACCCGGTCTGGCTTACATGTGATTCCAGAGCCACAGCAATGTGGCTGACTCTCAACTGCCCTCCAAGGGCAATTAGGGATGGGCAATAAATGCTGGCCCAGCCAGTGACGCCCATGTCCCATGAATGAATAAATTAAAAGTTGTGGTATAATCCTAGTAAATCTTTCCTACACCATTTCCAGTGTCTCACTATCCCTCCTGGAATGATGCTGTGTACTCTAAAGACATGAAATTGAATTAAGTTGAATGAAACATTCAGCAAAACAAAATTATGTTCAGTTTTGGAACATAACTGTATAATAGTTGGGGGTGGAGTTTATAAATGTGCCAAATTGTTAGAATTGAAATGAATTTCTCATAAATGTTTATTGAGCGCAGTTAAATATTTTGTTGCTTAGCATCAGTGTTAACAATGATGCCTTTGTATACACATAGGTACTTGTTCCATCAGAGTGGAACAAATACCTATTTGGGCGGCACGATAGCACAGTGGGTTAGCACTGCTGCTTCACAGCTCCAGGGACCTGGGTTCAATTCCCGGCTCGGGGTCACTGTCTATGTGGAGTTTGCACATTCTCCTTATGTCTGCGTGGGTTTCCTCCGGGCGCCCCTGTTTCCTCCCACAGTCCAAAGATGTGCAGGTCAGGTTGATTGGCCGAGCTAAATTGTCCCTTAGTGTCCTGAGATGCATGGGTTAGAGGGATTAGAGGGTAAATGTGTAGGGAGATGGAGGGAGGGGCCTGGGTGGGATTGTGCAGACTCGATGGGCCAAATGGCCTCTTCTGCACTGTAGGGAATCTATATCTAAATGTAAAAATGATGAATCCGCCAATCAAAGCTACTGGGGCACAATAAGGGGCAATTTAGCATGGCCAATCCATCTAACCTGCGCGTCTTTCAGACTGTGGGAGGAAACTGATTTATCAGTATCACAAGTAGGCTTACATTAACACTGCAGTTAAGTTACTGTGAAAATCCCATAGTCGCCACACTCCGGCGCCTGTTCGGGTACACTGAGGGAGAATTTAGCACGGCCAATGCACCCTAACCAGCACATCTTTCAGAATGTGGGAGGAAACCGGAGCACCCGGAGGAAACCCATGCAGACATGGGGAGAATGTGCAGACTCCACACAGACAGTGACCTAAGCTGGGAATCGAACCCGGGTCGCTGGTGCTGTGAGGCAGCAGTGCTAACCACTGTCGAAATATTTCATAATGAGTCGTAAAAATTGTTTCATCATTCATACATTAATAGAACTATCATCAACTTTAAATGGCAAAAGCAAAGAAATATTAACACTTTGGACACAGGGGGAGCGCACGACTCTCACAGACAATGTTGTGAGCGATCAGCGCACACCTCACTTCACTCACCCCTGCTTTGCATGCGAGTTACTGCAGTCAGAACAGTAGGAAATAAACTACGTGGGCAGGAATCAGCAGAATGTGGTGACCCTGTGTGGGGGCAGCAGTCAACAAAATGTCTTGTGGGGCTGCACTCAGAACCCAGATAGGCTCACGTTCCCCCCTACCTCTCACCCTCTGCCCACCTCCCTCCCGCACCACCCCCCCCACTCCTCCAGGCCACAGGCTGCCCACCACTGTTCCAAACCCACCATCGAGAAGGACCAGGGATACATGGGAACGTCACCAGTTGCAAGTTCCCCTCCGAGTCACTCGCCACCCTGACTTGGAAATATATTGGCCATTCCTTCACTGTCGCTGGGTCAACACCCTGGAACTCCCTCCCTAACAGCACTGTGGGTGTACCCACAACACAGAGACTGCCGCGGGCTCAAAAAGGCAGCTCACCCACCACCTGCTCAAGGGGCAATTAGGGATGGGCAACAAATGCTGATCTAGCCAGCGATGCCCACATCCCTTGAATGAATCTTTAAAGAAATTGCCACTGCATACTAACTGTTCAGGCATTAACTCATTAGCATTGTTACATAATCCTTAATAAAATACCGCAATGCTCACAGAGATTGCTTTAAGAGCTGATCACATGATTTGATGGTGCTGTCATTAGGGTGTTGCACCCGCTGCTGTTTCAGTTTCATTCTCTGTCCTGAGCAGCAAACAACTCTCTCGATAAATCTGTTGTTGCTATTTTGAATCTACGTGTGCAGACCACGAACAACATTCTCCGGCCTCCCAGCCGTGTGTTTCCTGCTGGCGGGAGGTGGCGTGTTGTTCGCTAGTGGCAGGATTCTCTGTTCCCACCACTATCAATGGGAATTCCCACATATCGGAGAATCCTGTCAGCATGAACAGCCGGGGAATTCCAGCCCACATTGTTTTTCTTTTTGTTTAAAATCTACAACCCTTAACATAGAATCATAGAATCCCTACAGTGCAGAAGGAGGCCATTCAGCCCATCAAGTCTACACTGACCACAAACCCACCCAGGCCCCATCTCCACAACGCCCATGCGTTTACACTAGCTAGTTCCCCTGACGCTAAGGGGCAATTTAGCATGGCTAATCACAGAATCCCTACAGTGCAGCAGGAGGCCATTTGGCCCATCAAGTTTGCACCGACCACAAACCCACCCAAGCCCTAACCCCATGGATTTACACTAGCTAGTTCCCCTGATACTAAGGGGCAATTTAACATGGCTAATCATAAAACCATAGAATCCCTATAGTGCAGAAGAAGGCCATTTGGCCCATCAAGTCTGCACCAACAGCAATCCTACCCCAGGCCCTATCCTCACAACCCCACACGTTTATCTGGCTGAATCCCTCTAACCTACACATCCCAGGACACTAAGGGGCAATTTAGCAAGGCCAGTTCCCCCTAACCTGCACATCTCTGGAGTGGGGGAGGAAACCGGAGCACCCGGAGGAAACCCACACAGACACGGGGAGAACATGCAGACTCTGCTGGGAATTGAAACTGAGTTGCTGGCACTGTGAGGCAGTAGCACTCACCATTGTGCCACTGGGCTGCCATAGTTAGGACATTACAACCTTCCACCACTGAAATCGAATAAACCCAGGTTCAGTGGCATTTTCCCAGTCAGTTCTTAATGTTTTATAGCTTTGTGTCAGGTGCTGCAGTAACATGTCACAGGGTAATAGAGTGTGATTTTCAATTGTGATATTTGTATGCAAATTAACACAACAGAAAGAGCTCCAAGAGTAATGCTTATTAAAACATAGCCCAAATGAGTGGGAATGACTGATAGCTGCAAAATAGCACAGGTGAAGTTCCAGCGGAAACACGCTGCCTCGGATATGAAGTTGTTTTAATAACCATAGAACCCTACAGTGCAGAAAGAGGCCCTTCAGTCCATCGAGTCTGCACTGACCACAATCCCACCCAGGTCCTAGCCCCCTTTTGCTACATATTTTACCCACTAATCCCTCTAACGTACGCATCCCGGGACACACTAAGGGGCAATTTTAGCATGGCCAATCAACCTAACCCGCACATCTTTGGACAGTGGGAGGAAACTGGATCACCCGGAGGAAACCCACGCAGACACGAGGAGAATGTGCAAACTCCACATAGACAGTGACCCGAGCCGGGAATCAAACCCAGGTCCCTGGAGCTGTGAAGCAGCAGTGCTAACCACTGTGCTACCGTGCCACCCCAATGATTCAAATACATGTGGATCTTTTCAGCCATTCAGCCCATCGCGTCTGCACTGCCAACAATTCCACCCAGTCCCTTTCCCTGTAACCCTACATATTTATCCCACTAATCCCTCTAACCTATCACATCCTGGGATGCTAAAGGGCAATTCAGCTCGGCCAATTAATCTAATGCGCGTATGTTTGGACTGTGGGAGGAAACTGCAGCACCCAGAGGAAACCCACACAGATATGGGGAAAATGTGCACATAGACAGTGACCCAAGCCGGGAATTGAACCCGGCTCCCTGGTGCTGTGAGGCGGTAGTGTTAACCACTGTGCCACCATGCCACCCATGAAATAACATGGCTGGCAGCTGGTATTGGTGGCGCAGGCACGATGGACCAAGTGGCCTCTTTCTGTGCCTTCAACTCTTTACATTTCTGTGACAATGCTCATCCAGGAGTACAAGATGACCACCAAGATTTTTAAAGCTGGCAGGTTTGACATAAGCTCATTCAAGACCAGTTTAATGAAATCCCCCTTTGCTGTAAGTTTTGGGAACACGTTGATTTGATTTGTTTTGATTTATTATTGTCACATGTATTAACAGTGAAGAGTATTGTTTCTTGCACGCTGTACAGACAAAGCATACCATTCATAGAGAAGGAAAGGAGAGGGTGCAGAATGTAGTGTTACAGTCATAGCTAGGGTGTAGAGAAAGATCAACTTAATGCAAGGTAGGTCCATTCAAAAGTCTGACAGCAGCAGGGAAGAAGCTGTTCTTGAGTCAGTTGTTACGTGACCTCAGACTTTTGTATCTTTTTCCTGAAGGAAGAAGGTGGAAGAGAGAATGTCCAGGGTGTGTGGGGTCTTTAATTATGCTGGCTGCTTTTCTGAGGCAGCGGGAAGTGTAAACAGAGTCAATAGTTGGGAGGCTGGTTTGTGTAATGGATTGAGCTACATTCACGACCTTTTGTAGTTTCTTGCGGTCTTGGTCAAAGCAGGAGCCCAAACCAAGCTGTGATACAACCAGAAGGAATGCTTTCTATGGTGCATCAGTAAAAGTTGGTGAGAGTTGTAGCTGACATGCCAAATTTCCTTAATCTTCTGAGAAAGTAGAGGCATTGGTGGGCTTTCTTAACTATAATGTCGGCATGGGGGCACCAGGTCAGGTTGTTGGGGATCTGGATATTCAATTCATCAAATGGCTCAAATGGGAGTGGGCGAGGGAAAATCTGTAGGGGAATGGTATGGACCTAACACAGTGGCCCAAGTATTAAAGTAAGTGAAAATTCAGAACAAGAGATGGAATGTCCTATCAAACTGTTGAGTCAAGATGATCGATCATCCTGTTTAGAATGTATTTTTGTTGACTCTTTTTATATGTATTTTGTGTTTGTGAGAATTAGTCTTAGGGCATAACACCCATTATTTATGGAAGTGGAGTAAGGAACAAAGAGAAGTACAGCACAGGAATTGGTCCTTTGGCCCTCCAAGCCTGTGCCGATCATGACGCCCTAACTAAACTAAATAAAACCTTTTGCTCTTACTCAGTCTGTATCCCTGTATTCCCTCCCTATTCATAAGATAATGAAGGGGATGGATAGGGTAGAGGTAGAGAGATTCTTCCCGCTCAGAAAGGACACCAGGACTAGAGGGCACAGCCTCAAGATAACGGGGGGTGCAGTTTAGAGAGTTGAGGAGGAACTTCTTCACTCAAAGGGTGGTGAATCTCTGGAATTCTCTGCCTGTTGAAGTGGTGGAGGCTGCCTCGCTAAATATATTTAAGCCACGGGTAGATAGGTTTTTGGTAGGCAAGGGAATTAAGGGTTATGGGAGGAAAGCGGGAAAGTGGAACTGAGCCACTTAAGATCAGCCATGATCTTATTGAATGGCGGAGCAGGCTCGAAGGGCTAGATGGCCGACTCCTGCTCCTATTTCTTATGTTCTTATGTTCTTATGGATACCTAAAAACATGAAGCTCTCTCAATCCCTTCCACTTCATCCCATTTGATGTAGACAGGAGCATGTTCTCCTCTACGTTTCCTGAAATCGATGACAATCTCCTTCATTTTGATGACATTGAGGGAGAGATTATTATTGCCGCACCAGTTGCTAGTCTGCTTGACACTAAGGGGCAATTTAGCACGGCCAATCCACCTAACCCACAAATCTTTGAACTGTGGGAGGAAACTGGAGTATCTGCAGGAAACCCATACAGAAATTGGGAGAACGGTTCAGATTCCAAACAGAGAGTTACCCAAGTCCGGAATCAAACCCGGGTCCCTGGCACTGTGAGGCAGCAGCACTAACCTCTGTGCCACCATCCTTCCCAGTAATAAATCCAATCAGGAATTCAAGGGAAACTTCTCCCCTCCCCCCTCTCCCCATCTAATTTTCATTCTCTCTCTCCCTTTGTCCGTCCCTCTATTCACTTTGTCAAGTGGATTGAGTGTAACCTCAGCAAGTCTCTCAAGGGTCCACAGAGGGGATGTTGGCAGACATTGATGTCTTTGAATTCTACAAGGAATTGCAGAGAAGGTTGTGAATGCATCATTGAGTGATACACACTCACTGCACATGATGAGTGACAGGACTTTGTCGAGACAGCTGGTTATTTGGATTGAAGGGCTAATTAATCTTTTTTGTTCTCTTGTTTTCTCATCGGGGGATTTATTTTTTCGTTGTAAGTTATACCTTTATCAAAGTCAGTTTGTTAGTGTGGGACTGTGGAAACATTTTTACTCAATGACAGCTGGTTAGACGCAGAATAAAGCTCCCTCTAGACTGCCCACAAATAAATGGTTTGTGGGATGGACTGGCCTTGATTATGCTGGCTGCTTTGCCGAGGCAGCGGGAAGTGTGGACAGAGTCAGTGGATGGGAGGTTGGTTTGTGTGATGGATTGGGCTACATTCACAACCCTTTTGTAGTTCCTTGCGGTTTTAGGCAGAGCAGGAGCCCATACCAAGCTGTGATACAACCAGAAAGAATGCTTTCTATGATGCACCTGTGCAAAATTCTCCCTCAGTGCCCTCAAACAGGTCCCGGAATGTGATGACTTGGGGATTTTCGCAGTAACTTCAATAATATAATGTGTTAATATAAGCCTACTTGTAACAATAATAAATAAACTTTGAATGTAGAGTTACAGTGATGAGTGTCATAGTGGCCATATCAAGTTTCCTTAGCCTCCTGAGGAAGTAGAGGCGTTGGTGGGCTTTCTTAACTATAGTGTTGGCATGGGGGGGACAGGACAGGTTGTTGGTGATGAAGCTCTTGACTATTTCCATTTTTCCCCTGTTGATGTAGACAGGGGCGTGTTCTCCTTTACACTTCCGGAAGTCGATGACTATTGCCTTTGTTTTGTTGACATTGAGGGAGAGATTATTGTCGACTCACCAGTTCACCAAACACTCTATCTCATTCCTGTAGTCTGTCTCATCGTTGTTTGAGATTCAACCCACTACGGTGGTGTTGTCAGCAAACTTGAAAATCGAATTGGAGGGAAATTTGGCCACAGTCAAAGGTGTATAAGGAGTATAGTAGGGGGCTGAGAACACAGCCTTGTGAGGCACCGATATTGAGGATAATCGTGGAGGAGTTGTTGTTGCCTATCCTTACTGATTGCGGTCTGTGATTTGGGAAGTTCAGGATCCAGTCACAGAGGGAGGTGCAGAGGCCCAGGTGACAGAGTTTGGAGGTGAGTTTTGTGGGAATAATGGTGTTGAAGGCTGAGCTGTAGTCAATAAATAGGAGTGCAACATAGGTGTCCTGTTATCCAGGATTCCAGGGAAATGGCATCTGATGTGGACCTGTTGCGGCGATAGGCAAACTGTACTGGATCCAGGTAGCCTGGGAGGCTGGAATTGATTCACGCCATGACTAGCCTTTCAAAGCACTTCATAATGATGGATGTCAGAGCCAGTGTTTGATAGTCTTAAGGCATGCTGTTTGGCTTTTTTTAGGTACCGGGGTGATGGTAGGTTAGGGAGATTAAGAATGCTAAATTGTCCCTTAGTTTCTAAAGATGTGTAGGGTAGGGGGAATTAATAAATGTAGGGTGTTACAGGGCAGGGCCTGAGTAAAATGCTAAGTCAGTGCAGACTCAGTGGGTAGAATGGCCTCCTTCTGCCCTGTAGTGATTCTATGAGAAACATCTTACAACCATGTAGTGAAGGAAGAGATCAGAAATCTTTACTCAGGTTACTTTTTTTTATTTATTCATGGGACATGGGTGTCGCTGGCTGGATTAGCATTTATTGCCCATCCCTAGTTACTGGAGGACATTTGAGAGTCAACCACATTGCTGTGGCTGTGGAGTCACATGTAGGCCAGACCGGGTAAGGACGACAGATTTCCTTCCCTGAAGGACATGAGTGACCCAGATGGGTTTTTCTGACAATGGGTCATCAGTAGATTCTCAATTCCAGATTTTTTTATTGAATTCAAATTCTACCATCTGCCGTGGTGGGATTCAAACCCGGGTCCCAGAACATTAGTTGAGTTTCTGGATTGATAGTCTAGTGATAATACCACTCGGCCATCATCTCACCTTGGAGAGTATCTTGATATATGCAAAAGTATTTCTTCCATTAGTGTCCCCAGCCTCAATGGATGCTGTTAACTTGCTGTGGTCCATCTGTTGGATGGGACTCTGAATGGACCTCCTGTCTAACCCCTCTTGTAAAAGAGCAACATCAGTTCTCCCTATTTGCTTGGTCAATATATATCCTCAACTGTACTAGAAATCAGATTGTTCCGTTTTCCGTCTGTGGGATCTATCTGTGTGAGAATTAACTGTGCCCGTGACAGCTTCATTGGCTCGGAAGCCCCTTTGGGTTGTCCTGAAATCTCGATTAGCGCAATGCCAGCCCACCTTTATTCCTTCTTCGAGTTGGAGACTGGACAGACACTGAAGGAAATAAATCTGGAGGGCTACGGTGGGTTGAGAAAGGGTGATTAGCTGGATTGCTTTACAGGGAGCCAGCACATACCCAATGGGACCTCCTCCTGTGCCGTAATAATTCTGATTTTATGGGTCGGATTTTCCTATCCTGCCCACCAAGGGAATCATAGCGATTGGGACAGGACCATGCAAGGGTCTATCACAGAATTATCATCATTGAATCCTACAGTGCAGAAAGAGGCCCTTTGGCCCATCGAGTCTGCACCGACCACAATCCCACCCAGGCCCTACACCCATATCCATACATACTTTACCCACTAATCCCTCTAACCTACACATCTCAGGACACTAAGGGGCAATTTTAGCATGGCCAATCAGCCTAACCTGCACATCTTTGGACACTGGGAGGAAACCGGAGCATCCGGAGGAAACCCACGCAGACACGAGGAGAATGTGCAAACTCCACACAGACAGTGACCCGAGCTGGGAATCGAACCCAGGTCCCTGGAGGTGTGAAGCAGCAGTGCTAACCCACTGTGCCACTGTGCCACCCCAACAGAGATCTGTTGACCTCTGGTGTGGATAGAAAACCCAACCCAGTGTGTCTGCAATAGCCAACCTCAGACATGTTCCTATCTCCCTCCTCTACCGCTATGGAAATGTCCTATAGAATCCTAGAATCGTAAAATCATAGAATCACACAGTGCTGAAAAGGCCATTTGGCCCATCGAGTCTGCACCAACACATTAGATACACCTGAATTGCAACCTAATCCCACTCACCAGCACTTGGCCCATAGCCCTGAATGTTACGATGCGCCAAGTGCTCATCCAGGTACTTTTTAAAGGATGTGAGGCATCCCACCCCCACCGCCCCCCCCCCCAGGCAGCGCATTCCAGACCCTCACCACCCTCTGGGTAAAAAAAGCTTTTCCTCAAATCCCCCCGAACCTCCCGCCCCTCACTTTGAACTTGTGTCCCCCTCGTAACTGACCCTTCAACTAAGGGGAACAGCTGCTTCTTATCCACTCTGTCCCTGCCCCTCACAATCCTGAACACCTCGATCAGGATACCACCCCGCCCCCACCGCCTCAGTCTGCCCTGCTCCAGAGAAAACACCCCAAGCCGACCCAACCTCTCTTCATAACTTCAATGTTCCATCCCAGGTGAATCCTGGTGAATCTGCTCTGCACCCCCTCCAGTGTGTTCACGTCCTCCCCACAGTACGGCGACCCGAACTGCACACAGTGCTCCAGCCGTGGCCTCACCAAAGTTCGATACAACTCCGACATGAATTCCCTGTAAAATACTTTGGCTGCACTCACACCCCCAGCTCATACACGGTGCAGGCGCCAAATGTTCTTCCTTCAGATACCCGCCAGAACTCACACAGGACTTTTCACCCTGGAAAAGGATTATGTGACATGCTCAGTTAAGGTGGAATTATTTGGTTCTTGAGTGTTTAATGAGACAACGCTAACTGCATTGCTAAAGCGTGCCATTTGCTCGCAATTCTTTTTTTTGTCGCTTGGCAGTTTGAGTGACTTACTGGCTGTGCCTTGAGCTATATTCCCAGCAATCGATGGCTCCCCAGATAATGAAGAAGAACTGTGATGGTCTGCTGGAGGCTCGCTGACCTAAATCTTTCTGGCACAAGGGGATTTGTTGAAAGGGGAATGGCTTAGTTTGGCACTGGGGATTAGCAGACGGTTGAGGGGGAGGGTGCGGGTGGAGTTGTGGCGGGGGGGGGGGTCCTCATACTAGTGCGAGGGAGAGACACTCGCTGTGATAAATCATTAACAAGCAGAGGAATACAAGTAAACACTGCTGTTTTTTACACAGTGGCTGTAAATTCACATCTCTGCCAAGTTGAGTACATCAGCATTGTAACGCTCTATGTGTTGGCTGAAGTACCTTTTGCTTTTCTGGACTCCTCGCCCACTTATCATCTCATCCTGTTTGGGAAATGGTTTTTGAGCAGCAGGGAATACAAAACCAGGAACATAAACTCAAGAATTATGACTGCGGATACGTATTGCCAATGTGGAGCGATGTGATGCACAGGAGATAATAAGAACATAAGAACATAAGAAATAGGAGCAGGAGTAGGCCATCTAGCCCTTCGAGCCTGCCCCGCCATTCAATAAGATCATGGCTGATCTGTCGCGGCTCAGTTCCACTTTCCCGCCCTCTCCCCATAACCCTTAATCCCCTCTCTTATCAAAAACCCATCAACCCGCGTCTTAAAAATATTTAGCGAGGCAGCCTCCACCACTTCAACGGGCAGAGAATTCCAGAGATTCACCACCCTTTGAGTGAAGAAGTTCCTCCTCAACTCCATTCTAAACCGCCCCCCCCTTTATCTTGAGGCTCTGCCCCCTAGTCCTACTGTCTTTTTTGAGCGGGAAGTGTCTCTCCACCTCTATCCTATCCATCCCATTCATCATCTTATACGTCTCAATGAGATCTCCCCTCATTCTTCTAAACTCTAACGAGTACAAGCCTAGTTTATTCAGCCTCTCCTCATAGCTCAACCCCCTCAACTCCGATATCAGTCTAGTAAACCTCCTCTGCACTCCCTCCAAGGCCAAAATATCTTTGCGCAGGTGCGGCGCCCAAAACTGCACACAGTACTCCAGCTGCGGCCTCACCAATGCCCTATACAGCCGCAGCAAGACCTCCCTACTTTTATATTCAATCCCCCTCGTGATGAAGGCCAGCATCCCATTTGCCTTCCTGACCACCTGCTGCACCTGCAAGCTGGGTTTTAGCGACTCATGCACAAGGACACCGAGGTCCCTCTGCACCGTCGCCTGCTGCAGTTTTTCGCCCCGTAAGTAATAGTCCTTCCTACCATTATTCCTACCAAAGTGGACCACCTCACACTTGCCAACATTAAATTCCATTTGCCACTTCCTGGCCCATTCGCCCAGCCTATCTAGATCCTTCTGCAGACACTCCACACCCTCCGCACAATTTGCCGTTCCCCCAATCTTGGTGTCATCAGCAAATTTCGACACCCTACACTCGGTTCCCTCCTCCAGATCATCTATATAAATGGTAAAAAGCTGAGGCCCCAGCACCGACCCCTGGGGCACTCCACTAGTCACCATCCGCCAATCCGAATAGCACCCGTTGACCCCCACTCTCTGCCTCCTATTTGACAACCAATCCTCTATCCACGCTAACACCCTACCCCCAACTCCATGTCCCTCGACCTTCTGCAATAACCTCTTGTGAGGTACTTTGTCAAACGCCTTCTGAAAATCTAGAAAGACCACATCCACCGGCTCTCCTCTATCCACCGCCCTAGACACATCCTCATAGAACTCCAGTAAATTTGTCAGACACGACTTCCCTTTAATGAAACCGTGCTGCGTCTGCTCTATCAAGCAATTCCCTTCAAGATGCCTCGCAATTTCCTCCTTAATGACAGATTCTAACATTTTACCCACCACAGACATTAAACTAAACGGCCTATAATTCCCCGCATTTTGCCTGGCACCCTTCTTAAACAACGGCGTAACATTAGCCATTTTCCAATCATCCGGCACTTCCCCGGAATCCAGCGACGTCTGGAAAATAACCACCAAGGCATCCACTATCACCTCCGCCATTTCTTTCAGAACCCTCGGATGCATTCCATCCGGTCCTGGGGACTTGTCCACAATCAGCCCCTCCAGTCTGTCGAGCACCGCCTCTCTAGTAACAGTAATGTCATTAAGACCCTCCAGTCCTACCACCTTTCCATCGCTAACACCCGGCAAATTATTCACGTCCTCCTCCGTGAAGACAGAAACAAAAAAGTTATTCAATACCTTAGCCATATCCCCATCCCCTACCACTAGGCCCCCTTTCTCATCCTCTAAAGGACCAACGTTCATCCTAGCCAGCCTCTTCCTTTTTATATATTTATAAAAACTCTTGCTATCCTTTTTTATATTAAGCGCTAGCCCAGCTTCATAGTTTCTCCTACCCTTCTTTATCAACTTCTTTGTCAATCTTTGTTGACATTTAAACCTCTCCCAATCCTCTTCTCGCCCACTACTCTTAGCTACTCTAAATTCCTCCGCTTTTAATTTAACACTTTCCTTCACCTCCTTCGTTATTACGGCTTATTACCTCTCCTCCTACGGTCCTTTTTGACCATCGGAATAAATTTCCGCTGAGCACCAAGAAAGATCTCCTTAAAGATCCTCCACTGCTCCTCAGCAGACCCTCCCTCCAACGCGCTCCCCCAGTCCACATTCGCCAATTCTTCTCTCATCCTACCGTACTCCCCTCTATTCAAACAAAGTACGCGTGTCCGGGAACCCACTTTCTCCTCCTCCATCTGCACCAGAAACTCCACCATACAATGATCACTCTCCCCAAGAGGATCCTTCACCGCAAGGTCCCTAATTCTACCCGCCTCATTACATAGCACCAGATCCAAGATAGCTCGCTCCCTCGTCGGCTCCAACACACACTGTTCGAGGAAACTATCCCGGCAGCATTCCAAGAACTCTTCCTCGAGCCCCCCACGTCCAACATGGGTCGACCAATCAATATGCAGATTGAAATCCCCCATAACTACGGCCGTCCCATTCCTGCACGCCGCACTTATTTGCGCGTTAACAGCCCGCCCCACCTCTACTCCAGTACCTCGCTTGAGAGCCTTGCAGCCTCACCAGTCCATCTCACCTGGGGAGTAAAGGACAAGTGAGGAGACAGGTGTGACCAAGTTATAAAACAATGCAGGTTAGGTGGATTAGCCATGCTAAATTGTCCCCTACTGCCCCACAATATGCAGGTTAGCAGGTTAGCCATGCTAAGTTGCCCCTTAGTGTCCAAAGATGTGCAGGTTAGGTGGATTGGCCATGCTAAATTGCCCCTTAGTGTCCAAAGATATGTAGGTTAGGTGGATTGGCCATGCTAAATTGACCTTTAGTGTCCAAAGATGTGCACGTTAGGTGGATTGGCCATGCTAAATTGACCTTTAGTGTCCAAAGATGTTCAGGTTAGGTGGATTGGCTCTGCTAAATTGACCTTTAGTGTCGAGGGATTAGAAGGGTAAATGCGTGGGTTATGGAGATAAAGTCTGGTGGGATTGTTATTGGTGCAGACTCAATGGGCCGAATGGCCTCCTTCTGCACTGTAGGGATTCTATGATTCTACATTGCGAATAATTAACTAAATTGAAAACTGTCAGATCCAATAAAGTGAGATAAATGATCCACTTCAAAATGGGAATATGCCTTAGAATCACAAAATCATAGAATCCCTACAGTGCAGAAGGAGGCCATTTGGTCCATCGACTCTCTGACAGAGTATCTTACCCAGGCCCTCTCCCTCACCCTATCCCTGTAATCTCACATACTTTACCATGGCCAATTATCCTAACCTGACATTTGAAACAAGGTAAATGAATTGACGGCACAAATCGTCATGAATAAGTAGTATTTGGTGATATGTTGCAGGATGGTCACTACTGGGAGTTAAATATCCAGGAATGTCAAACTGTTTGGAGGGACTGACAGCAAGGTAAGGGAGGTGATGTAGCTGTGATATTTAAGGATGACATCAGGGTGGTAGTGAGAGATGATATAGGGGGTGGAAGGGAGTGGGGGAGGGGGTGATAGAGGAGGTGGAGGGGGGTAAGGGATAGGGGAGAGGGTGGGGGAGGGGTGAGGAGGGGGAGAGGGATAAGGGGTGAGGGGCGGAGGGGGTGGGACAGGAAGCCCCCCCCCCCCATGCTGCCAACATGCTTGCCCATTGCTCACATCCTCTGGGGGACCTAGCGATGGGGAGGGGGAGCCGAGGGGGGTACGAAACCATGGGTGGGACTGGAAAAGGACCGTCGACGGGTCTGGAAAATGTCACCCTTAGAGTGCCCACCCTGTTCAGAATCAACGAGGTCATCTCTCCCTCTGCCAGCTTCCCCAGAGAGAAGCCTCTCACTCTCTGGAAACTGTGATTGGAGGAGCTGGAAACTGGAAACATCTTGCTAAGCCAACACACACATCAGAAATCGAGGTGAGCGGCAAACAGAAGAAGCAGCATGAATTAATTAGCAGCGAGAACGACAGCCACACAATAAGCAAACATTGATCATTTATTTATTAGTCAAACTCCTACTGGTGTGAATCAAACAGTGAGAAATCCCAACAACAGCTGAGCTGCGCATCACTCACTGGAATTCCTGGCACTGGGGAGGGAAGTCAGGAATTCAGGCGAATGCTAAAGAGGAAGCGATACAACACCACAATCTGTTACCCTCGGCTGACCGAGGCACCGGCTGCGAAATGTATATTCCCCGCAATGTCACCTTTTCAAATGCATTCCTTGTAAATTCTTCCAGTCGCGTAACACAACCCCAGAACAGTGTTTCAGTCGAGTGTTGCTATATCTATCAGTTGCGTATTCACTGTCAGCACTGCTGCCTCACAGCGCCGGGGGCCCGGGTTCGATTCCTGGCTTGGGTCACTGTCTGTGCGGAGTCTGCACGTTCTCCCCATGCCTGCATGGGTTTCCTCCGGGTGCTTCGGTTTCCTCCCACGGTTCAAAGATGTGCACATTAGGTGGATTGGCCGTGCTAAATTGCCCCTTAGTGTCCAAAGATGTGCACATTAGGTGGATTGGCCGTGCTAAATTGCCCCTTAGTGTCCAAAGATGTGCACATTAGGTGGATTGGCCGTGCTAAATTGCCCCTTAGTGTCCAAAGATGTGCACATTAGGTGGATTGGCCGTGCTAAATTGCCCCTTAGTGTCAGGGAGACTAGCAGGGATGACTGGACTGATACATGAGGAGAGATTGAGTTGGTTAGGATTATATTTGCTGGAGTTCAGAAGAGTCAGGAGGGATCTCATGGAAACCTATAAAATTCTAACAAGGACAAGATAGGGTAGATGCAAGAAGGACAATCCTGTGTGGACCTGATTTCCAAAACCAGGGGTCACAGTCTGAGGATTCAGGGTACATCATTTAGGATAGAGATGAGAAGAAATTACTTCACCCAAAGAGTGATCAGCCTGTGGAACTCACTACCACAGAAAGTAGTTGAGACCAAAACATTGAATGTTTTTAAGAAACAGTTAGGTATTGCACTTGGGGTGAAAGGGATCAAAGGATATGGGGGAAAGGCAGGATCAGGCCATTGAGTTGGGCGCTCAGCCATGACCGTGATGAATGGCAGAGCAGGCTCGAAGGGCTGAATGGCCTCCTCCTGCTCCTTTCTTCTCTTTCTATGGGGTGGGGGGGCTGCAGTTTCTGACGGGCCATTAGAGGGAGCACTGCACTGCCAGCCGGGTGGGGGTCCGAGCATTCATTAACCATCGCAAACAGGCAAAATTTTAACCCGTTCGAAAACTGCCCGCTTCACTCAGAGAGTTAGAAACCACGTCCACGCAGGCTGCTGTTTGCCCGGGCAAACTGATGGCCATGGCAGCCCTGCAGATGCCTGTAGCTGGGTCCACGAACCCTTGCTTAAAACTGGTCTGTCTGAAGGATCTCTTGAGTTACATCAGTAGGCGGAAGACAATGTAAACTTATCCCCTTTGCACTGAGAAAAGCAGAATATTTTGTAAAAGATGAAGTTCTAGTAACTGTTAAAGAACAAAGAAATATTATACAAATTTTATTGATACTCTTAAACTAGAAAGAGTGCAGAAGAGATTTACTAGGATGCTACCGGGACTTAATGGTTTGAGTTATAAGGAGAGGCTGGATAGACTGGGACTTTTTTCTCTGGAGCGTAGGAGGCTGAGGGGTGATCTTATAGCGGTCTATAAAATAATGAGGGGCACAGATCAGCTAGATAGTCAATATCTTTTCCCAAAGTCTAAGGGAGTCTAAAACTAAAGGGCATAGGTTTAATGTGAGAGGGGAGAGATACAGAAGTGTCCAGAAGGGCAATTTTTTCACACAGAGGGTGGTGAGTGTCTGGGACAAGCTGCCAGAGGTAGTAGTAGAGGCGGGTACAATTTTGTCTTTTAAAAAGCACATAGACAGTTACATGGGTAAGATGGGTATAGAGGGATATGGGCCTAATGTAGGCAATTGGGATTAGCTTAGGGGTTTGAAAAAAAGGGCAGCATGGACAAGTTGGGCCGAAGGGCCTGTTTCCATGTTGTAAATCTCTCTGATTCTGAAAGTACAGCACAGGGACAGGCCCTTCGGCCCTCCAGCCTGTGCTGATCATGATGTTCCAACTAAACAAAAAAAACCTTACTTTGTCCACATCCCTCTCTATTCATGTACCCATCCAGATGCCTCTTAAATTGGTGCTAATGTGCCTGCTTCCACCCCCTCCTCTGGCAGCGCGTTCCAGGCACCCACCACTCTCAGTGAAAAACTACGCCCACACCATCTCCCTTAAACTTTCCCCCTCTCACCTTGAACCTGTGCCCCCCCCTTGTAACTGACACTTCCACCCTGGGGAAAAAGCTTCTGACTCTCCACCCTGTCTCTGCCTCTCATCATTTTGTAAACCTCTATCAGGTCTCCCCTCAGCCTCTGTCTTTCCAATGAAAACAATCCTAGTTTATTCAACCTCTCCTCATAGCCAACACCCTCGAGACCAGGCAACATCCTGGTGAACCTTCTTTGCATTCTCTCCTCACCCTTTTGGCAGTGTGGTGACCAGAAGTGCACACGATACTCCAAATGTGCAAGGTTTTATATAGCTGCAAAATAATTACCCAACTCCCGTAATCAAATCCCTGGCTGATGAAGGCAAGCATGCCACATGCCTCCTTAATCACCTTGGCTACCTGTGGCCACTTTTCCAGAATTGTTCAGGTAGTGTTCAGGTAGTGATATCTCAAACCCACTTACCTGAAAACTGGCAGGGTCTGAAACTGGACATTTTGTTGGAATGTCCCATGCACCAGTCTTACGTACCTGGATAATTGAACCTGGCATTGCGTTGGTGCAGTGTTTGTCCAGACTAATCATCACCTTCGCCGCTACACAAACCTCTCTAACCCACCCTCCAAGCAACCCTTGACCCCACTGGACCCTAACAACACACGGCTTTTAACTTCCTGACCCAACAATATCTGAAACCCCTCGGTCCCCAAGTGTCCCAGATTTAAGGTACGCAACCTGTGTTTGGATATACAGATGCAAAATAATGTGGACCTGAAATAAAGGTTGAAAATGCTGGAAGAAAACTCAGCAGGTCTGTGGAGAGAGAAACGGAGTCAATGTTTCCAGCCTTAGATGACATTTCCGCGGGGCTAGGTTGAAGAATCATCTTGGACTCGTGATGTTAACTCCGTTTCTCACTCTCTCTCCACAGACGATACTAGTCCTGCTGAGTTTTGATGTCTCCAATCTCATTCGCCCCATCCCTGCCTCACCTGATGAAGGAGCAGCACTCTGAAAGCTCGTGATTCCAAATTAGGACTTTAACCTGGTGTGAGACTGCTTCCGAGACAAATCGTTGCGGGATTCCAGGATGGGATTAGATATCGCTCTTGGGGCTAAAGGGATAGGGGGGAAAGGGGGGAATCAGGAATTGAATTTGATGAGTGGTGGAGCAGGCTCGAAGGGCCGAATGGCCTCCTCCTGCTTCTAGTTTCTTGTGTTAGTGTTAGGGTTTGGTTGGGGTAGATGTTAAGATGTGGGTCTCTTATTAGAGTGAGGGATGTGACTGTGTGCTGAACACATCCACTACAGTCCGAGACAATGAGTTATTTTAATTGCTGGACCTCATTAACATGCAGTCTGAGCTCGTTAGCATATTGTCAGACCTCATTAGCATACCACTGGACATTATTAACATTGTGCCAGGCCTCGTTAAGATGCTATTGACCTCATCTACATATTGCCAGGTCTTGTGGACCTGCTGATGGATCTCATTTGCATACTGAGAGGCCTCATTAACATGCAGAGAGACTTCATTAACATACTGACATACATCATTAACATACATCGTTAACATATTGCCAGACTCCATTAACTTGCTGATTGGCTAAATCCCTCAGAGGGGCGGGGCCTTAGGGTATTTCAACAGCCAATGAGATCAGCTGCTGGTAAGAGGTTGAATACAGGTGGGGATGACCTGGATGAAAGAGGGCTACCTGGAGGGGAGGGGCTACCTGGAGGGGAGGGGCTACCTGGAGGGCCAGTGGAAGGAAGGGGCGGGCGCTTACCTGGAGTTGAGGTGTTACTGGGGTGAGAGAGGGTTACTGGGAGGTAGTTACCTTCAGGGCAGTGTGTTACCAGGATGGTAGGGGAGTCTACTGGGAAGAGAGGGGATTAGGAGGGCTCTAGCTGGAAGAGAGGGAGATTTCCCTGGAGTAGAAGGTTTAACTCATTGGGGAAGGGTGTTTACAAGGAGGAAGGAAATTGGGACGGGTTTATCAGCATGGTGGCACAACGGTTAGCATTGAAAATCTGCAGGTTAGTTGGATTGGCCATGTTAAACTGCCCATTAGTGTCCAACAATACACAGGTTAGATGGATTGGCCATGATAAATTGCCCCTTAGTGTTCAACGATGTGCAGGTTAGGTGGATTGGCCATGAAAGGTGCTTGGAGTTAATGGAGGGCGGGGAGGGGGGTAGTAAGAGAGTCAGTGCAGACTCGATGGGCCGAATGGCCTCCTCCTGCACTGTAGAGCTTCCATGGTTCCATCCAAAAGAGTCGCATTTAAAATAATCGGTGAAATGATGAGAGTCGGGGCGGGGAGGGAGGGCCTGAGGAGAATTGTGTTTTTTTACAGAGCGTGTTGTTGTGATGTGACACCCCAGCAGGAAGCAGATTCAATCATCACTTTCGAAAGGTTGTTTGGGCAAATGCTGGGAAAGGAGAAGAGCCTGCAGGGCTCTGAGGGGAGGTGGGATGAACAGGGCTAACCGAATAGCTCTTTCTGAAGCGATAACACAGGCTCAATGGGCTGAATGGCCTCCTGCTGTGCAGGATCCTGTGTTAACTGAATGCCTCCACTTCGCCACGTCCTAAGGCTGTCTGTTCCAATTGGCCTGTAATGAGTAAGTATATAACGTGGTGGATGGATCTGCGTGTGTGTGTGTGTGAGTGTGTGTGAGCGTGTGTACAGTAACTTACATTATCAATGTTCTCCATCATATCTGAGACTTGATTTTATGTACAACTCCATTGAGCCCAGTTGATTTATTGCTGTGGGGCCTCTCTGCCTCTAACTGCTGAGAGTTAATGCTTTTCCAAACTGCACCGTGTAGAGGATTAAATTCTGCTTTTATGCAGTTACTCAGGGGGACCATACTGCTGTCTATAAGCTGCCAATCTTTGCAGGCTTTAAACGGTTTGATGTTTCTTATTTTCTTTGCGGCAACCCTCCAGCTGATAATGCTGGTTAGCCATTGCTGTTGTATCCTAACTATGTCAGCGGTTTTGGGTTTTATCAAAAGGAAAAGACATGGTTTTCACACCGGTATTCAAACTGACATATAACGGGCTTGTTGAAGGAGATGTTTCCAGCTCGCAACTGAAAGTAAAACAGCAGCCCATGGCAACACCCTAACAACATTGCCATCAAATTATGTGATTAGCTCTTGAAGCAACTGGCCACCCTTTTAAATATATAACCTGGGTAAGATGATATAGAGGGTTATGGGCTAAATGCAGGCTATTGGGGGACTAACTTAGGGGTTTTAAAATAAAGGGCAGCATGGACAAGTTGGGCCGAAGGGCCTGTTTCCATGCTGTAAACCTCTATGATTCTATGAGTTGTTAATAGAATCATAGAAACCCTACGGTGCAGAAGGAGGCCATTTGGCCCATCGAGTCTGCACTGACCACAATCCCACCCAGGCCCTATTCCCATAACTCCATGCATTTACCCTAAGATAATCCCCCTGACACTAAGGGGCAATTGAGCATGGCCAATCCACCTAACCCACACATCTCTGGAATATGGGAGGAAACTGGAGCACCAGTGACTAGTGGTGTGCCTCAGGGATCAGTGTTGAGACCGTAATTGTTTACAAATTACGTAGAGGATTTGGAGTTGGGGTCCAAGTGTAGTGTGTCAAAGTTCGCAGATGATACCAAGATGAGCGGCAGAGCAAAATGTGCAGAGGACACTGAAAGTCTGCAAAGGGATATAGATAGTCTGAGTGAGTGGGCAAGGGTCTGGCAGATGGAGTACAATGTTGGTAAATGTCAGGTTATCCCTTTTGGTCGGAATAACAGCAAAATGGACTATTATTTAAATGGTTAAAAAGTTGCAGCATGCTGCTGTGCAGAGGGACCTGGGTGTCCTTGTGCAGGAATCACAAAAAGCAAGTACAGCAGGTTATTAAGAAGGTAAATGGAATTTTGTCCTTCATTTCTAGAGGGATGGAGTTTAAAAACAGCGAGATTATGTTGCAGCTGTATAAGGTGCTGGTGAGGCCACACCTGGAGTACTGTGTACAGTTTTGGTCTCCTTACTTGAGAAAGGATATACTGGCACTGGAGGGGGTGCAGAGGAGATTCACTAGGTTGATTCCGGATTTTAGAGATTGGCTTATGAGGAGTGATTGAGTAGACTCGGATATACCCTATATCCTTATACAGCTCCATCCCTCTAGCAATGAAGGACAAAATCTACATTAACACTGCAATGAAGTTATTGTGAAAATCCCCTAGTCACTACACTCCTGTGTCTGTTTGGGTACACTGAGGGAGAATTTATCATGGCCAATGCACCCTAACCCTAATCTTTTGGATTGTGGGTGGAAACCGGAGCACCCAGAGGAAACCCATGCAGACACGGGGAGAACATACAGACTTCATACAGACAGTGACCCAAGCTGGGAATCGAACCCAGGTCCCTGGCACTGGGAGGCAGCAGTGCTAACCACTGTGCCACCGTGCCGCCCTTGTTGAAGATTACAAAACCAAGGCGGGGAGATAAAATTAAGATGGAACTGATTGATTGAAGGATGGTGGAATAATCTCGAGCGGCCGCTCCTATATAACTTTTCTTAATGATTGTTTATATTTGGCTTGTGCCAAAGGTAAAGTGGGGTTAATTATTCCTCTGTGTTCGATTTATGACAGATATTGATACTTCCGCATTATTACCATGGAGGCCATTAGTAGTCAACTTCCAATGAGATGTTGTGAAGCCAGAACTCTTCTCCATCTGTTCCATCATGTGTGTCACTGAGGTTACACAGTTAATTCCCTGGTGAAACACTGATTGGATCAATTGGGTCAATGATCTTTTAAACAAATTTCACCCAAATGAAGATGATCTTATGTGAGGCTGTTACTGAACCATCCAGGCCAGTTTTTAGTCCATTAGTAGCTTGGATCCAGCATGCACTCCGTTCCCTCCTTAATCTGGGAGCCACACTTCCAGGCAGCACAGTGGCGCAGTGGTTAGCACAATAAGTTGCAATGAGGAAATAAGGACCTTACAAAGTGGATATGGATAGATGAGGAGAGTGGGCCAGAATGTGGCAGATGGAGTTTAACGTGGATAAGTGTGAAGTCATGATTTTGATCAGAAAAATGGAAAGGCGATTTATTATCTAAATGGGAAGGGACTTCGGGGTGCTCCGGTGCAGAGGGATCTGGGTGTCCTTGTTCATGAGTCATAGAAAACTAGCGTGCAGCTACAGCAGATAATAAAGAAAGCAAGTGGAATATTGGCATTTATAGCTAAAGGAATAGAATATAAAGGGAAGGAAGTGTTGATGCAACTATACAAGACATTGGTGAGGCCGCACCTGGAGTATTGTGAACAGTTTTGGTCCCCTTATTTGAGGAAAGATGTAGTGACATTAGAGGCAGTTCAGAGGAGGTTCATTAGATTGATTCCAGAGATGAGGGGTTTGTCGTATGAAGAGAGATTGAACAGTTTAGGCCGATACTCTCTGGAATTTAGAAGAATGAGGGGAGATCAAATTGAGGTTTACAAGATGATAAAAGGTCTGGATAAAGTAGACGTGGAGCGGATGCTTCCTCTTGTGGGACATTCTAGGACGAGAGGTCACAGTCTTAGGATAAGGGGCAGCAAATTTAAAACAGAGAAACTACTTCTCCCAAAGGGTTGTGACTCTGTGGAATTTGCTACCACAAAGTGCGGTGGGTGCTGGGACAGTGAGTAAATTTAAGGAGGAGTTAGACAGATTTTTAATTGGTAATGGGTGGAAGGGTTATGGGGAGAAGGCAGGAAAATGGGGATGAGGAGTATGATCGAATGGCGGAGTGGACTCGATGGGCTGAATGGCCTAATTCTGCCCCTATATCTTATGAAGGTATGAATTGCTGCCTCACAGCACGATGGACCCAGGTTCGATTCCCAGCTTGGGTCGCTGTCTGTGTGGAGTTTGCACGTTCTCCCCGTGTCTGCGTGGGTTTCCTCCAGGTGCTCCGGTTTCCTCCCACAGTCCGAAAGACGTGCTGGTTCGCATGTTGGGAAGACGTTCTGCTGAATTCTCCCCCAGCGTACCCGAACAGGCGCCGGAGGGTGACAATGCAGGGATTTTCACGGTAACTTCATTTTAAAATTCTTGTTGTGAAATAAAGAAGAGCTTGAACGTTCATATTAAATGATTGTATCGGATAGTTATTCAATCTTTTTCGGAAAGACGTAGCTGTTCTGGTGACAGTATCCTTGGTGACGGATTTGATTGTTATTGAAAAGCACCATTTCTCTCGGATCTGAGCAGCCCCGTGTTAGCACCGTGCCATCTCAGCTACTTGTGCTTTGATTGACTGTGGCCCTGACTCGAGGTTCAGGTGTTCACCCCCAGGATTTACTGCCTTCTGGTTCATCCAAGGTCGCATAACATCATCCATCATCCTGCACTGCAATCTCTCCAGCGTGGGAAGAAGGAGAAATAATTTACCTTCATGGATTGGATGTCAGGGTGAAGAGGTCATTGCTTCACCCGACCTCGCACCATACGCAGTGCTGTGGTTTAGATTGCATAGCCCTCACATTTTGCAGTTCAGCTGGAAACCCTGTCTAACTCCTGTGGAGCTCAGCACCACCAGGCGAGGGTCTAGTGGCATCATCACCAAACTACTAATCCAGAAACTCAGCTAATGTTCTGGGGACCCGGGTTCGAATCCCACCACGGCAGACGGTGGAATTTGAATTCAATAAAAAAAATCTGAAATTAGTGATCTACTGATGACCCGTGAACCTATTGTCGGAAAAACCCATCTGGTTCCCCTTTAGGGAAGGAAATCTGCCATTTCTACCTGGTCTGGCCTTCATGTGACTCCAGAGCCACAGCAGTGGGGTTGACTCTCAACTCTCCTCGGGCAACTAGGGATGGGCAATAAATGCTGGCCAGCAGCAACATGCATATCCAATGGAAGGAAGAAGAAATAAAATGGACAATTATGTCACTTGGTTAGGACTCACCACCAGCACCTAGACAAAGACATAGAATCCCTACAGGGTCAAAGGAGACTATTCGGCCCATCGTGTCTGCACTGACTTTCTGACAGAGCATCGTACCCAGGCCATCTCTACTGCCCAATCCCCGTAGCTGTGCACATTCACTATGGCTAATCCATTTAACCATCTTTGGACACTAAGGGGCAATTTAGCATGACCAATCCATCTAGCTTACACATTTTTGGACACTAAGGGGCAATTTAGCATGGCCAATCCACCCAACCTACATATTTTTGGACGCTAAGGGGCAATTTGACATGGCCAATCCACCTAACCTATACATCTTTGGACTGTGGGAGGAAACCAGAGCACCTGGAGGAAACCCACACAGACATGGGGAGAACGTGTAGACTAAGCACAGACCCAAGCTGGGAATCGAACCCAGATCCCTGGCGCTGTGAGGCAGCAGCGCTAACCACTGTGCCACCTTTATCTTTATAGACAAAGGACAATAATTGGTGGACAATTGCCAGCAGCATTCACACCCGAGGGGCCAATTAGACAAAAGCCGCTGTGTTTTTGGACGCGAGGCGAGACAAAGGCTCTCAGGTGGATGTAACAGATTCCACTGCACAGTTGCTGCAAATCAGCTCCCGACTCAACAACCAGGGCCTGTGTTCAAAAATGTGTCAAGTGGACTCTCGGTCAGTCTGTGCAAACTTAATGGAGCAAAGATCTCCATCAAACTTTACCCCCAGTTCTGAATTATTTCCTCTCCACCTCCAGTAGCCCCAAGCTGAGAGCTGTGAGTACTACAGTCTGGAGGAATAACCCTGCTCCACTATGACAAAATGGGATAGAACTTTCAGGAGGATTTAAATAATTAATTTGTAATATTTGAGCGTTCCTGGCTGGGTTGACATTTATTGCCCAACTCTATGTTTCAAAAGTTTGTTTATTAATGTCACAAGTAAACTTACATTAACACTGCAGTGAAGTTACTGTGGAAATCCCCCACTCCAGTGCCTGTTCGGGTTACACTGAGGGAGAATTTAGCACGTGCACCTAACCAGCACATCTTTCAGACTGTGGGAGGAAACTGAGGGTGTGTTCTAGAATACATTCTGAAGTAAATTGCCTTGAGTAAAGAGGAGAGGTTGAATAAACTAGGATTGTTTTCATTGGAAAGACGGAGGCTGAGGGGAGACCTGATAGAGGTCTGCAAAATGATGAGAGGCAGAGGATGGAGAGTCAGAGGCTTTTCCCCCAGGGTGGAAGTGTCAATTACAAGGGGGGGCACAGGTTCAAGGTGAGAGGGGGAAAGTTTAAGGGAGATGTACGGGGGGAGTTTTTCACAGAGTGGTGGGTGCCTGGAACGCGCTGCCAGAGGAGGGGGTGGAAGCAGGCACATTAGCAATATTTAAGGGAGATTTGGATGGGTACATGAAGGTTAAAAGTTTATTTATTAGTGTCACAAGTAAGGCTTATATTCACACTGCAATGAAGTTTCTGTGAAAATTCCCTAGTCGCCACACTCCGGCGCCTGTTCAGGTACACTGAGGGGAAATTTAGCATGGCCAATGTACCCTAACCAGCACATCTTTGGACTGTGGGAGGAAACCAGAGCACCCGGAGGAAACCCACGCAGACACGGGGAGAACATGCAGACTCCACACAGACAGTGACCCAAGCCAGGAATGAAACTCAGGTCCTTGGTGCTGTGAGGCAGCAGTGCTAACCACTGTGCCGGTCCTTGGAGAAGGTGGTGTGATTTTGACACCAATAAGAGTTGACCATATTGCTGTCAGGTATAAACCTTCCCCCCCATCCCCACCTCACCCCTCGCCTCCCTCCCTTCCCCCCAGGGCAGCCAGAGATGTCAGACATTGCCTTTAATGACAATCGAGAAATTTTCTCGACACTTTTGACTGGCAGAGTCTATATTTTATAAACTGATTTGAAACCTGCAGTGAAATTGTGGATTTTTTGGTTTTATTGGAGCAGTGACATAACCAGTACAGTAGCTGTCAAGAATCAAATCGACCACAACTAAACCTAACGCCACGCATCCAACTCCCCCCTGTCTGTTGGTACTGGGCGAAGACGAGACAGGTGGAAGAGGGGGAAGGGGTGAGATGGGAACCATTTGGTATGCAAATTGGGGCCAGGAGCAGAGCTTAAGCTCCTCAGAACTAATTTATCAGGCTAACTGGTTTGGCCATCTGCTTTAGCTGCAGTTTAAGTCCATCTGGGAGCTGACGGCTGAAACAGTAGGTCAGGGAAAGTGTTCAGTGCGGTGCAATCTGTCCAGCTATTTTTAATCCAAGAATAGACATTTTTGCAGACATTCAGGTGTCTAATTAATCTTCAGAGTGCTGCAGCATCACTCTCCAATGCAAAGCCCTGAATCTGAGATCTTTTTAATAAAGCTTTCTCCTTGCGAGGCTTCTGTTGTGTGAGGCCGATGTAAATGGCCACTTCTCTTTCCTGGAAGGAAGTTAAGTTATTTTGCTTCCTGGTTGGAGAGCTGACAGAATCTGGGAAAAGGTGATTCTTGGTGTCATCGTACTCTTGGAGACAGTTGACAGGGCCTGGGTGATGCCTCTCCCCAATGGGTGAATGTCTTCCAAAGTCCACACAAGAGATGTCCTTCTGGCTGTGGAGAATTGTTTAATTAATGCTAATTTATGATAAATAATGGGTAGCATTGAGGCCAGTTCAAGCTCATTCGACTTTCAAACCATCTGTGTGGGTTTTATTGCAACCAGGCCCCCAAGGACCAGGGCTAGAAAAATACTCCAATCAAATTTGTAACCCATTGCGGGGGCGATCTTACTGAAAAAATTCTAAGTGTCAATGAGCATGAGAGTGGGAGAAACTCAGGCCAGTTTTTTGGACAATTTATAAGTTGAATCTTACCTGATTCTGCAAAAGAAATCGCAACAAACTTGAAATTCGCCAATAGGGGGAGTGGGTGGGACCTTAATCGCCCAAAAGCCGGCTGATAGCAGCAGAGGGCGCAGTTGTGCATGTGCTCTGAGAGCACAGAGATTGGTCAGTGACTCTGTTGATATCAGCCAGCCTTGTGGCCCAGCACTCCCAGTCCCATCCCACCCATCCTGCTACCGTGAGTTTCTACGACCAATTGCGACTCCCACCTCCGCACCACCACACCACCACCCCCCCCCACCCCTCCAATCACACAGAATGATTGCAAACACCCCCACCCCGCAACCACTGCCTGGAATTATTGTGGGGCCTCCCCCTTCCTGGAGTGATCGCGACGCCCCCTATCCCCACTGATTGTTACTGCAAAGTGTGCACCAACCTACCTCTCCACTGCAGAGTGGCATTGAATCCTTTACTCCACTGAATAGCCCACCCCACCCTCCCCAGCCTGGTCCCATCCCTCCCCTCAGTTGGCCCCAACTCTAGGATTAAGAGGAAACTTGGCACATCAGCTCAAAATAACTGGCCCTAGGACACGAGCAACCTTTAACCAACGTACCCTGCCTGCCCTGAACCTGAAACCACCCCTCCGTCACACCCGGAATCCACAAGGGCATTAGGGAAGTTTATCTTCAATAGGATTCTGCGTGGTTTCAATGTGGCCAGTGCAGGCAGAAGGGACCTTATTTGAAAAGAGAAAGCAGTAAAGGGGTGTGTCTTTCTTTAGATGTTATGGTATTACCTCACACTGTCGTTCACCCCCACCTTTCTGCTTGTTCTGCTCACCCATACAATCCATAGAATCCCAGAGGCCATTCAGCCCATCGAGTCTGCACTGACCACAATCCCACCCAGGCCCTATTCCCATAACACCGCATGGTTACCCTGCTGACCCCTCTGACACTAAAAGTCAATTTAGCGTGGCCAATCAACCCAACCTGCACACCTTTGGCCTGTGGGAGGAAACTGGAGCACCCGGAGGAAACCCACGCAGACATGGGGAGAAGGTGCAGACCCCACGCAGACAGTGACCTGAGCCGGGAGTGAAACGTGTGTTCCTGGCACTGGGAGGCAGCAGTGCTAACCATTGTGCTATTGTGCCTTCCTGAACAGGGATTGAATAGAGGGATGCGGACAGTGTAAGGGCAGAAGGTTATTTTGTAGTTTGGTTAGGGCATCATGATTGGTGCAGGCTTGGAGGGCCAAAGGGCCTGTTCCTGTGCTGTACTTTTCTTTGTTCTTTGAATGTTTTGCAACGTCTTAAGACCATAAGACATAGGAGCAGAATTAGGCCACTCGGCCCATCGAGTCTGCTCCACCATTCAATCATGGCTGATATTTTTCTCACCCCCCATTCTCCTGCCTTTTCCCCATAACCCCTGATCCCCTTATTAATCAAGAACCTATCTATCTCTGTCTTAAAGACACTCAATGACCCGGCCTCCACAGCCTTCTGCGGCAAAGAGTTCCACAGATTCACCACTCTCTGGCTGAAGAAATTCCTCCTCATCTCTGTTTTAAAGATTGTCCCTTTACCCTGAGGTTGTGCCCTCTGGTTCTAGTTTTTCCTACTAGTGGAAACATCCTCTCCACGTCCACTCTATCCAGGCCTTGCAGTATCCTATAAGTCTCAATAAGACCCCCCCCTCATCCTTCTAAACTCCAGTGAATACAGACCCAGAGCCCTCAACCGTTCCTCATACGACAAGCTCTTCATTCCTCAATGAAGACAATTTGCCTTATTTTGTGCGGGTGCCCTTCGTGAAGGCATTTTAGACAAGAGCAATTTGCAATGGCAATGCAGTCACCAGCCCACTCACCAGTGTGTTTGGGCATAGAAGTCAAATGTCGATACGTGGAAACCAAGCCCAGGCCAACAAACAGCAAATGTCACCCTGAAACACGATGTGGAGATGCTGGCATTGGCTGGGGACCAGTCCAACCTTGACCAGTCCAACGCCGGCATCTCCACATCATAGCTATCATCGACACCGCCAACTGTCGGCTCCAAATGGAGAGGATCTCCAAGAAGATCGCGCATATTGACACACACATTAAGTTTCTACAAAGGTGCCCTGAAACACTGCAGCTACTGTTGATAAGTGTGGCGTTAAAGTTGTAATTGTTTGTTATGTGATTCACTGTCTGGCATTTCCTCCAGGGCAGGTTAATGGGAGAAGGGACTGATAACTGCCCCTGAATGGGCATGTCCCTCGCTGGCCATTTCGTGGGACCTTGCTTACAAAGCGAACACGATTCAAATTGGGTCCAGCGACAAGTTCCTTCCTTCTTTACGCAGTTTAAATATTTATGCAGAAAGTTCCGGAGCATCCAGAGTCTTCTGGGAATGGGAACATTACACCACAGAGGGGCTGACTCAGATTTGAAAACAATATTCATTAAATTTGTGAGTTACTGTTCAGGATTGAGGTGAGGAGAAATTTCTTCACCCAGAGGGTGGTGAATGTGTGGAATTCACTCCTACAGAAAGTAGTTGAGGCCAAATTGTTGTCTGATTCCTGATAGAAATCTACAAGATTATGAAGGGCGTAGATAGAGGCTTTTTCCCAGGCTGGAAGAGTCAATTACTAGGGAGCTTGGGTTTAAGCTGTGAGCGGCAAGGAGATGTACAAGACAAGTTTTTTACATAGAGTAGTGGGTGCCTGGAACTCGTTGCCGGGGGAGGTAGTGGAAGTGGATACGATAGTGAGTTTTAAAGAACGTCTTGACAAATACATGAATAGGATGGGAATAGAGGGATATGGTCCCCAGAAGGATAGGGGGTTTTAGTTCAGTCAGGCAGCATGGTCGGGACAGGCTTGGAGGGCCGAATGGCCTGTTCCTGTGCTGTAATTTTCTTTGTTCTTTGATTTCAAGAAGAAATTAGATATAACTCTTGGGGCTAAAGGGACCTAGGGATATGGGAGGAAAGGGGAATCAGAATATTGAATTTGATGATCAGTCATGATCACAATGAACAGTGGAGCAGGCTCAAAGGGTCAAATGGCCTACTCCAGCTTCTAGTTTCTACATTTCTTTGTTTCTAAACTGCCTCAGGATGTTTCATACATTCTCATGTTTCTCAAGAACAAAATGATAGTCGTTGATGTTTCACGCAAGCAAGCAAGAAAGAAAGACTTCCATTTATATGGGCACCTCAGGACATTCCAAAGCTCCGATAAAATATTTTTAAAATCATAGAACCATAGAATCTCTACAGTGCAGAAGGAGGCCATTCAGCCCATCGAGTCTGCACCTACCACAACCCCACCCAGGGCCTATTCCATAACCTCACATATTTACCCTGCTAATTCTTTGACACTAAGGGTCAATTTAGCATGGCCTATCCACCTAACTCTTTGGACTCTGGGCAAAACCGGAGCACTTGGAGGAAACCCATGCAGACACAGGGAGAACGTGCAGACTCCACACAGACAGTGACCCAAGGTGGAATTGAACCCAGGTCCCTGGTGCTGTGAGGCAGTAGTGCTAACCACTGTGCCACCGTGCTGCCCCTGTAGTCAGTGTTGTAGTTAGTGTTGCAATGTAGGGATCACGGCAGCCAATTTGTGCACAGCAAGCTCCCACAGACAGCAACGTGAACACAAACAGATGAACCGCTTTATGGATGTTTATCAAGGGGTAAATATTGGGCTGGACGTGAATGTAGCCCAGTCCATCACGCAAACCAGCCTCCCATCCATTGACTCTGTCTACACTTCCCGCTGCCTCGGAAAAGCAGCCAGCATAATCAAGGACTCCGTGCACTCCAGACATTCTCTCTTCCACCTTCTTCTGTCAGGAAAAAGATACAAAAGTCTGAGGTCACACACCAACCGACTCGCTTCTTTCCTGCTGCCATCAGACTTTTGAATGGACTTTCCTCGCATTAAGTTGATCTTTCTCTACACCCTAGCTATGACTGTAACACTACATTCTGCACTCTCTCCTTTCCTTCTCTATGAACGGTATGTTTTGTCTGAACAGCGCTCAAGAAATACTTTTCACTGTATACTAATACATTTGACAATAATAAATCAAATCAAATCAAATCAAACAGTCCTGCCATTTAATGAGTGTCACTGAGCACATGTCAGATACTGATAGGCAGCCAAAGAATAATGTCCGCAGTTGTGAATTCATCATCTCCCTTTGATCACGCACATCTAAATTAAATGGTTCGTTTTGTTCCCTGGGAGAGTGTAGGCGTAGGGGGAGCGGGTGGGGAGATGGAGGTTGGGTCACAGAGTGAGCTACAAATATTTCTACCCAATTCGAGGCAGACAAGTGGACATTTGATGGCAGCCGGTTGGTGTAGCAAGCACGGGAGTGGAATTGTTGGTGTGAGGCCGGACTCCAACTTAAAGTTTATTTGTTAGTGCCACAAGTAGGCTTACATTAACGCTGCAGTGAAGTTACTGTGAAAATCTGGCACAGTAGTGGCACAGTGGTTAGCACTGCTGCCTCACAACGCCAGGGACCCGAGTTCGATTCCCGGCTCGGGTCACTGTCTGTGCGGAGTCTGCACATTCTCCCCATATCTGAGTGGGTTTCCTCCCACAATCTGAAAGACGTGCTGGTTAGGGTGCATTGGCTGTGCTAAATTCTCCCTCAGTGTACCCGAACAGGTGCTAGAGTGTGGCAGCTAGAGGAATTTCACAGTAACTTCATTGCAGTGTTAATGTAAGCCTTATTGTGATTAATAAATAATAAAACCCTAGTTGCCACACTCTGGCGCCTGTTCGGGTACACTCTGAAGGAGAATTTAGAATGGCCAACACACCTAAACAGCACATCTTACAAAGACTAAAAAAGTTACAGCACAGGAACAGGCCCTTCGGCCCTCCAAGCCTGCACCGACTGTGCTGCCCGACTGAACTAAAACCCCTTACCCTTCTGGGGACCATATCCCTCTATTCCCATCCTATTCATGGATTTGTCAAGATGCCCCTTAAAAGTCACCATCGTATCTGCTTCCACTCCCTCCCCCAGCAGCGAGTTCCAGGTATCCACCACCCTCTGTGTAAAAAAATCTGCTTCATACTGCGGGAGGCACCTGGAGGAAACCCACACGGACATGAAGAGAACCTGCAGACTCCACACAGACAGTGACCCAAGCTGGGAATCGAACCCAGGTCCCTGGCGCTGTGAGGCAGCAGTGCTAACCAATGTGCCACCGTGTCATCTGTCCTATTAGGTTAAAAGAACTGATCCTAATACAGCCAACATTACAACAGAGAATGGCACTCAGAGGTCCTCTTCCTAGTCAATGAAAATATTTCGCCCTATCTGCACTGGCACCAATCTTCCACCCCCAATCCTTTGCCCCCATTCACTTCATTAAAAGCTCAAAGACAATTTGACTGAGTTTAAATTTGGCCGGATGCCCTCGAGTTGGAATTAATTTTGTGAGACAGGAAAATGCTGATAACCACATATGGTTCCCTCAGAATCCCAGTTGACTTGTTAGTGAATACAAAAAGAAACCATTTATCAGTCTAACAATAGAACCATTATGTCTCCCATGGCAATGAGATAGACAACACAGAGCAATCTCGGACTCAAACCCCAGGGTCCTTTTCTCATCTTTAATCTCCTTGCTGTTTCACAATGAGGGTCACTCCATGAGTAAGGTCTCCACAGTGACAGCACAGTGGCACACTGGTTAGCACTGCTGCCTCACAGCGCCAGAGACCCGGGTTCGATTCCCAGCCTTGGGTCGCTGTCTGTGTGGAGTCTGCACATTCTCCCCATGTCTGCGTGGGCTTCCTCTGGGTGCTCCGGTTTCCTCCCCTAGTCTAAAGATGTGCTGGTTAGGGTGCATTGGCCGTGCTAAATTCTCCCTCAGTGTACCCAAACAGGCACCTGAATGTGGCGACTAGGGGATTTTCACAGTAACTTCATTGCAGTGTTAATGTAACTTGCTTGTAACACTAATAGATAAACTCTGGTTTCCTCCCACAGTCTGAATGGTGGGGAGGTTAGGGTGGATTGGCCAAATTTCCCCTTAGTGTCCAAAGATGTGCAGGTTAGGTAGATTGGCCATGCTAAATTGCCCCTTAGTGTCCAAAGATGTGCAGGTTAGGGTGCATTGGCCATGCTAAATTCTCCCTCCGTGTACCTGAACAGATGCTGGAGTGTGGCTCTTAGAGGATTTTCACAGTAACTTCATTGCAGTGTTAATGTAAGCCTGCTTGTGTGACACTGATGAATAAATAAACTTTTACTTGGCTGGTTAACCCTTTGATGTAGACAATTGGTACTGACTTGTCTTGCCATTCTTGCCTCTCGGGGGTTAAACATCACTCCACCAGTTGGTCTGGGTTAGCAGTTCAGCGCAGGGCTGAGGGAGTGTGCCACAGTTGGAGGTGACATCCATTGAATTGGTTTTTATGTGGCAGACACATCTGCCCATGAGGGTGGATGTGAAATGGGTTCAATGTGATTAAAGGATGAGCTAATAGAGGTGTTTAAAAAGAATCGAGAAGTTGATAAATAGTCTGTTTCCTGTAGTCCAGGCAAGGGAGCATTCAGTTGTATAAAGCTGTGGTCGCCCTTCTGATGATAGAATCGTTACAGTGCAGAAGGAGGCCATTCGGTCTATAGCGCCTGGACTGACAATAATCCCACTCAGGCCCTATCCCCATAACCCCACATATTTACCCCACTAATCCCTCTAACCTACACATCCTGGGATACTAAGAGGTGATATAACATGGCCAATGCATCCAATCCACGCATCTTTGGACTGTGGGAGGAAACTGGAGGAAACCCATTCAGACACAGGGAGAATGTGCAAACTCCACACGGACAGTGGCCCAAGCAAGGAATCGAACCCCCAGGTCCCTGGAGCTGTGAGGTGGCAGTGCTAACTACTGAGTCACTGTGCCACCCAATGTCACAGCTACGGCGTAGAGAAAGATCAACTTAATGCAAGGTAGGTCCATTCATAAGTCTGACGGCAACAGGGAAAAAGCTGTTCTTGACGTACGTGACCTCAGACTTTTGTACCCTTTTTTCAATGGAAGAAGGTGGAAGAGAGAACTGTGTGGCACGGTGGCACAGTGGTTAGCAGTGCTGCCTCACAGTGCCAGGCACTCAGGTTCGATTCGCAGCTCGGGTCACTGTTTGTGTGGAGTTTGCACATTCTCCCTGTGTCTGCATGGGTTTCCTCCAGGTGCTCCGGTTTCCTCCCACATTCGGGAAGATATGCTGGTTAGGTGCATTGACCCAAACGGGTGTCGGACTGTGGCGACTAGGGGAATCTCACAGTAGCTTCAGTGCAGTGTTAATGTTAACCTTACTTGTGATTAATGAATAAACTTTTACTTTAAGAGAGAATGTCCGGGGTGCGTGGGGCCCTTAATTATGCTGGCTGCTTTTCCGAGGCAGCGGGAAGTGTAGACAGAGTCAATGAATGGGAGGCTGGTTTGTGTGATGGACTGGGCTACATTTGCTACTCTTTGTAGTTCCTTGTGGTATTGGGCAGAGCAGGAGCTATACTAAGCTGTGATACAAGCAGAAAGAATGCTTTCTATGGTGCATCAGTAAAAGTTGGTGAGAGTCGTAGCTGACATGGCGAATTTTCTCAGTCTCCTGAGAAAATAGAGGCGTTGGTGGGGCTTTCTTAACTATCATGTGTAGAGGAAGCAATTCAGCTGTCTTCTGTTTGAGAGATCGGCCGATGTGGAAGTTGACCACACTTACACTGTCTACACTTCAAAAGCATTTCACTGACTGCAAAGTGAAATCCTTTGAAATCTCCTCAAGAATTGATTAGTTGAGAATTGGCTCTGTCTTTAGCTGATAAATTAAAGCTCTCTAATCGGTCATTCCCCCAGCAAATCAATCTCACTGGCAGGCTGATCCAGGGAGACATCATATATATATCTTAATTAATCCTCTGCGGCAGGCACTTACAATACAAGGGGAAATTATATTAAGAAACAAGTTGGACCAGGCACTGGAAAGTGTAATTCAGCCCCCGGTACAGGATTACACATTGAAAATTCACTTTTAACTTCCTGTTGTAAATTCCTTTAGTTCATAGAATCCCTACAGTGCAGAAGGAGGCCATTCAGCCCATCGGGTCTGCACCAATAACTATCCCACCCAGATCCCATCCTTGTAACCCCACATAATCCCCTAACACTAAGGAGAAATTCCAACCAGATCTGTCCCTCGTAATCTCAAGTTTTTACCCCACTGATCCCCCAAACCTATACATCTTTGGACACTAAGAGGCAATTTAACATGGCCAATCCACCTAATCTGCGCATCTTTGGATACTAAGGGGCAATTTAGCATGGCCAATCCCCCTAACCTGAACATCTTTGGACACTAAGGGGCAATTTAGCATGGCCAATCCCCCTAACCTTCACATCTTTGGACACTAAGGGACAATTTAGCATGGCCAATCCACCTAATCTGCACATCTTTGGACACTAAGGGGCAATTTAGCACGGCCAATCCCCCTAACCTGCACATCTTTGGACACTAAGGGGCAATTTAGCACGGCCAATCCCCCTAACCTTCACATCTTTGGACACTAAGGGGCAATTTAGCACGGCCAATCCCTCTAACCTGCACATCTTTGGACATTGAGGGTCAATGTAACACGGCTAATCCACCTAACCTGCACATCTTGGGACACTAAGGATCAATTTAGCATGGTCAATGCAACCTTACCAGCATGTCTTTCGGACTGTGGGAGGAAACCGGAGCACCCAGAGGAAACCCACGCAGACACGGGGAGAACATGCAAACTCCACACAGAGGTGATCCCTCCAGGCCAGGAATCAAACCCGGGCCCCAGAGAGGCAGCAGTGCTAACCACTGTGCCACCGTGACACTTCCTGTCTGTTCCAATTAGTCCGGCAGTTGTCAATCACTCTTTCCCCTCACATTCTGCAAACTCCCAGTCCTCACTCCCCACTCAATTTATTCCCTTCTTTCAACTTGAAACGAAAGAATCAATTTTCCTCACTGTTCAATATGTAATGCACAGTCAAACAGGCTTTGAATAAATTAGGATAAAGCTATCGATCGGGTTTATTTATTCACTGCTTACTTTCATTGCGATTCCCTTATGGATATAAGGGATTCAAGAATTTATCATTTAGCTTCCAATTTTGAAAAAGATCTCAGATCAATCATGAATGCTTTCGATGCTAAATAAACCTTTACGTTCCACTTTGCAGCCACTTCTTTCAATATAACCTGCACGTTTCACCAAGCTGGAGATTAAGACCGCCTTTGCAAATATGTGGAAGGAGGACTCATCCATACAGAATTCATTATCCACCCCCCCCTCCTGCCCCCCCACCTGCTCAGTAGCGTATGGCCGAGGTGCCCCAACAGTGCTAAGCAGGTAACATCCTTGTGTGAAAGTTGTGGGGTTCCACCCTCTTCCTGGGAGAAATGACCACACGGTTTAAGCTGACTTGTCGTTGCAACAACCTCGGGATGTCCCGTCGGATAAAACAGGAAGTTCCCCCCACCTCCCCCCTCCCTCTATCCCACCAACCAGAGTGAGACTGGGCCTACTTGTCTCCAATCACGTTTATTTAAAAGTATTTAGCTCAATTAGCTTTTTTTTTAAATGGAAACATTTTGTTACCCATAGAATCCCTATAATGCAGAAGGAGGCCATTCGACCCATCAAATCTGCACTGACAACAAACCCATTCAGGCTCTATCCCCATATTCCCATGTATTTACCCCATTAATTCCCACCCCCTCTGACTAAAGGACAATTTAGCATGGCCAATCCACCTAACCTACACATCTTTGGATTCAAAGGGACAATTTAGCATGGCCAATCCATCTAACCTACACATCTTTGGAATGTGGGAGGAAACCCACACAGACATGGGGGAGAACGTGCAAACTCCACACATTCTTGATTAATAAGGGGATCAGGGTTGTGGAGAAAAGACAGGAGGGTGGGGATGAGGAAAAATATCAGCCATGATTGAATGACGGAGCAGACTTGATGGGCTGAGTGGCCTAATTCTGCTCCTGTGTCTTATGGTTTTACGGTCAAATATGGATTGTCCATGGTAAATATGCAGAGTTATGGGGATAGGATAGGTGTGGGGGGAGGGTGGGAGCTGGGCTTGAGTAAGAAACTTTGTCAGAGAGTCGGTGCAGACTCGATGGGCCTAATGACTTCCTTCTGCACTGTAGGGTTTCTATAATTCAATGATTGGATGGAGCTTTGTTTCTGTGTTCTGATGTGTTTTGCACCCTTGTGGAGGATGCACTGTTTTGTACCGGGACTCAAGGGATTGGCCAATGAGGGAGGGAGAGCAAATATACTAATCTTTCTATTAATATTGCATCGTCAATCATTTGCGCGACTGAAATGAATGTTCCCCTTGACCAGTCATCTCCTCTCTTGTTGGTTCCATGCTGGCACCCAGATTGCCTCGCCCAGTGGTCACGTGTGAGTAAGCGCAGAGAGGCTCAGCAAGCGACGGGCAGCAGTCTTGCCCACCCTGATCCTTGGCTGCCAGAGGAATCGCAAGATGCCCCGTGGGCAGCTGGCAAACTGGTGGACTTTTACCCACTAACCATGCAGCTGTAGTGCTGCCAACCACAGTGCAGGCTGTGGGTGAGATGGTGGGTGGACAGCTGGTGTAGGGGGGGTGTGGGGCAGTGGGATTGTGCTTAATAGTGAAGCTTCAAGTCTTTTTTCTATTTGACTGTAGGACATGGGTGTTACTGGCTGGCCGGCATTTATTGCCCATCCCTAATTGCCCCTTGGCTGGGCCATTTCAGAGGAAGAAGTCTCACAACACCAGACTTCTTACCCCAATCCAACACCAGCACCTCCACACCATTTCAGAGGGGCAGTTGAGAGTCAGTTAAAGTTTTGAAGTTTATTTATTCGCGTCACAAGTTGGCTTACATTAACACCGCAATGAAGTTACTGGGAAAATCCCCTCATTGCCTGTTCGGGTACACTGAAGGAGAATTTAGCACGGCCAATCTACCTAACCAGCACGTCTTTCGGACTGTGGGGGGAAACTGGACCACCCGGAGGAAACCCATGCAGACACAGGGAGAATATACAGGCTCCACACAGACAGTGACCCAAGCCGGGAATCGAACCCGGATCCCTGGCGCTGTGAGGCAACAGTGCCACTGTGCCATCCACCACGTTGCTGTGGCTCTGAAGTCACATGTAGGCCAGACCGGGTAAGGACAGCAGATTTCCTTCCTTAAAGGACATTAGCGAGCCAGATGGGTTTTCCTGACAATGGTTTCATGGCCATCAGTAGATACTTAATTCCAGATTTTTTTTATTGAATTCAAATTCCACCATCTGCCGTGGTGGGATTCGAACCCGGGTCTCCAGAACATTAGCTAAATTTCCAGATTAATAGTCTAGCAGTAATACCACTCAACCATCACCTCCCTGTAGAGCAGATCGGTAAGGATGGTAGATTTCCTTCCCTTAGTGAACCCGATGAGTTTTTCCAACAATTGATCCATGGTCATCAGTAGATTCTTAATTCCAGATATTTTATTTTTATTGAATTTATAATCCCACCATCTGCTGTGGTGGGATTTGAACCCGGGTCACCCAGAACATGAGCTGAGTTCCTAGATTAGTAATCTAGCGATAATACCACTGGGCCATCGCCTTCCCAGTCTTTTCAATCCAAGCAATACCACACAACAAACGAGACTTGCAGGCTTTCATTTTCTGGCACACTGATAGCTCTGGCGAGCTTATTACCATCTTGCTCAGAGGCGTCCCACAGCCTAGGCTGGCGTTGAAAGCAGAAGGGGGAATGTTTCTGGCCTCTGGGAGAAATATAGCTCTCCAAGTAGATGAGAGGGCTTCACTTTGACAAATTGGCTCTACTGAGATCTACCTCCGGATAAATTGAACTCAGCTGGGAACAATAACAAGTCGGATGCACCAGCATTCTCAGAGTGCTCATAATCTCTCACCCACTCATAGTTCTGGCAGCCTACTCTGTGATGAGGAGTGGGTGTAGGCCGGAGGGTCCAGTTTTAAATCGGATTGCTTTTTAACTTTCCCCTCCAACCCCGTCAACCATCGTTTTAAGAAAGTTCTGCTGGCTGTGCCTCGCAGTGGAACAGGAGGTCTTCAGGCTTGAGGCCTATCTCTGTTTCACTTCATTGCGTAGCTTCCACCCTCCCAAACACGGAGACGAGGCTCCAGGGACGTGAGCACAGCAGATCATTCTGGTGCCTGAAGGAGCTTTGCAGATGAAAGCGGTAGAGGAAGGATCAATCGTTCTATTAATATCGTTGCACCATTGATAAATGGGGCAGCTAAATTTAATTACTCCTTTCCCCTTCATCAGTCTTTGCGTCTTCTCATCTTGGCTCCGTCCTGACACCCCAGGTACCTGGGCTGACTGCCCGATGGTCATGTTTGGGTAACTGTGGCCAGCTACGGGCAGGCACTGAGTGGTTAGGCAGAACCACAGTCAGGCTTACAGCACACAATCCAACCCCTCGCTGTAGTTGTCCATTCAATGAGATGTTAAACCACAGAGCTGTCTGCCCTCTCAGGTGGACATCAGAGAACACAAGGCCACCACTTTGAAGAATAGAAGGAGGTGGGGTGGGCATTACCCCCCGACTCTCCCCGCTGATGCCCTTTACCCCCAATCCCGGTGTCCCTGGCTAATGCTTACCCCTCAGCTAATATCATTAAAATGGATTATCATTGAATCCTGAGAATGTAAAACGAGGCCATTCGGCCCAACAGCTCTGCATTGACTCTCCAACAGAGGATCCCACCCAGGCCCTTTCCTGTAATCCCATGTATTTACCTTACTAATTCCCAAATGTATACACCTTTGGACACTAAGGGGCAATTTAGCATGGCCAATCCACCTAACCTGCACATCTTTGGACACTAAAAGGCAATTAAGCACAGCCAATCCATCTAACCTATACATCTTTGAACACTAAGGGGCAATTTAGTATGGTCAATACACCTAACCTGCGCATCTTTGGAGTGTGGGAGGAAATCGGAGCACCTGAAGGAAACCCACATAGACACAGGGAGAATGTGCAAAAGCTCCACACAGATCCCAGGCCGAAATCGAATGGAATTGAACCGAAGATGTAATCAGTTTCTGATCATGGGAGCTTGCTGTGCGTGTATTGGCCGCCATGCTTCCTATAGACCCCGGCAGCAGTTGTCAAAGGCACCATCAAAAAAAGTCTAAAGTTTATAAATTAGTCACAAGTAAGGCTTACATTAACACTGCAATGAAGTTACTGTGAAATTCCCCTAGTCGCCACAGTCTGGCGCCTGTTCGGGTCAATGCACCTTAACCAGCACGTCTTTCAGACTGTGGGAGGAAACCGGAGCACCTGGAGGAAACCCATGCAGATATGGGGAGAAGGTGCAGCCTCCACACAGACAGTGTTCCGAGGCCGGGAATCGAACTCAGGTCCCTGAAGCAGCAGTTCTAACGACTGTGCCACCGGGTCACCATTATGTAAGAAATATGTGCCCTGGGAGATGTACTGAGAAACCCACCCCACCACCCCGGTTATAATGGTCTCCATGGGCCTCTTATCTCAAGGTGCGTTGACTGTCACTGAGCCACTGCGGAGGAGACAGGTGACAGGAGATTGGTGGCATTGCCCTCTCATGTTGCCCTGTTGCTGTTGCCTTTCTCTCAGCATTGTGACGACCTGCCTGAGGAAGCAGCGAGTCTGGTGAGGCAGGTTTCCTGTACGTGTCCCTTGCAGTTACATTTCCGGGTGCCGGGTTGACAAATTGAGGAGTGTTCTGTACGCGCAGGCCTGTGAACATTCAATGTTTCAGACGGCTGGAGGAGATGACAAATTTGACTACTTTACATTTAAATCTCTTTTCTCTCAAACTCATAAATTTAACAGCAGGGAACAGAGACAGAATGCAATATGATGCCCTTGGGAAGGAAAGCGAGATATTTAATTTTTTTTTGCAATCAGAAAATCTGGATTCAAAGCTCCTGGAGGAGACGTGTAAATATTCAGCTGCTGTGGCAGAATCAGATATGGGAGATTAAGTTGGACCTTTCTGTGGCCTGATCCACCATCCATCTAATCATTACTGCAAAGATTTGTGGAGATTCCAGTCAACCCCAACCCAATTTGAACTTGTTTTAAACCTCACTGTAGGGTTCCAGAGATTTGCAGCTCGGGTGGATTGGCCATGCCAAATTGCCCCTTAGTGGCTTTTCATGGAAACGTGGAAGATAGGACCAGGAGGAGGCCATTCAGCCCTCCGAGCCTGCTCCGCCATTCATTACGATCAGAGCTGATCATCCAACTCAATAGCCTAGTCCTGCTTTTTCCCCATAACCTCTGATTGGGTTCCCACTGTCTCCGGGATTGCTGTGCGTTCCTGAATGTCTTCCCTGCCGGCCGTGCTTTTAGCTATCCAAACCCTGACCTCTTGAATTTTTTCCCTAAATGACTCTACGCCTCTCTTGTCCCTTTTTCCCTGAAAATTCTCTGCGAAATCTACCCCTTCAGCCAAACCTCTGTCACCGTCCCTAATATGCCCTCTGGCTAATTTCTCTGACGATGCCCTCGTGGTGCCTTGAGATGGCTTACCATAAAGGCGCTATACAAATTCAAATTGTTGTGGGTAGGGGTTACGAGATAGAAATATTGTTTTGAAACAGACTGCTGCTTTTTTTATTCATATGTGGGATGCAGGTGTCGCTGGCTGGCCAGCAATTATTGCCCATCCCTAGTTGCTTGAGGGCAGTTGAGAGTCAACCACGTTGCTGTGGCTCTGGGGTCATGTGTAGGCCAGACCAGGTAAGGTCGGCAGATTTCCTTCCCTAAAGGACATCACTGAACCAGACGGACTTTTCCGACCATGGTTTTCTGGTCATCAGTAGATTCCTAATTCCAGATTTTTTTTTTATTGAATTCAAATTCCATCATCTGCCGCGGTGGGATTCGAACCCGAGCCCTCAGAACATTAGCTGAGGTTCTGGATTAATAGTATAGTGATAATACCACAAGGCCATTGCCTCCCCTTGAAGGAGGTTTCATTGAGCCTCCTTCAACTCTTCCTCATCTCATTCAGTGGGTAGGATTTTCCCATCCTACCCACCATGGGAACTGTAGAGGTGCGGATCCGCAAAGGTCCGTTGACTTTGGGCGGGGTTTTCCCATCTTGGGGCGAGTGCAGCTGGAAAATCCCACCTTGAGTTTGTATAGATACAGCTCTCGGGGCAAAAGGGATCAAGGGATATGGGGGGGGGGAGGCGGAATCAAGATAATATTGAATTCGATGATCAGCCATGATCATAATGAACGGTGAAGCAGTCTCGAAGGGCCAAATGGCCTCCTCCTGCTTCTGTTTTCTATGTTTCTAGATCCTTCTATTACTTTCTCCCTTATGTTTATCCAGATCTCCCCAGAACACCTATGCTATTTGCCTTCACTACTCCAGTAGTGAATTTCACATCCCCAAAAGTCTGTCGCGTGAAGGACTTTCTTGTGAACGTCCGGTTGGATTTATTAGCAATTATCGACAGCTGCTCCAGTCTTAAATCTCCCTCTGAATAAATCTCCCGGTTCCTAATTCCTGACACTCATTGACTCACTAGGGGAACCTACCACCCTGTCAATGCAGTTGGACCGTATGTAGCACAAACTCCTCTACATATCCTCAACACCAGTGCCCCACAAGGCTGTGTTCTCAGCCCCCTACTATACTCCTAAAACACCTATGGCTGTGTGGCCAAATTCCCTCCAATTCAATTTTCAAGTTTGCTGATGACACCACCGTAGTGGGTCGGATTTCAAACGATGACGAGACAGAGCACAGGAATGAGATAGAGAATCTGGTGAACTGGTGCAGCAACAATAATCTCTCCCTCAATGTCAACAAAATGAAGGAGATTGTCATCGACTTCAGGATGCGTAGTGGAGAACATGTCCCTGTCTACATCAACGGGGATGAAATAGAAAGGGTCAAGAGCTTCAGGTTTTTAGATGCCCAGATCACCAAAAACTTGTTCTGGCCCCCCCACACTGGTGCTATAGTTAGGAAAGCCCACCAATGCCTCTACTTTCTCAGGAGGCTAAGGAAATTTGGCATGTCAGCTACAACTCTCACAAACTTTTACAGATGCACCATAGAAAGCATTCTTTCTGGTTGTATCACAGCTTGGTATGGGCTCCTGCTCTGTCCAAGACTGCAAGAAACTACAAAGGGTCATGAACGAAGCCCAGTCCATCACACAAACCAGCCTCCCATCCATTGACTCTGTCTACACTTCCAGCTGCCTCGGCAAAGCAGCCAGCATCATCATGCATCACAGACATTCTCTCTTCCACCTTCTTTCATCGGGAAAAAGATACAAAAGTCTGAGGTCATGTACCAACCATCTCAAGAACAGCTTCTTCCCTGCTGCTATCAGATTTTTGAATGGACCTACTTCGCATTAAGTTAATCTTTCTCTATACCCTAGCTATGACTGTAACACTACATTTTGCACCCTCTCCTTCTCTCTGAATGATATACTTTGTCTGTATATTGCGCAAGAAACAATACTTTTCACTGTATACCAATACAAGTGACAATAAAAAATCAGTAAGAAGTCTCACAACACCAGGTTAAAGTCCAACAGGTTTATTTGGAATCAAGAGCTTTTGGAGCTCTGCTCCTTTGTCAGGTGAGTGGGAGTGAGTGAATGAGTGAGTTGGATTTTAACCCTGGTGTTGTGAGACTTCTTATTGTGCCTACCCCAGTCCAACGCTGGCACCCGTGGAACTGTTTGCCACAGAAGGCTATGGAAGCCAGGTCATTGACTGTCTTTAAGAGAGAGATATATATGTTCCTGATTGGTAAGGGGATCAAAGGTTATGGGGAAAAGGCAGGAGAATGGAGTTGAGAAACATATTAGCCATGATTGAAAGGCAGAGCAGACTCGATGGGTTGAGTGGCCTAACTCTGCTCCTGTGTCTTATATCCACATCAATAATAAATCAAATCAAATCAAACTCCTTACCCTTATTAATTGCGGAGATGTTGGCTATGAAAAGCTGACAATTTAACTGTAGGCTCCTTGGAAGGTCACCTGAACTCTTAAGAGCACAGCAAACACTAAACCAGGTCTATTTACCCTGTCTGCAGAGAGGAGATGATTACAGTAAAATATTACAATGAATGAAGAGAGACTGTAACGATGAGAAATAAGTGGCTGTGTTAAACTGGTGCCTCACATTACCGTCAAGTCTTGTTGATTGAATAGTTCCTTTGATCCATCCCTAATAACGTACTCAGAGCAGAAGCAGTTCTTAGATTAAAAACCATTCATTGTGAGAAATGAAATTCACTTTCTTTTCCTAATGGTTAGTGGTTATATAAACCTGCTTCTTCATACTCTTCCATTGACATTTTGCTCAGTTCATTAATTGAATGTTTCTTTTGAATGGGGACTGTCTCCTGTTTTGACTGAAGGCGGAAAATTGCTACACTCTTTTCATTAAAGTTAGATATTTTTCTATATTTAATCTATTCAACATCGAACTATAGGAAAGCTACAGCACTGTAGGAGGCGAGTCGGCCCATCTTGTCCATGCTAGCCCGAGGACATCATTCTAATTCCACTTTCTGGCCCATAGCCCTGTCGCTTACAGCACTTAAGGCGCAGATCCAGGTACTTTTTATGAGTTTCGGGTCTCTGTCTCCACCATCAATTCAGGCTGTGAATTCCAGACACCCACCACCCTCTGCATAAAAAAGTTCTTCCTCATGTCCCCTTCTGTCACTTATCTTGAATCTATGTCTCCCGGTTCTAGAATTCTCCACCAAGAGAAACAATGCTATCCTGTCCACTCTATCTCTTTCCCTCATCATTTTGTACACCTCTATCAGGTCACCCCTCAGCCTTCTTTATTCTAAGGAACATAACCCCAACCTATCCAATCTCTCCTCATAGTTCCATTTTTCCAGTCCTGGTGACATTCTCGTCCGCACTCTCTCTCCCTCCGGAGCAGTTACATCCTTCCTGTAATATGGTGACCAGAACTGCACACAATATTCCAGTCGTGGCCTCACCGGCGTTTTATACAATTCCAACATTATCGCCGGAATTCCACCACCTCACCCGCCGCAGGATCGGACCGAGCAAGGGTCCGACAAGGGAAATCCCCTTTGACCTCGGGGGCTGGATTTTCCAGTCTCGCCTGAGCGAGGCTGTAAAATCCCGTCCAATAATCCTTACTTTGGTATTCGATAGGCGGGATTTTATGGTTGCAGGGTGAGCGAGGCTGTAAAATGCCGCCCATAGAGTATCAAAGTGAGGATATAGGCTGGGATTTTACAGCCTTGCTCAGGCAAGACTGGAAGCTCCCACCATAGGTCAATGGACCTTTCCATTGTCAGCCTTGTGCCTGCTCCGATTCCCGTGACGGGCAGGGCGGTAGAATTTTGGCCTATATCTCTGCCAATGAAGGAGAGCATTCCATGTGCCTTCTTTACAGCCTTGTCTACTTGAGCTGCTGACTGTGTACTTGCCCGCCAAGATCTCTCACTTCATCAACCCTTCCGATATATTCCCGTTGGAGCTGCCCTGTTTTAGATTTGAGGGTGTCAATATAAGTTGGGCATACTATGATTGCCGAGCGTAGGCCTATTCTCCAACCTACAGCGAGGATGTTAAAGAATTGGAAAGATTAAGAAAATTTGGGTAAAGTAAAGTGGGAGGAATTTATTTACACAGAGAATGCCACGTGGTGTGGTTGAAGCTAATTGCTTTGGTGCTAAGGGGAGGCGATGGCTAAACGATTTATCGCTAGACTATTAATCCAGAAACTCAGCTAATGTTCTGGGGACCCGGGTTCGAATCCCACCACGGCAGTTGGTGGAATTTGAATTCAATAAAGAATATCTGGAATTAAGAATCCACTGATGACCATGAAACCATTGTCGGAAAAACCCATCTGGGTCACTAATGTCCATTTAGGGAAGGAAATCTGCCGTCCTTACCCAGTCTGGCCTACATGTGACTCCAGAGCCACAGCAATGGGGTTGACTCTCAACTGCCCCTCAGGCAACTAGAGATGGGCAATAAATGCTGGCCCAGCCAGCAATATCCATGTCCCACAAATGAATAAAAAAAAATTTCCAAGCCTTTCAGTATCTTGTAAGTTTCAGTGAGATTCCCCCTCATCCTTCTAAACTCCATCGAGTACAAACCTAGAATCCTCAAATGCTCAGATTCAATTCCAGCCTCGGGTCACTGTCTGTGTGGAATTTGCATGTTCTTCTATTGTCTGCGTGGATTTCCTCCGGGTGTTCTGGTTTCCTCCCACAATATAAAGATGTGCAGTTTAAGTGGATTGGCCATGTTAATTTGCCTCTTAGTGTCCAAAGATGTGCAGCCTAAATGGATTGGCTATACTAAATTGCCCCTTAATGTCGAACGATGCGCACGTTCGGTGGATTGGCCATGCTAAATTGCCCCTTTATCTAAAGATGTGCAGGTTAGGGGGTTTGGCCATGCTAAATTGTCCCTTAGTGTCCAAAGATATGTAGGGTAGATAGATTGGCTATGCTAAATTGTCCCTTAGTGTCCAAAGATGTGCAGGTTAGGTGGATTGGCCATGCTAAATTGCTCCTTAGTGTCCAAAGATGTGCAGGTTAGGTGGATTGGCCATGCTAAATTGCCCCTTAGTGTCCAAAGATGTGCAGGTTAGGGTGAATTGGCCATGCTAAATTGCCCCTTAGTGTCCAAAGATGTGCAGGTTAGGTGGATTGGCCATGCTAAATTGCTCTTTAGTGTCCAAAGATGTGCAGGTTAGGGTGGATTGGCCATGCTAAATTGCTCTTTAGTGTCCAAAGATGTGCAGGTTAGGGTGGATTGGCCATGCTAAATTGCTCTTTAGTGTCCAAAGATGTGCAGGTCAGGGTGGATTGGCCATGCTAAATGTATGGGGTTACAGAAATGGGCGGCGGGGCGAGAGGGCCTGGAAAGATATTCTGTCAGAGAGTTGATGCAGTCTCAATGGGCTGAATGGCCTCTTCTGCACTGTAGGGATTCTATGATTTCATTTACTCCTTAATTCCATCTTCCTTCAACTCATTTAAGTCTGGTGTTGCCCTGCGCTGTGAACTTCACCAGGCAGCCTGGTTTCTCGAAATACCTTTGTGCTTTTTGCCGTTAGACAGAGGCTGCTGTATTATGGTAAATGTGGTATTCTGAGAGTCGGGTCTAATAATGAGAAGATTAGGATTCACTCCACATCCGGGAACCAGTGTACCTAACTGCGTGATATCTGCCTGCTTCCGTGCATTAGTGTAACTTAATTTGTGCAGCATAGATGAATCTGTGGAGAGGAACCTTTCTGATCTTTGTTGAACCTTGTGGGCTCTGAAGGGCTGGATTTAAAAACAACCTACTTTCAATGCAGAGGAACTGCTGAATATTTCATTGCAGAGAAGTCCTTGGTTTGGAGAAAGAGGGGGAGGGGAGTCGCCCATTGTTCAGCAGAGGGTGAATTCGCCAAATAAGCACAATTATATCCATAGGGACAAGTCAAGTGATGAGTATGAGCGAGGAATGAGTCAGCTAATCACAGCATAGCATCCTACAGTGCAGAGGGAGTCCATTCGGCCCCTCAAGTCTGCACTGACCACAATCCCACCCAGGCCCTATACCCATGCATTTACCCTGCTAATCCCCCCAACACTAAGGGACAATTTACCATGGCCAATCCACCTAACCTGCACATCTTTGGGCCCTAAGGGACAATTTAACATGGCCAATCCACCTAACCCGCTCATCTTTGGACACTAAGGGTCAATTTAGCATGGCCAATCCAACTGCACATCATTGGACTGTGGGAGGAAACTGGAACAACCGGAGGAAACCCACACAGACACGAGGGGAATGTGCAGACAGTGACCCCCAAGCCGGGAATTGAATTCGGGTCCCTGACTCTGTGTGGCAGCAATGCTAATCACTGTGCCACCGTGCTGCCCTAAAAGGAAGGCACTTGTGCTAAAACGCAGGATTGTACCAGGGACCTATAGATCTTCAGTCCAACGATCTCTCAACTAATGTGTAGGGGTGTGCCATGCTGTAGCTAACATTTGGCCAGGAGCACTGCAGACCAGAATAGAAACTTCACGGGTGACTATCTTGAACACTCGGCCAAGACTGGTCCAAATAAGGATAGATCGATGATTTGCAATGATTTAGATCAGAGAGAACTGCCAGAACTGCATCAGAAATATATTGGCGAACGGTGTCATAGACCAATGGATAGTTAGGAGTGTGACAGTCAGAGACTAATAGCCGGGAGAAACATAGAAATTAGAAGCAGGAGTAGGCCATTTGGCCCATCGAGCCTGCACCACCACTCAATATGACCATGCCTGATCCATAGAATCCATAGATCCATAGAAGCCCTCCAGTGCAGAAGGAGGCAGTTCGGCCCATCAAGCCAGCACCGATACAATCCCATCCAAGCCCTATCCCTGTATCCTCACATATTGACCCTACTAATCCTTCTGACACTAAGGGGCAATTGGGCATGGCCAATCCACCTAACCCGCACATCTTTGGACTGTGGGAGGAATCCGGAGCACCCGGAGGAAACCTACCTACAGACAGTGACAATGCACTTTCAGAATCCCACTCCTGTTTTCTCTCCACACCCCTTGATCCCTTTAGCCCCAAGAGCTATATCTAATTTATTCTTGAAATCACACAATGTTTTGATCTCAACTACTTCCTGTGGGAGTGAATTCCACACATTCACCACTCTCTGGGTGAAAAAATTTCTCCTCACCTCAGTTCTAAAAGATTTACTTCCTTATTCCCAAACTGTGACCCCATCATCGAGAACATTCTTTCTGAATCCAACATATCTAATTCTTGTAGAATGTTATAAATTTCTATGAGATCCCCTCTCACTCTTCTAAACTCCAGTGAATATAACCCTAACCAACTTAGTCTCTCCTCCTATGACGGACCTGCCATCCCAGGAATCAGCCTGGTAAACCTTCGCTGCGTTCCCTCTATAGCAAGGACACCCCTCCTCAGATAAGGACACCAAAACTGCGCACAATACTCCAGGGGTGGCCTCACTAACACTCTGTACAGTTGCAGCTAAACATCTCTATCCCTATACTCAAATCCTCTCACTACAAAGGCCAACATACCATTAGTCTTCTTTACTTTTTTTACCCAGAGGGTGGTGAGGGTCTGGAATGAGCTGCCTGGGAGGGTGTTGGAGACGAGATGCCTCACATCCTATAAAAAGTACCTGGATGAGCACTTGGCCCATCATAACATTCAGGGCTACGGGCCAAGTGCTGGTAAATGGGTTTGGGTGGGAGGTCAGGTGTTTCTCATGTGTTGGTGCCGACTCGATGGGCCGAAGGGCCTCTTTCGTGCTGTTTGGTTCTATGTTTCTACCATTGGTTTGGAGAACTGGAGATTGAAGACTAAACTTCAGGATGTGGTTGTGAGCAACCTTGGAGATAAATAACTGGGACTTGGAAAAAGATAGTTTGCTGTCGCCGTTTTTTGGTTGGTAGTTTTCTTCACCAGATATAAAAACATTGAAAATGGGAGGGAGGTTGTGGAGGCTCTTTTGGCTCACAGCCAAGCTTCATCCAACTGGGGATGGAATTGTTCTGCCTTCCGACTGGTGTCAGAAGACCGTAGATCAGAGGGATGGATGTGTTGGCCAATTAATGCTAAGTTATTGGGGCAAGTCATGCTTGCAACTCTATCGTCACTGCATATCTCACAGCTGACTGGGTCACTGGATGTGGAAGGCACGGTGGCAGAGTGGTTAGCACTGCTGCCTCACAGTGCCTGGGACCCTGGTTCGATTCCCAGTTAGGGTCACTGTGTGGAATCTGCACGTTCTCCCTGTGCCTGCTTGGGTTGGGTTTCCTCCAGGTGCTCCGGTTTCCTCCCACAGCCCGAAAGAGGTGAATTGGCCATGTTAGATTTCCCCCTTAGTGTCACGAGGACTAGCTAGAGTAACTGCATGGTGTTACCGGGATAAGGCCTGGGTGGGGTTGTGGTCGGTGCAGACTTGATGGGCTGAATGGCCTCCATCTGCACTGTACGATTCTATGATCACACCAGGCCAGCCCCCACCTCGCACCCCCCCCCCCACCTCCCCCGCCACCGCCACCACCACGCGCAGCCCCCCCCCCCCCCCACACACTGATATGGTTCCATGGGTAAGGATGATGTGGGAGCTGTGGGGGATGCAGGGTGGGAGGTTAAAGATAAATTGGAAGCTGAGGGAAGAAAGACGTGTGCAGGCAATACACAATGGCTTTGCTGCCCCACTTGGCCAGGGACCTGGGTTCAATTCCTGGCTTGGGTCACTGTCTGTGTGGAGTCTGCATGTTCTCACCGTGTCTGCGTGGGTTTCCTACTAGTGCTCCAGTTTCCTCCACAGTCCAAAAGACGTGCTGGTTAGAGTGCATTGGCCGTGCTACATTCTCCCTCAGTGTACCCGAACAGGCGTCGGAGTGTGCCGACTAGGGGATTTTCACAGTAACCTCATTGCAGTGTTAATGTAAGCCTTACTTGTGACACTAATAAATAAACTGAAACTTAACATCACAGCCCACAAGTGAGATGATGGTCTAGTTGTATCACTGCTAGATTATTCATCAGCTAATGTTCTGGGGGACCCGGGTTCGAATCCTGCCTCGGCAGACGGTGGAATTTGAATTCAGTAAAAAAAATCTGGAATTAAGAATCTACTGATGACCATGAAACCATTGTTGGAAAAACCCATCTGGGTCAGTAATGTCCTTTAGTGAAGGAAATCTGCCGTCCTTACCTGGTCTGGCCTACATGTGACTCCAGAGCCACAGCAGTGTAGTTGACTCTCAACTGCCCTCCAAGGGCAACTAGGGTTGGGCAATAAATGCTGGCCCAGCCAGCGATAACCGTGTCCCATGAATGAAAAAAAGCCAATTCCACTCTCAGTCCAAGTACTGCCAGAAAGTGTTAGCTCGCTGTTGTCTCTGTCTGATGCTGAGTTCTGTCTGACTGAGCAAGAGAATCAGGAAGAAGCATTTGGTATGACTCTGTTGCAAATGGCCTCTATGTGATTTTGATTTTAATTTGATTTATTATTGTCATATGTATTAGTATACAGTGAAAAGTATTTTTTCTTGCGTGCTATCCAGATAAAACACACCATTCAGAGAGAAGGAAATGAGAGAGTGCAGAATGTAGTGTTACAGTCATAGCTAGGGTGCAGAGAAAGATCAACTTAATGCAAGGTAGGTCCATTCAAAAGTCTGACAGTAGCAGGGAAGAAGCTGTTCTCGAGTTAGTTGGTACTTGACCTCTGACTTTTGTATCTTTTTCCCCACGGAAGGTGGAAGAGAGAATGTCCAGGATGCGCGGGGTCCTTAATTATGCTGGCTGCTTTGCAGAGGCAGCGGGAAGTGTAGACAGAGTCAATGGATGGGAGGCTGGTTTGCGTGATGGACTGGGCTTCGTTCATGATGTTTCATAGCTTTTTGTGGTCTTGATCAGAGCAGAAGCCCATAACAAGCTGTGATACATCCGGAACGGAAGCTTTCTATAGTGCATCTGTAAATATTGGTGAGAGTCAGAGCAGACATGCCAAATTTCTTTAGCCTTGCTGTGTCAACAGTAAATGCAATCCATGGAATATTGGGCATCAGGGAATCTGATGCTGGACAGTGTGGAGACCAGCGACAAACTGCATTGTCCAGTTTAAAACTGGACAAATAGCCAGTCTGGTTGATCAGGAAAGTTGCGAGGAGTTCATTCACCCACCAATCTCTGATAGTCTATCACTTTGAAATGATTTAGATGGGGTTTCTAAGCAGATGTATTCTTTCAAGTAAACTTCAAAGAAAGGTACATCTTGACAGTGCTTTAGTAAGGATGGGACATCAGAGAAGCTGCAGCTAAACTCCGAACATGGGGAATGTGTCCCGGTAGTAAAGTCTTTGGCTGTATACACTAAATGAAAAAAATCTGGATTGATATTGGATTTTATACAGGAATCAATATTGAGTGAGATCATGCAAATAGCCGCATGGGAATGTCTGTCAACGCGAACATGAAAAATGTTTTATTGAAGTCAGCCCCGTCCTTATGTTTCAGTAAACATTCGAGGTAATTGTTCTGGAGGTGAGTAGCTGTGAGTATTGACAGTAGTGGATGCTGAGATGCTATGAAGAGTTTAGACAGCAAGATGCCTTTGAAGAAGAGATCTAATTGGAAGCTAACATGTAGGTTCAAGGGATTAAGAAGACAGCGCCCAAGATGTGTGGGTTAGTGGATTGGCCATGTTACATTCACCCCGGTGTTGTGGGGGGGAGGTGGATTAGAATGATAAATAAGTAGGGTTGGGGGATAGATCTGGGTGGGATTGTGGTTGGTGCAGACTTGATGGGCTGAATGGCCTCTTTCTGTACTGTAGGGATTCTATGGATTCTATGATAAATGGTGCGTTGGCCTTTATTACAAAATGATTTGAGTTTGGGAATTAAGATGTCTTTACTGCAGTTGTACAGGACCTTGGTGACACCACACTTGGAATATTGTGTGCAGTTTTACCCTCCTTATCTAAGGAAAGATATTCTTACCATAGAACGAGTATAAGAAAGGTTCCCCAAACCGCTTCCTGGGATGGAGGGATTGTCCTGTGAGGGAAGGTTAAGTAGACTGAGTGTTTATTCTCCAGAGTTTAGTAGAATGAGAGGAGATCCCATTCAAATATAGACAACTGGGGTCAGCACGGTGGCACAGTGGTTAGCACTTCTGCCTCAGAGCGCCAGAGACCAAGGTTCAATTCCCGGCTTGGGTGGCTGGCTGTGTGGAGTCTGCATACTCTCCCCATGTCTGTATGGGTATCCTCTGGGTGCTCCGATTTCCTCTTATAGTCCGAAAGACGTGCTGGTTAGATGTGTTGGTCGTGCTCAGTGTGCCCGAACAGGCACCAGAGTGTGGCGACTTGGGGATTTTCACTTCATTGCAGTATTAATGTAAGCCTACTTGTGACTAATAAATATACTTTAATTCTCCCAGGGACCGACAGACCATAAGATATATGAGCAGAATTAGGCCACTCGGCCCATTAAGTCTGCTCTGCCATTTAACCATAGCTGATATTTTTCTCTTCCCCATTCTCCTGCCTTTTCCCCATAACCCCTGATCCCCTTATTAATCAAGAACTTATCTATCTCTGTCTTAAAGACACTCAATGACCCGGCCTCCACAGCCTTCTGCGGCAGAGAGTTCCACAGATTCCCCACTCTCTCTGGCTGAAGAAATTCCTCCTCATCTCTGTTTTAAAAGATCATGAATGAAGGATCGTGAATGTAGCCCAGTCCATCACACAAAACAGCCTCCCATCCATTGACTCTGTCTATACTTCCCGCTGCCTCGGTAAAGCAGCCAGCATAATTAAGGACCCCACGCACCCCGGACATTCTCTCTTCCACCTTCTTTCGTCGGGAAAAAGATACAAAAGTCTGACATCACGTAGCAACCAACTCAAGAACAGCTTCTTCCCTGCTGCCATTAGACTTTTGAAAGGACTTACCTTGCATTAAGTTGATCTTTCTCTACACCCTAGCTATGACTGTAACACTGCATTCTGCACTTTCTCCTTCTCTATGAAAGGTATGCTTTGTTTGTGTAGCATGTGAGAAACAATACTTTTCACTGTATACTTATAAATGTGATAATAATAAATCAAATCAAAATAATTCAAATCTAATCAAAACATTTACTAATAAAAGGATGTGCATGGTTATTGGAAATGTCCATTTCTGGACATGATTCTGGGAATGGCATGGTGGCAGTGGTTAGCGCTGCTGTCTCACAGTGCGAGGGACCTGGGTTCAATTCCGGCCTCGGATCACTGTCTGTGTGGAGTCTGCACGTTCTCTCCGTGTCTGCGTGGGTTTCCTCCCACAATCTGAAGGTGCGCGGGTTAGGTTGATTGGCCGTGCTAAAATTGCCACTAGTGTCAGGGGGATTAGCAGTGTAAATATATGGGGTTATGGGGATAGGATCTGGGTGGGTTTGTGGTTGACGCAGACTCGACGGGCCGAATGGCCTCCTTCTGCACTGCCGGGCTTCGATGAAATGTAGCCCTCAGTGCTGAGGGCTGAAAAGTGTTGTCAGTGAGAGCGGTTCCGAATGTTGTCAGCCGTCTCCAATAGAAAGGGACTAAATCGTCAGTCAGCATTATTGTTCTTTATTCCCCATCACTCTGCCCTGTGTCGGAATCAATCGCAAATTGTGAATGCTACTGATGATTTCAGAGGCCGGACGAAGGTTTTATATTGCGGGTGGCAGCTTTTTTGGCTGCGTTGCTATGAATGACACGTCAAGTATTCTTTATGTTGTTCTTCAGCTGGCCCACCTCAATCACCATTCTGTCAAGATTAAACACCAGCCATTAGAACAGTCATTGACAAATAATGGTGCCTTGGACATCTGTAATCCTGATAAATTCTGAACAATTCATTTTTCAAAGCATTAATCAGAGCTCAGCCTGATTTATTTATCATCCGAATATTTGGACAATTAGCATTTATGAGCCTGAATTATGTGTAGTCTCCACTCCAATGCCATCAGCTACCTGGATCCTAAATTCCGGAATTCCTTCTCTCAATCTCCTGTCCTCTCTCATCCCTTTTAGGATGCTCTTTAAAGCCCACCTCGCTGATCCAACTTTTAGCAGCCCCCCCCCTCCCCCGCCTTGCATCCTAATCTCCCCCGCAGTGACAAACCTGAGAATGCTCTTGTGAAACCCCTTGAGGTGTTTTTAGTAGGATCAAGGTGGAATGTCCTTGTGCTGTCCATCAACAAGATGAAAAAAAAAATCTTTTGAACAAGACCCTTCTTGTCAATCTGATGTCTCATGCTGATGTTCTAACACAGTATGAGTGAAGGAGGAGCTGCCTCTTAAGGGTTAGAGAGGCTGTGATGGTGATGGTGAGTTGGGAGAGGTCATAGAAACACAAAAACATAGAAACTAGAAGCAGGAGTAGGCCATTCGGCCCTTCAAGCCTGATTCATTTTGCTCATGGCTGATCATTGAATTCAATATCCTGATCCCCCCTTTCCTCCCATATCCTTTGATCCCTTTAGCCCCAAGAGTGATATCTAATTTCTTCTTGAAATCAGACAACGTTTTGGCCTCAACTACTTTCTGTGGGAGTGAATTCCACACATTCACCACCCTCTGCATGAAGACATTTCTCCTCACCTCAGTTCTAAAAGGTTTACCCCTTATCCTCAAACTATGACCCCCCCTAGTTCTGGACTCCCCCACCACTGGGAACATTCTTTCTGAATCTACCGTGTCTAATCCTGTTAGAATTTTATAAGTTTCTATGAGATCCCCTCTCACTCTTCTAAACGCCAGTGAATATAATCCTAACCGACTTAGTCTCTCCTCATATGACAGACCTGCCATCCCAGGAATCAGCCTGGTAAACCTTCACTGTGTTCCCTGTATAGCAATGACATCCTTCCTCAGATATGGTCACAATGATGATGATCGGTTGAGAGTTGGGAGAGGCAGTAATGGTTGGTGATGATTGGTTGAGAGCTGGGAGAAGCTGTAATGGTTAGTGATGATTGGTTGAGATTTGGGAGAAGCTGTAATGGTTAGCAATGGTTAGTTTGGAGCTGCAGGAGGCTATGATGGTGATGGAGTAACTGATTCCTATCTTGAGAGTGAACTGTACTGATAACAGAAGCATTACTATTGAGAGAAAGGAAGCCATATTACTGAGGGAGCAGCTGATATATCCAGTGCCAGAGGCCTTGTTATTAATGTAGGCCTGATGCTAATACTGCCTTGAATAAAGCTCTCCCTTAAACTGGCATGTTTCCTCTTGTAATAGTGTGTCTATTTATTTGCGTAGCAGTTTTGCCTTCCTCCCTGTGTGTTTGTACAATTAGACTCTGCCAAACTATAAAGAAATAAACAATTTTGACAAGCTGTTGAAATAAAGAAACAGGTCCCCATTCGATTTCTTTGTTGAAATGAATCGATGCTGAGTTCCTTCGAGATGGCAAATGAAGCAAAAAAAAACCTGCCAGGAAGTGTAAATTAATGAAAATAACTTCACACATCTCACATGCCGTGAGAGCTGAACAGAAAATGTAATTCTGGTATTTACTGTTCATCGGAAGGGTGCATATGCTGCTACAGAGCTGCTAGCGTCTAAATTATTCATAGCATTCCAGCACTGAGACGCAAAAGCCAGAGGAATATTCCTTTCAAGATGAGGGCTACCTGCAGAGACACAACTGCAGATTAAAACCTAACCGCAGCCACCCTCCCCACAAACCCCACCACCCACCTTGCTCCCCGAGGAACATCCCTGTGTATCTGTGATGGGGAAACGGGCAACCATCCAGACAGCGAAAGAGAAATTTTCCCTCACCCAAGAAAGCGGGGGGTCGGGATTTGATGCGGAAATGTAGAAAATTGATCCTTTGGGGCTTCAGGTCCCTCACCGGGTTTTTACTCCCAATGGTGAGGGGCCAAATATTGTCTTACTCAATAGGTGTTGTCAGGGTAGTGACATTGGGGTGGCACGGTGACACAGTGGTTAGCACTGCTACGTCACAGCAACAGGAACCTGGGTTCGATTCCTGGCTTGGGTCATTGTCTGTGCGGAGTCTGCACGTTCTCCTTGTGTCTGCATGGGTTTCCTCCAGGTGCTCCAGTTTTCTCCCATAGTCCAAAGATGTGCAGGTTGAAGGATTGGCCATGCTAAATTGCCCCTTAGAGTCCAAAGATGTGCAGGTTAGGTGGATTGGCCGTGCTAAATTGCCTCTTAGTGCCCAAAGATGTGTAGGTTAGGGTGGATTAGCCATGCTAAATTGCCCCTTAGTGTCCAAAGATGTACAGGGTAGGTGGGTTGGCCATGCTAAATTGCCCCTTAGTGTCCAAAGATGTGCAGGCTAGGGGGATTGGCCACGCTAAATAGCCCCTTAGTGTCTAAAAATGTGTAGGGTAGGTGGGTTGGCCACGCTAAGTTGCCCCTTAGTAGGAAGGGCCATAAAATCCCATTTTCTGAAGAGTTAGTGGGCCATTATCTCAGTGCGGTGGAACTTTAATAAAATGTCCACTGCCAGCACCCACGACGAGTATATTTATTTCCACTTCCAGCTTGCTCTCTAAGAGGGGAAGGGTAGAAGTTATGTTGCTGGCGAGTGTGTAGGTTTTTTCATAAGGTATCAGTTATTGTAAAGTGCCAAGCTTTTTGAAAATCTCATTTCTTTTGATGCAATTTTCCCTGAATTCTAAGTAGGAAGCTGGCCAACTCTCTCGAGAGCACCAGACAGACTTCTCCGAGTGAAACACACCACCTTCATAACTCACTCTGTCTGATCTAATATAAAGACGTGTACCTCTGATTTCTGCATCTGTCTCATTGCCGGCACCACTCCTCTGAAAAGGATTTTCCTAAAAATGTGTGCCTTTCTGGTTTTCCTGCGCATTTTGCTTTTCCACACGAGCAAATGTTCCCCAGTGGTGACAACATAATTACACTAGATCCTATCTCAGTTTTCCCACCCACATCCTGATTTCTTCTTCAGCTCCACTATCCACTTCTCAAGGGCACCCAGGACTTTCTCCTCCACCCTCTCCTTTCGACGTCCGTTCCAAATATCGCTTGCCCTGCAATAATTTCTCTGCTCTCTGGTTTGAACCAACGTCAGCTGGTTTGACCCTTACTTCACCTTTCCCCACGTGTTACGAGCAGGGGTGGGATGAATTGAAACTGCTCTGATTTCTCCTCTCCCAAAGTCAGGGGAGCCTAAAACTAGAAGTTTAAGGTGAAAGGGGAGAGATACAAAAGCGTCCAGAGGGGCAACTTTTTCACACAGAGGACGGTGAGTGTCTGGAATGAGCTGCCAGAGGTAGGAGTAGAGGTGGGGACAATTTTGTCTTTTAAAAAGCGTTTAGACAGTTACATGGATAAAGTGGCTATAGAGGGATTTGGGCCAAATGCAGGCAATTGGGATTAGTTTAGGGGATTAAAAAAAGGGCAGCATGGACAAGTTGGGCCGAAGGGCCTGTTTCCATGCTGCAAACCTCTATGACTCTACACATAGAATCCCTACAGGGCAGAAGGAGGCCATTTGGACCATTGAGTCTGCATCGCCAAAAATCCCACCCAGGCTCTCTCCCAGTAACCCCACATATTTACCCTGCTAATCCCCCCGGACAAAAATCAACGTTTATTTATTAGTCACAAGAAAGGCTTACATTAACACTGCACTGAAGTTACTGTGAAAATCCCCTAGTCGCCACACTCTGGTGCCTGTGTGGGTACACTGAGGGAGAATTTAGCACGGTCAATGCATCCTAACCAGCACGTCTTTCGGATTGTGGGAGGGAACCGGATCACTGGGAGGAAACCCACGCAGACATGGGGAGAACGTACAGACTCTGCCCAGACAGTGACCCGAGCCGGGAATCGAATCTGTTTCCTGGCGCCGTGAGGCAGCAGTGCTAACCCACTGTGCCATCGGGCCACCCTTTTGAGGGGCGATCTAATGTAAAGGCAAAATATACAGCGGATGCTGGAATCTGAAACAAGAAGGAAAATGCTGCAAAATCTCGGCAGGTCTGACAGCATCTGTGGAGATAGAATAGAGCCAATGTTTTGACAGAGGGTCATCCAGACTCGAAACGCTGGCTCTATTCTCTCTCCGTAGACGCTGTCAGACCTGTGAGATTTTCCAGCTCTTTCCATTGTTGTTGCCGCAGAGATTGCCAATGTCCTGGGAATCTATGAACAATCTTACAACAGCCATTGTTTATAATCTCTCCTGGAATAAAACAAACGGCTGTTAAAATGGGAGTGCCATACAGTACCCCGGGATACTGTCGCAATCTGTGACTGCTTCAGTAACATCGAACCATAGAGTCTGTGGCACAGAAACAGGCCCTTCGGTCCAAACTGTCCATGCTGACCAGAAAGCCCATCTAAGCTAACCCCATTTACCTGCATTTGGCCTGTATCCCTGTAAACCTTTCCTATCCATGGATCTGTCCAGATGCCTTTTAAACATCCCTGCCTCAACCACTTCCTCCGGCAGCTCATTCCACACATGCAACCACCTCCTGTGTAAAAATCATTGCGAGGAAACCAACAGCAGATAAACATCAGGCCTAAGGTGGTGCAGGCACAGTGAACTGACGTAAAAACTGATATAGCCATTGGCCTAAGAGCAAGGCATGCTGGGGTTACTTCAGTCCAAAGCAGCGTGCTTCAGAGACAGGCCCTTTGCAAGATTCGAGCTTAGACAATTGAAAACCAAAGGTGTACCTGGACATATCAGCATGAAAGGACAGTTGTACGTTCCCTGAGAAACGCGTCACCAGCAGATACACGGGACAGACACGCACCGGCGAAACAAAAGACTCAATGCATTTTAGAAGCTGAAACTAGACGTTGGCACGCAAACGCAAAGCGAAACTCATTGACATCCTGTCAATGGACATCTTTGGAGGCAAAGATCCTTCATCAAAATCCCTTCATTTACAATTCCAACAGCAGGGCAGGGCAGCACGGTGGCCCAGTGGTTAGCACTGCTGCCTCACAGTGGTTTGATTCCCGGTTTGGGTCACTGTCTGTGTGGAGTTTGCACGTTCTCCCCATGTCTGCGTGGGTTTCCTCCGGGTGCTTCAGTTTCCTCTCATGGTCTGAATGACATGCTGGTTAGGGTGCATTGACCATGCTAAATTCTCCCTCAGTGTACCCAAACAGGCGCTGGAGCGTGGCGACTAGGGAAATTTTACAGTAACTTCATTGCGGTGTTAATGTAAGCCTTACTTATGACTAATAAACTTTCAACTTTATTTTTAAATGAGCAACACATGGCGAAAGGCCATTCCTTTGCAACTGATAGTGAAATCCAGACCAATAGGACAGGTGATCTGAAGTATGGTCAAAGGTTTGATTTGATTTGATTTATTATTGTCACACGTATTGGGATACAGTGAAAAGTATTGTGTCTTGTGCGCTAGACAGACAAAGCATACCATTCATAGAGTACATAGGGAAGGAGGTAAAGAGAGGGTGTAGGATGTAATGTTACAGTCACAGCTAGGGTGAAGGGAAAGATCAGCTTAATATGTACCAGGCTGATTCCGGGGATGGTGGGACTGATGTATGAGGAGAGATTGACCAGGTTAGGATTGTTTTCACTGGAGTTCAGATGAATGAGGGGGGGAATCTCATAAAGACTTATAAAATTCTAACAGGACCAGGTAGGGTAGATGCAGAAAGGATGTTCCTGATGGGGGGGGGGGGGCGGGGGCAGGGTCCAGAACCAGGGGTCACAGTCTGAGGATTCGGAGTAGACCATTTAGGACGGAGATGAGGAGACATTTCTTCATCCGGTGATCCTGTGGAATTCATTACCACAGGAAGTGGTTGATGCCAAAACATTGAATGTATTCAAGAGGCGGCTGGATATAGCACTTGGGGTGAATGGGATCAAAGGTTATGGGGAGAAAGCAGGATTAGGCTATTGAGTTGGATGATCAGCCATGATCATGATGAATGGTGGAGCAGACTCAAAGGGCTGAATGGCCTCCTCCTGCTCCTATTTCTATGTTTCTATAAGGTAGAGCCATGGCAGCAGGAAAGAAGATATTCTTGAGTGTATATTTAAAGAAGTGTCTTAATGGAGGAGAGAGATGAAGAGAGGCAGAGTGGATTTGGGAGGCGTAATAATTCTTGTTTATTGGATAGGGGAAAAACAGCAACACTTTTATTTACAGATAAAGACAGCACAGAAACTTGCAGCCTCGTGGCCGCAGCCAGTTTCTGAGAAGGTTCTGGAACAGCAGTGCTCACTGGGAAGGGTGAACCCCCCCATTGCCCTATTCTTCAATTGATTCCCAGGTCATGTGATCCTTACTCCCTTAAAGTGACAGCCAGTGCAAGGGGAATTTCCATAGCTTAGTATCGAGGCAGCTGAAAGCATGCCTGCTAGTGGTAGAACAATGAAAGTGCGGGCTGGGAGAAGATGGTTGATGGAGGGATACCATGTTTAATTGCCCCTTAGTGTCCAAAGATGTGTAGATTATGTGGATTGGACCTGCTAAATTGTCCCTTACAGTCCAAAGATGTGTAGTTTGGGTGGATTGGCCATGCTAAATTGTCTCTTAGTGTCCAAAGACATGTAGCTTGGGGAGTTGGCCATGCCAAATTGCTCCTTAGTGTCCAAAGATGTGTAGGTTAGGTGGATTGACCATGCTAAATTGTCCTTTAAAGTCCAAAGATGTGTAGTTTGGGTGGACTGACCATGCTAAATTGTCTCTTAGTGTCCAAAGATGTGTAGCTTGGGGGGTTGGCCATGCTAAATTGCCCCTTAGTGTCCAAAGATGTGCAGGTTAGGTGGATTGGCCATGCTAAATTGCCCCTTAGTGTCCAAAGATGTGCAGGTTAGGTGGATTGGCCATGCTAAATTGCCCCTTAGTGTCCAAAGATGTGCAGGTTAGGTGGATTGGCCATGCTAAATTGCCCCTTAGTGTCCAAAGATGTGCAGGTTAGGTGGATTGGCCATGCTAAATTGCTCCTTAGTGTCCAAAGATGTGCAGGTTAGGTGGATTGGCCATGCTAAATTGCCACTTGGTGTCCCAAGATGTGCAGATTAGGTAGACTGGCCTTGCTAAATTGCTGCTTAGAATGCGAGGAGCACAAAGATCTTTGTGTAGCTCTGGAGAAGGTTACAGAGAAAGGGGGGGGTGGTGTGAAAGTGAGATGAGCATTTTAAAAAGTCATTTAAGGATAAGCAAGCTCAATTTTAAGAGAGATGAAATTTACTTTACCCTGCCTCAGTTTATGATTGAGAGGAGCTATCACCACACCCAGTTTGCTATTTGTTTTACTTTGCATTCCAGCTGTCTCATGACTTCCTTCAGTCAGATTGCCCAGTTAGCAGCGAGTGAGTGACAGCTTTGTTGCTGTGGTCGTTCCCTCAAGTGGATGAGGGCGAGGAGTTCCCAAAACCGTTCCATTATTTATCCGTACAACAGAGGTCTTCCTGTGTACATAAATCTTCCTTTGCCCTAATTTGCATGCCATGCATGATTAATTGCCTTATTGTTACCCATGACCAATCCATCCCTAAGAGGTCTAACAGTGAAATTATATTACCAACGTAAAACATGTGTTCTTGCAGTGAACAGAATGTTGCCTAGAACGTTCTGTAGATCTGGTAATCTAGTAAAAGCTTTCAGCGCTTGAGGAGGGTAGGAATTATTTCTTCCCTATTCTTTCATCGTATGTGGGCCTTGTTGACGAGGTCAGTATTTCTTGCCCATCCCTAATTGCCCCAAGTCTCACTCAGCCATTTCAGAGGGGCAGTTAGGAGTCAACCACTCCTCTGGGGTCACATGTTGGCCAGACCATGTAAGGACAGCAGATTTCCTTCCCTAAGGGGCATTAGTGATCCAGAGGTGAGGCGGAATTTTTCTAAGGAAGGATGTTCTTGCTCCTGAGGGGGTGCAGCGAAGGTTTACCGGGCTGATTCCAGGGATGGCGGGACTGATGTACAAGGAGAGATTGACCAGGTTTAGGATTGTTTTCACTGGAGTTCAGACAAGTGAGAGGGGGATTTTCATAGAGACTTATAAAATTCTAACGGGTCTAGACAGGGAAGATGCAGGGGGGATGTTCCCGATGGTGGGGGGAGTCCAGAACCAGGGGTCACAGTCTGAGGATTCGGGGTAGACCATTAATGACGGAGGCGAGGAGACATTTCTTCACCCAAAGAGTGGTGAGACTGTGGGATTCATTACCACAGGAAGTAGTTGATGCCAAAACATTGAATGTATCCAAGAGGTGGTTGGACATAGCACTTGGGGTGAACGGGATCAAAGGTTATGGGGAAAAAGCAGGATTAGGCTATTGAGTTGGATGATCAGCCATGATCATAATGAATGGTGGAACAGGCTCGAAGGGCTGAATGGCCTCCTCCTGCTCTTAATTTCTATGTTTCTATGTCTATAGAATCCCTACACTGCAGAAAGAGACCATTCAGCCCATTGAGTCTGCACTGACCATAATCTCATCCAGCCTCTACCCCCCCCCCATAACCCCATGCATTTATCATAGCTAGTCCCCCTGACACTAAGGGGCAATTTAGCACAACCAATCTACCTAATCTGCACATCTTTTGGACTGTGGGAGGAAACCAGGGCACCCAGAGTAAACCCACGCAGACACGGGGAGAATGTGCAGTCTCCGCACAGACAGTGACCCAAGGCGGGAATCGAATCTGGGTCCCTGGCGCTGTGAGGCAGCAGCGCGAATCACTGTGCCTCCATGCCACCCCAGAAGGAGGCCATTCGGCCCATTGAGTCGGCACCACCAACAACAAACCCACTCAGTGGCCATCACCGTAACCCCATGTACTTACCCTGCTAAACCGCCCCCCCCTCCCGCAAATGGCCTTCTTCAACACTGTAGGGATTCGATGATTCTGTGAAAACTGTCTTGTGTTCAAAAGTAGGAATTCAGCTCTGTGTCTGCCTTTTAACTAACCCCCCACCCTCCCCACTTCAACACTCTCCTCGCTATCATTGGAGAAAGGTCTCCAGCTTGTCCCTGCCGGCCGGGATTCTGATCATGTTTGGCTCCCTCCTTTGATACTTCCCTCAGCCGGCAGTGAAAGCTCTCGCTTGTGAAGTGAGTCACAGTCACAGGACAAACACACCCACTCCCAACAGCCGGAGTGATATTCACACAATTCCCAAGGAAGGACAGGCAAGCCCCGAGGGAACTGGCTGGCAGGTTGACGTTCCAATTAAATGGCAATCTAAATTCTGTGCTGTCCTCCGTGTCCACACATCCACTGGCTGATAACAAAGGAAGGCCGTGCGGAACGAGGTGGCTGTGCCTTGCTCGCTGCTGCTTGGAAAAGTGCATTCAGCCAAGGTTTGTTTACACTGTAAGATGTGGCACAGTGGGTTAGCACTGCTGCCTCACAGCACCAGGGATCCGGGTTCAATTCCCGGCTTGGGTCACTGTCTGTGTGGAGTTTGCATGTTCTCCCCATGTCTGCGTGGGTTTTCTCCGGGTGCTCCAGTTTCCTCCCACAGTCCAAAAATGTGCAGGTTAGGTGGATTGGCTGTGCTAAATCGCCCCTTAGTGTCCAAAGATGTGTGGGTTAGGTTGATTGGCTGTGCTAAATTGTCCCTTAGTGCCCAAAGATGTGCAGGTTAGGTGGATTGGCCATGCTAAATTGTCCCTTAGTGTCCAAAGATGTGCGGGTTAGGTTGATTGGCCATGCTAAATTGTCCCTTAGTGCCCAAAGATGTGCAGGTTAGGTGGATTGGCTGTGCTAAATTGTCCCTTAGTGCCCAAAGATGTGCAGGTTAGGTGGATTGGCCATGCTAAATTGTCCCTTAGTGTCCAAAGATGTGTGGGTTAGGTTGATTGGCCATGCTAAATTGTCCCTTAGTGCCCAAAGATGTGCAGGTTAGGTGGATTGGCTGTGCTAAATTGTCCCTTAGTGTCCAAAGATGTGTGGGTTAGGTTGATTGGCCATGCTAAATTGCCCCGTAGAATATAGGAAACTAGCTAGGGAAAATACGTGGGTTATGGGGATAGGGTCTGGGTGAGATTGTGGTCAGCGCAGACTTGATGGGCCAAATGGCCTCCTTCTGCACTGTAGGATTCTACAATCTCCTCCTGCCCTCTTCAGGTCTTAGAAGGGCGCAGAGGATATTTATCAGAATGACAACACAGGAAGCACAGTGGTTAACACTGCTGCCTCACAGCACTCAGAAGCTGGGTTCAATTCCCAGCTTGGGTCACTGTCTGTGTGGATTTTGCACATTCCCCCCATGTCTCCCCGGGCGCTCCGGTTTCTCCCACAGTCCAAAGATGTGCAGGACAGGAGGATTGGCCATGCCAAATTACCTCTTACTGTCCAAAGATGTGTGCATTAGGCGGATTGGCCATGTTAAATTGTCTTTTAGTATCGGGGGATTATCAGGGTAGCTATATGAGGTTATGGGTAAAAGTTTTATTTATCAGTCACAAGTAGGTTTACATTAACACTACAATGAAGTTACTGTGAAATTCCCCGAGTCACCACACTCTTGCGCCTGTTTGAGTCGATGCACCCTAACCAGCACATCTTTCGCACTGTGGGAGGAAACCGGAGTGCCCAGAGGAAACCCACGCAGACACGGAGAGAATGTGTAGACTCCACACAGACAGTGACCCAAGGCCGGGAATCGAACCCGGGTCCCTGGCACTGTGAGGCAACAATGCTAACCAGCCAGTAAGGGTCTAGGTGGGATTTGTTGTAGGTGTAGGCTCGATGGGCCGAATGGCCTCCTTCCACACTGACAGGATTCTATGACTCTATGGTTCTATGAATGAAAGATTGGGAGAGCTCAGAGAAATTGGGTTCCTTCCCCTTGGAGCAGAGATCAGTAAGGAGAAAAGCATTCCAAATCTCAAAGGATTTTGATGAAATAAGGGAGAAGAGTTTTCTATTGTGGAAGGGTTAGGGTTAGGGTAACCAAGGAGTGGCGGTGATGGAGGGGGGGGGAGAGAAATTACTCAGAACTTGTGATCTTGAATGTGTAGCTTTTTCTGAAGTTAGTATACGAATAAGACGCAGATATTGTTAATATAGAGAAAGTGAGCTTATAGGGGATGTCTTAACCTTGTCAATATGCTATCTGTAAAAGCCCCATGTACAGAAATAGCAAATACAGCAATTTCTGCTTCTAAGATGGCATTTTTTTTTGACCTGTCACTTTAGATTCAGGCCTCGCTTGCTAACTTCAGCACATAATCTGGGAGGTGAACAATATTGCCAGCACTCAGATGTGCCGCTTTGTCAGAGATCTTTCCCTTCAGGCAAGATGCTCGGCTGAAGTGGTTCACCCTGTTGTTTCTCTTGCCGAGAAAACGCAGAGATCTCTCCCCAGAACCCGGTCAATATTCCATAATCTCAGCCAACAAATAAACCCTCCAAGCCCGCAGGCTGGTCATCCGTTTCAGTGGCCCTTACAGATCCCCTACAGAGCAGGAAGAGGCCATTCGGCCCATCAAGTCTGCACTGACCACAATCCTACCCAGGCCCTATTCCCGTAACACCACGTATTTACCCTGCTAGTCCCCCTGACACCAGGGTTAATTTAGCGCGCCAGATCAACCTAACCCGCACGTCTTTTGGACTGTGGGAGGAAACCGGAGCACCCGGAGGAAACTCACTCAGACACGGGGAGAATGTGCAGACTCCTCACAGACAGTGACCCGAGGCCGGAATTGAACCCGGGTCCCTGGCGCTGTGAGGCAGTGATGCTAACCGTTATGTCACCAAGCCTCAGTGGACACTTTTTTGATGTGATTTGATTTATTATTGTCACATGTGTTAACATACAGTGAAAAGTATTGTTTCTTGCGCGCTCTACAACAAAGCATACCATTCATAGAAAAGGAAAGGAGAGAGTGCAGAACGTAGTGTCACAGTCATAGCTAGGGTGTAGAGAAAGATCAACTTAATGCGAGGTAGGTCCATTCAAAAGTCTGACAGCAGCAGGGAAGAAGTTGTTCTTGTGTTGGTTGCTACGTGACCTCAGACACTTGGATCTTTCTTCTGACAGAAGGAGGTGGAAGCGAGAATGTCCGGGATGTGTGGGGTCCTTAATTATGCTATTTTTCCAATGCAGTGGGAAGTGTAGACAGAGTCAATGGATGGGAGGCTGGTTTGCATGATCGATTGGGCTACATTCATGCCTCCTTGTAGTTTCTTGCGGTCTTGGTCAGAGCAGGAGCCAAACCAAGCTGTGATAATCCAGAAAGAATGCTTTCCATGGTGCATCTGTAACAGTTGCTGTTTACAAGCCAGTCAGTATTTCTCCTGAATGGCAGACCATCCTGTAGCTCCTGAGTATTTCAGACTTGCAATGTTTAGAAAGGTTTCTGAGAAAGGTGATAAGACACCCTGTAAATGTAAAATGTTCCTTCTTTGAAAAGCAGAGCCCATCAGCTTAAACCTACACCAAAAATCGAGGAACATCAGAGCAAGAGGAGACCATTCAGCCCCTTCAATATGTCCACTGCTGATCCATACCTTAACTCCATCTGCCTGAGTCGTTCTGTAATTCTTTATACCCTTATCTAACAACAGTTTTTAAAATCAATTTCCGTCTTGGAATTAACACAACTAATACATCTAACCTGCATATCTTTGTACACTAAGGGGCAATTTAGCATGGCCAATCCACCTAACTTGCACATCTTTGGAGTGTGGGAGGAAACCGGAGCACCCGGAGGAAACCCATGCAGATATGGGGAGAACGTGCAAATTCCAAGGCCGGAATTAATCTGAGTCCCTGGCGCTGGGAGGCAGCAGCGCTAACCAGTGTGCTACCATGAATCACATGAATCCCATCTCCACCACTGGCCTCCTTGCCCCCTGCGTCCATCATTATTAGCCTAAGATGTCCAACTGGATGTACCTGACGCCAAGCTTCATGGAGCCACTTTCTGGCAGTAATTCAGAGAAGGAAAATATAGAATTCCTCTCGCGTGACAGATTGAGAACGCTCGACTCTTAAAACAGGAGAATTTCCACGGGAGGCTGGTATAAGAAATAGATGTTTGACATTAGTTCTCCAGGAGTGACTGTGTGTGTGTGTGTGTGTGTGTGTGTGTGTGTGTGTGTGTGTTTATTAATTTTAATTTTAGTTGCAGAAAGTCCTGTCGAGATTGTTTAGATTGGCCCAGTTTCTAGCTGCTGATCTGCCTCTCCTTATCTGGGGCTGGATGGCACCAAAGGGAGTTGAATTTCATTTTGCCTGCATTGTGCAAACACATCTGACAGGCCTAACAAAATCTCAAGAGCCCGTGACAGCAGTTATTATCATGTACAAATGTTGCCTCGCACGTCGCTCCTTAAGCGCCAAGCATCCTTGCCGACCTGTTTAATTACCCTCTCTTTCCTGACAAGGGAGAGCGCCCTGCTTACTGACTAGCTGGCAAGATCCACTTGGCAGGCAACCCGTTACATCGATACATTGGCCGTCACATGGTGTAAACCTCCCCATCCATGACAACATGCGCTATTTATGATCCCTTGCTTAATAGAAATACTGGGGAAAAAAAAATTCCGGAAATTAACGTCACCCTGATACCACTGGCTGATGTGATCCAAATTCTCGGAGCTCGCGGCCCCTATCACCTTCATTTCTTGCTGGCTCCATCTCGATGTTGTGGCACCACTGTGCCTTTAAGAATTGTATTTTACAACATAAGAATTAGGAGCAGGATTAGGCCATCTGGCTCCTCGAGCCTACTCTGCCATTCAATAAGATCATGGCTAATCTTTTCGTGGCCTCAGCTCCACTTACCCGCCCACTCACCATAATCCTTAATTCCTCTACTGTTCAAAAATCTATCTATCCCTGTCTAAAAAACATTCAATGAGGGAGCCTCAACTGCTTCACTGGGCAGGGAATTCCACAGATTCACAACTCTTTGTGTGAAGAAGTTCCTCCTCAACTCAGTCCTAAATCTGCTCCCCATCTGTTTGTTCATGTTTCTCTGCAATTCCTTTCAGATGGCCTTTAAGGTTATAACACATAGGAGCAGAATAAGGCCACTCGGCCCATCGAGTCTACTCTGCCGTTCAATCATGGCTGATATTTTTCTCATCCCCATTCTCCTGCCTTTTTCCCATAACCCCGATCTCCTTATTAATCAAGGACCTATCTATCTCTGTCTTAAAGACACTCAATGACCCGGCCTCCACAGCCTTCTGTGGCAAAGAGTTCCACAGATTCACCACTCTCTCTGGCTGAAGAAATTCCTCCTCATCTCTGTTTTAAAGGATCGTCCCTTTAGCCTGAGGTTGTCCCCTCTGGTCCTAGTTTTTCCTACTAGTGGAAACATCCTCTCCACATCCACTCTGTCCAGGCCTCGCAGTATCCTATAAGTTTCAATAAGATCCCCCCTCATCCTTCTAAACCCCGAGTACAGACCCAGAGTCCTCAACCATACCTCACATGACAAGCTCTTCATTCCAGAGATCATTCTTGTGAACCTCCTGTGGACCCTTTCCAAGGCCGGCACATCCTTCCTTAGACACGGGGCCCAAAACTGCTCACAATACTCCAAATGGGGTCTGACTAGAGCCTGATACAGCCTCAGAAGCACATCCCTGCTCTTGTATTCTAGCCCTCTCGACATGAATGCTAACATTGCATTTGCCTTCCTAACTGCCAACCGAACCCACACATTAACCTTAAGAGAATCTTGAACAAGGACTTCCCAAGTCCCTTTGTGTTTCTGATTTCTTAAGCATTTTCCCAGTTGTGTTTCTTGCCAACCTGTCTGACTCAGCGGGCAAGATTCTACTGCCTCGCTCACCCCGAAACCGTAAAATCCCGCCTGAGGTCACTGGACCTGTCCATTGTCCATCTTCCACCCACTCCGATTCCCGTGGCAGACAGGGTGGTAATATTCCAGCCAATATTCTTTTATGGCTGCTTAACTGATTTAATGGGTTTCAGTTTATTTTTAATCAGGGCCTAATGCACTCTCTTGGAGTTGACGACCTTTTTGGAATTATTGTGGGGGGGGAGAACATGATTAACAGGCCCAGGTGGGACAGTTGTTTTTCCCTCACAAGGCTTCTTGCTGTCAGTTTCGGTTTAGGTGCATTGGCTGTGCTAAATTCTCCCTCAGTGTAACCCGGACAAGCGCCAGGGTGTGACGACACAGGGATTTTCACTGTAACTTAATTGCAGTGTTAATCTGGGCCTTCTTGTGATACTAATAAATAAACTTAAGCTGCACATCGTGGACTATGAGAGGAAACTGGAGCACCTGGAGGAAACCCACTCAGACACAAGGAGAATGTGCAGACTCCGCACAGAGAGTGGCCCAAGCCAGGAATCGAACTAGGGTTCCTGGTGCTGTGACGCAGCTGTGCTAACCACCGTGCCATCCACACGTCAAAATGTTGAGTTTTCAGTATCTCAGCCTGGTTCTCAAAGTCTCAGAATGGTTTGAGATCCGCATCACTTCATTAACTCCCTGTGCTGCTGCCAACATAACCTTCCTGTTCCAAACAGCGGGTCCTGTTTAATGTGATAGACAAGGCCTCTGACACATAAATCACTGAATGTTACAGCATAGAAGAAACCATATGGCCTTTTTGATGGCTATCGGAAAGAATTTAAGTGACCTGTTCCGTCCCCATAACCCTGCAAATTCCTCTCCTTCCAATGTTTACCCAATTTTTAAAAAGTCATTTGTGGGACATGGGTGTCGCTGGCTGGACCAGCATTTATTGCCCATCCTGAGTTCCCCTCAGAGCGCTGTTGACAGTCAACAACATTTCTGTGGTTCTGGAGTCACAAGTAGGCCAGACCAGATAAGGACAGCAGATTTCCTTCCTTCAGTGGACTATTAATCCAGAAACTCAACTAATGTTCTGGGGACCCAGGTTCGAATCCCTCCACAGCAGATTTGAACTCAATAAAAAATATCTGGATGAACCGTGAACCCATTGTCGGAAAATCCCATCTGGTTCACTAATGTCCTTTAGGGAAGGAAATCTGCCGTCCTTACCCGGTCTGGCCTACATGTGACTCCAGAGCCACAGCAATGTGGTTGACTCCCAACTATCCTCTGAAATGGCCAAGCGAGACACTCAGATGTACCAATCAAGGGCAGTTAGGGATGGGCAATAAATGCTGGCCAGTCAGCGACGCTCATGTCCCACGAATGAATAAAAAAATGTACAGATTAGCCATGATAAATTGCCCCTTAATGTCCCAAAATGTGTAGATTAGGGGGATAAGCCGATTAAATACATGGGGCTATGGGGATAGGATCTGGATGGGATGCGCTGTCAGATAGTCGGTGCAGGCTTGGTGGGCCGAATAGCCTATTCTGCATTGCAGGGAATCTATGATTCTATTTCAAATAGTAGTAGAGGCGGGTACAACTTTGTCTTTTAAAAATCATTTAGCCTGTTACATGGGTAAAGGGGGATATGGGCCAAATGCGGGCGATTGAGACTAGCTTAGTGGTAAAAACTGGGCGGCATGGACAAGTTGGGCTGAAGGGCCTGTTTCCATGCTGTAAACCTCTCTGTGAGAAATGATTCTATGAATTGGGCCACATGTCTGCTTACAATGTGAAGCGAAGTTCTCTCTCTCTCTCTCTCCCACCACCTTCTCCCCTCCGCCCTGCACCCCCCCCCACCTCCCACCAGTGTGCGACACTGGGAGAGGAAGAGGGCCACAGAGTTTGCACGTGTGAGAGGGATGAAAAATTGTTGGTGCGAGAGAGAAGGGGGAAAAAAAAAACCCATCCAGCCACACACAACCCCAAAGAGTGTGAGCGCGAGGGAGCTGTACGCGTCAGGGGGGGTCAGAGGACAAAACGAGAGCATGAGTGCGAGACCCAGAGAAAGGTTTGGATGATAAAGGCAAGTGAAAGATAATCTAATCGAACCAAAAAGCCTTTGACACAATATCGATCGCTTCTTCTGCACCTTGTGAACAGGGCTGTTTGCAAGATGCATCCATTACCGGTTGACCTTTCTCGCTTAATTTCGACGCTTTAATTGTGCAGAAGTGAAGCATGTCAAATGGAAGATGTTCAATCCCCATCGTTACACGATGGTTAGACAGAAGGCTGTAATCTGTACACCCCGCAGAAGCATCTCCCGCCTGGGTCGCTTCTCCTGCCGCTATGATAGGCTGCGTGAATCATTCAGCAGTTCTCCCACCCCCATCCGATGCTGTTACAGAGTGTGCATAACACTGTAATTGGACCCAGGCTCACACACCGTACTTTGCAGTGACTAATTGGAATTTCGGATTCAAGCAGTGAATGCTTTCAAAGTCTTGTCTGTATGGTAATTGCCAGTTTGTCTGTGCGGTGACCTAAACACATCAGCCCGTTAATCCTGCCTATCTTATCTGGGTCTTTTTTTTTGAGCATCGATGTACTGCCTTCTTGATTTACGCATGTTGCCTACCTACCTGTCCCCCACTGGGAGCGCAATAAGTCTTTGGAGCACGGTGGTTAGCACTGCTGGCTCACAACGCCAGGGACCTGGGTTTGATTCCCAGCTTGGGTCACTATCTGTGTGGAGTTTGCACATTCTCCCCGTGTCTGCGTGGGTTTCCTTCGGGTGCTCTGGTTTCCTCCCACACTCTGAAGACGTGCTGGTTAGGGTGCATTGGCCGTGCTAAATTCTCCCTCAGTGTACCCGAACAGGCGCTGGAATGTGGCAATTAGGGGATTTTCACAGTAACTTCATTGCAGTGTGAAGGTATGCATACTTGTGACTAATAAATAAACTTTAACTTTACACTGCTGCCTCACAACGCCAGGGACCTGGGTTTGATTCCTGGCTTGGGTCACTGTTTGTGTGGAGTTTGCACATTCTCCCCGTGTCTGTGTGAGTTTCCTCCGGGTGCTCTGGTTGCCTCTCACTCTCGAAAGATGTACTGGTTAGGTAAATTCTCCCTCAGTGTACCCGAACAGGTGCTGGAGTGTGGCAACTAGGGGATCTTCACTTCAGTGTTAATGTAAGCCTACTTGTGACTAATAAATAAACTTTAACTTTAAAAAAAGTCCCTTCACCAAAATCCCTTTATTTACAAACTCTAACAGCAGTATACAGAGTGCTATCAGGCAGCAGTCTACCTTCAAGAGTGCCAGAGGAACTGACACTCCCCAGTTAAATACAAGGAAAAGACTCCCTGACTGGCCCATCAATTGACTCCTTAATCAGGGAGCTCATATTCCAATAGGCCAACCTCAATGGCCTGATTGAAGTCATTACAGGGAGTGTTGTCCATTCTGAGAAATAAGGCAGCAGGAAGGAAGGTATTTGTTTACACTGACACCTCATCAAATTCCTCAGAATCACGGTGGCACAGTGGTTAGCACTGTTGTCTCACAACGCCAGGGACCCGGGTTCAATTCTGGCCTTGGGTGGCAGGCTGTGTGGAGTCTGCACGTTCTCCCCATGTCTGTGTGGGTTTCCTCCCACAGTCCAAAGATTTTCACAGAACCATAGAATACCTACAGTGCCATGCGGCCCATCAAGACTGCACCAACTCTTCAATAGGGCAGACCAACCAAGCACTTAGCCCGTATCTCCACATACTTATCCCATTAGTCCCCTTAACCGATAATCTTTGAACTCTAAGGAACAATTTAGCATGGCCAAAACCCCTAACCTGCACATCTTTGGACACTAAGGGGCAATTAGGAACAGCCAATCCACTTAATATAAAATCTTTGGATATTAAGAAGCAATTTAGCATGGCCAATCCACCTAACCTACACATCTTTGGACACTAAGGGGCAATTTAGCATGGCCAATCCATCTAACCTATATATCTTTGGACACTAAGGGGCAATTTAGCATGGCCCATCAGCCTCACTGTGGGAGGAAGGTGTGTAGGTTAGATGGATCAGCCATGGTAAATGCACAGGGCTCCAGGGAAAAGACAGGGATGCAAGGCTAAGTAAGATACTCTTACAGAGAGTCGGTGGAGACGCGATGGGCTGAATGGCCTCCTTCTGTAGTCTTGGGTTTCTATGATTCCATGTCAAAGGTCTTCATGCTGTGCGCACTTGAAGAATCTGCGCGTCTTGTCACAACAGGATTTGATTAACTGAAGGTCAGCTCAGCAAAAATAGCCTCCTCTCCAGAACTCAACTGGACCTTCAACATCAACCTTGTCAGAGCCTGGAGTGGGGATCGAACCACCCCCCCCGTCCCCCACCTCTGACACAAGAGGTCAGGGAGCTACTTACTTAAACCACGTTGACAAAGATTGGATGGACGTCGGTTAAATAAGTGTGTTGTGGTTGGTGGGGGAGTGATCATAGAATCCCTACAGTGCAGAAGGAGGTCATTCAGTCCATCAATTCTGCACTAAACACAATCCCATCCAGGCCCTATCCCTATAACTCCATGCATTTACCCAATCTAGTCCCCCTACATTGAGGGGCACTTTAATTAGGTTAGGGTAATTCCCCCGAAACCTGCACATTTTTGGACTTGAATATAAAGTAATGCATCTTAGAAGGTCTAATAAAGATAAGTATATCCAGTAAATGGCAGAACCCTTAAGATAATGATAGGCAGAGGGATCTGGGTGTACAAGTACACAGGTCACTGAAAGTGGCAACGCAGGTGGAGAAGGTAGTCAAGAAGGCATACGGCATGCTTGCCTTCGAACCCGGGTCTCCGGACATTAGTTGATTTGCTTTGATTTATTATTGTCACATGTATTAACATACAGTGAAAAGTAATATTTCTTGAGCGTTCTACAGACAAAGCATACTGTTCACAGAGAAGGAAAAGAGAGGGTACAGAATGTCGTGTTACAGTCATAGCTAGGGTGTAGAGAAAGATCAACTTAATGTGAGGTAGGTCCATTCAAAAGTCTGACAGCAGCAGGAAAGAAGCTGTTCTTGAGTCTGTTGGTGCGTGACCTCAGACTTTTATACCTTTTTCTTGACGGAAGAAGGTGGAAGAGAGAATGTCCGGAGTGCGTGGGGTCCTTAATTATGCTGGCTGCTTTTGCGAGGCAGCGGGAAGTGTAGACGGAGTCAATGGTTGAGTTTCTGGATTAATAGTCTAGTGATAATATCACTAGTCTATCACCTAGTCTAAGTCAGAGTAGAATTATAGAATCCCTGCAGTACAGAAGGAGGCCATTCGGCCTGTCAAGTCTGTACGGACCACAATCCCATCTATTCCCGTAACCCCACATATTTACCCTGTTAATCCCTCTGACACTAGGGTTAATTTTAGCATGACCAATCAACCTAACCCACACATCTTTGGACTAGGGGAGGAAACCAGAGCTCTCAGAGAAAACCCACGCAGACACGGGGAGAACGCTCAGACTCTGCACAGACAGTGACCCGAGTCGGGAATCGAACCTCAGTCCCTGGCACTGTGAGGGAGCGATGCTAACCACTGTGCCGCTGCGCCATCCTTTGGGATTGAACCAGGGACCTTTAGATCTTCACTCCAAGGGAGATAAAAATAGAGAGTATGGGGGAATAGAGTTTGGAACTGCAGTGAGCAAAGCAGGAAGCCAGGAAATACTGTACCAGGGCGGCATGGTGGCACAGTGGTTAGCACTGCTGTCTCGCAGTGCCAGGGACCGGGTTCAATTCCCGGCTTGGGTCACTGTCTGTGCGGAGTCTGCATGTTCTCCCCGTGTCTGCGTGGGTTTCCTCCGGGTGGTCTAGTTTCCTCCCACAGTCTGAAAGATGTGCTGGTTAGGGTGCATTGGCCGTGCTAAATTCTCCCTCAGTGTACCCGAACAGGTGCAGGAATGTGGCGACTGGGGAATTTTCACAGTCACTTCATTGCAGTGTTAATGTAAGTCTTATTTGTGACTAATAAATAAATACCTTCCCTCCCCACCCCGGTTAACAATTGTGTAACCTTTTAAAACCCTACTTGGCATCATCCAGTGTTTGTGGTAAGGCTGAGGGGAAGATTATTCGCAGATACATCACTTAGCAGAAGCTCCAGAAACAACACAGTTTAATTAGAGTTAGACAGCAGCATCCCTGGGGCCTCAGTGACGCAGAACCACATTTATAAGTAAATGGAGAATCTCACACAGCGAGAGCAGGTCGCTGGTAATAACCACTTGATTGAAGAAAATAAGATTAGGGGGAGGAAAACACAGGGACTCTCGGCCCAGCTTCCTCATTCTCAGCGCAAAAACAATATCCAATTTACTTCGTTCAGGGATAGTTGTTAAAGGCAGTGATCGAGAAATGATGAAAGTGAAACCTGTCGGTGTGATGCCCTCGTTCCGCAGAGGTGTTTTATATTAATTCTTTGGCAATGCGGGAGGGATTCAACAGGATAGAAATTGGGTTAGGAGAAAGAAATTATTAATTACCAATTGAATAAGGCCGGCACGGTGGCCCTGTGGTTAGCACCGCTGCTTCACACTGCCAGGGACCCGGGTTCGATTCCCGGCTGGGGGGGTCACTGTCTGTGTGGAGTTTGCATGTTCTCCCCATGTCTGCGTGGGTTTCCTCCAGGTGGTCCAGTTTCCTCCCACACTCCAAAATTCTGCAGGCTAGGTGGATTGGCCATGCTAAACTGCCCCTTAGTGGCCAAAGATGTGTAGGTTAGGTGGATTGGCCATGCTAAGCTGCCCCTTAGTGGCCAAAGATGTGTAGGTTAGGTGGATTGGCCATGCTAAGCTGCCCCTTAGTGGCCAAAGATGTGTAGGTTAGGTGGATTGGCCATGCTAAACTGTCCCTTAGTCGCCAAAGATGTGTAGGTTAGGTGGATTGGCCATGCTAAACTGCCCCTTAGTCGCCAAAGATGTGTAGGTTAGGTGGATTGGCCATGCTAAATTGCCCTGTAGTACCCAAAGTTGTGAAGATGTTATGGGGATTAGCGGGATAAATATGTGGGGTAATGGGGTTAGGACCTGGGTAAGATGCTGTGCTGTAGAGTCAGTGCAGACTCGATGGGCCGAACAGGCTCTTTCTGCTCTGTAGGAATTTTATGGTATTGCTTATAGAGGCATCCCTAACAGAGTGAATTTCGACACGAGTGCGAGGCTGCTTTTATTAATCAGGAAGCTGCTAGTGTCAATCCACTCCATCAATGTGTATGATTAATTCTTCAAACCAGATTTCAGTGCTGGCCCCTCTGGGACGCCGGATGTATAAGATTGCAGTCGAGGCAATGAGATGGACGTTGCAAAGTACAACAGGTACCCGAGAGTTTCACTGGAATTATTGTGGTGAGGGGGAGCCTCGTTAGGTGGAACGGGCTGGGTCGTTATCATGGTGAGGTTCTGCCTTCATCCTGAGCCAGAAACGGGTTTGATCGACCCTGCCAGTCCCCACTCTGAATATAAGTTCCCATTCAACAGCACGTCCGAGAACCCACCTCACTCACAAGGCAGATATCAACAAGCTGCATTTAACTAGCGCCTTTAATGTAAACGTGACCCTGGTGTTTCACTGGAGTGTTTATCAGACTCATTTGACATCATGTCACAGAAGCAGATATTGGGACAGGTGACCAAAGGTTTGGTCAAAGGGGTAGGGTAACAGTAATGAGAGAGAGAGAATGGTGTAATGAGAGAGAGAGAGAGAGCGAAGGCAAGGGGGAAAGAGAGGGAGAAGGAGAGAGAGAAAGGTAGAGAAAGAACAAGGGCATGAGAGAGAGAGAGGGGAGAAGGAGAGGTGGAGAGAGAGAGAGAGAGGGGGGAGAAAAAGGAAGAGAAATGGGGCGGGAGAGACTATGAGGGACAGAGAGGAAATGAGTGAAATAGAGAGAGGGGAAAATGGAGGAGGAGGGAGAGACAGAGCAAGAGAAAGAGAGGGAGAGAAGGAGGGAGAGAGAGAGACAGAGAGAGAGAAGGAGGGAGAGGGAGAGAAAGAAGAGAGAGTCAGAGAGGAAATGAGAGAGAGTTGGGGGGTGGGGGTGGAGACAGAGAGAGAGAGAGAGGAGGAGGAGAGAGAAAGAGAGTGAGGTGGAGATGTTTAAGAAGGAAATTCCAGAGCTCAGTGTCTTGGGGTCCAGGCAGCTGAAGACAGGGGAATGTTGTCCGTCTCTCTGTGCTCTGTAATGTATTGCGGGCCCCACCTATCTTACCTTCTGCTTTAAGCGACTGACAATGAGATCAGGTCCCAGGACCCAGGCCCTGACTATCACCCGAGTGCGCCATCAAATGCCTTGTGATGTTTTCCCCTCATTTCACAGCTGGCAAAGCAGTATCGATTACAATCTGCATCTGCAATCCTTTCATAATCCTCATTCTGCACCCCCCCACCCCCCCACCCCCCCACCCCCCCGCTGGCATTGTTGTAAACCCCAGCTGTGTCCAAAACTCTTCCACTGGAATTAATGTGTTAGCTTCCTGGCTGCCTCATATTATTGCGTGAGAGAATATTGGATCGTAGTGTCTGACAACTGTCCCCATTCTCATCCTGATCCCCCCAAGACAGGGAGGAGAATGGGGGCCTGGGATGGGCAATAAAAGCTGGCCAGCCAGCGATGCCCAATGCCCATGAATGAATAAAACAAAACTCCTCTAACTGCACCCCCCAACCCCCCACCGCTTGAACCCCTTCACCCTCTCACTAACTCCTCCTTTCACTAACCCCTCCTTCCACCCCTCACTAGCCCCTCTCTAACCCCTCCCCAACACCTCACTAACCCCTCTCCAATCCTTTATTATCCTCACCTCACTCCCTCATCCTTGTTAACACCCCTCTCATTCCTCATTTCATTAACCCTCCCCCCCCCCACTCTAATAGCCCATCCCACCCACACCACAGTAACCACCTCCCCCCCACACTTCAACAATCGCTTCCTCATTGCAGCTTCCTCACTCTCACTTCCACTCCACGCCCATACCCACCTCGTGGGGGCGGCACGGTGGCACAGTGGGTTAGCACTGCTCCCTCACAGAGCCAGAGATCTGGGTTCGATTCCTGGCGGACTCTGCATGTTCTCCCCGTGCCTGCGTGGGTTTCCTCCGGGTGGTCCGGTTTCCTCCCACAGTCTGAAAGACGTGCTGGTTAGGTTGGATTGGCCGTGCTAAATTCTCCCTCAGTGTACCCGAACAGGCGCCGGCGTGTGGGAACTAGGGGAATTTCACAGTAACATCATTGCAGTGTTGGTGTAAGCCTTACTTGTGACTAATAAATAAACTTTACCCAGCGAGCCTTTCTGTTCCCATTTCCTGGACATATTCACTGTCCTATTGGGGGGGGGGCAGGTATTTTAGTAGACCCTTGAGTAATGATGCCCGGTGCTTTTTAACATGTGTGCTTTGCCAACCCACACTGGTACTTGTGCCATCTGTGTTATCCCACTGCGGCAGAGCCATCAACTTCTAAAGAGAACAGAGAGTGTTTTTATTTAAACTCATCTCAATCCAGTGTCCTGGCATAGCCTAACACAGCAGACAATTAAATATTAACGTTAACAAGCTAATGCATAATAAATATTGAATTTTCTCGGCCGCTCCCTGAGTTTGTTACTTAGCAAAGTGAAAGTTGCTTCCAACTCCTGTGATAGTTTAAAAGTTCTAAAGTTTATTTATTAGTGTCACAAGTAAGGCTTACTTTAACACTGCAATGAAAAATCCCCTAGTCGCCACACTCCGGGAGAATTTAGCTCGGCCAATGCACCCTACGCAGCAGGTCTTTGGAAGGAAACTGGAGCAAACCCACGCAGACATGGGGAGAATGTGCAGATTCCGCACAGACAGTGACCCAAGCCAGGAATCGAACCTGGGTCCCTGAGTGCTGTGAGGCAGCAGTGCTAACCACTGTGTCACCACAGACAGTGGTGACATCTCAGAAGTTCTACATTGGCTGTGGAGTAATTTGGGATGTTCACATGCAAGGTGCTGTCAAAATGCAACTCCTTCATGTTTCTCCCAGCAATGACCATACTGCACCCCCCCCCCCCCCCCCCCCGCAGTGTTAGCCTGGGGCCAATACATCTCCTAATTTGGTCCATTAATTTTGTTCTTTTCACCAAACTTCTTTGAAGCTTCTTGAACCATTAACAGATCAAAATACAGGGTGATTGAGGCTGGGGTTTGTGGGAACAAAACATAGTCCCAAAATCTCTGGAATTTGACCTGTGAAACTGTCCACTTTTGGAAGAAGAATAGATTATGGAATCCCTACAGTGCAAAAGAAGCCATTCAACCCATCGAGTCTGCACTGACTTTCCATGAGAGGGCATTTTTCCCAGACCCTATCCTTTGATCCCACATATATACCCTGCTAATCCCCCTAACCTACACATCTTTGGACACTAAGGGACAATTTAGCATGACCAATCCACCTAACCTACACATCTTTGGACACTAAGGGACAATTTAGCATGACCAATCCACCTAACCTACACATCTTTGGACACTAAGGGACAATTTAGCACAGCCAATCCACCTAACCTACACATCTTTGGACTGTGAGAGGAAACCGTGTTGTAGTGGAAGGAAATTCTCCACTACAACATGGGGTGCATGGGGTCCATAATTATGCTGGCTGCTTTGCTAAGACAGCGGAAAGTCAATGGATGGGAGCTTGGTTTGCGTGATGGATTGGTCTACATTCGCAACCTTTTATAGTTTTTTCAGTCTTAGGCAGAGCAGGAGCCCATACCAAGCTGTGATACAATCAGAAAGAATGCTTTCTATGGTGCACCTGTAAAAGTTGGTGGGGGTCGTAGCTGACATGCCCAATTTCCTTAGTCTTCTGAGAAAGTAGAGGCGCTGGTGGGGTTACTTAACTATAGTGTCGGCATGGGGTGACCAGGACAGATTGTTGGTGATGTAGACACCTAAAAACTTAAAGCTCTCGATCTTTTCTATTTCATTCCCATTGCTGTTGACAGGGGCATGTTCTCCTTTACGCTTCCTGAAGTCGATGACAATCTCCTTCGTATAGTTGACATTGAGGGAGAGATTATTGTTGCCGCACCAGTTCACCAGATTCTCTATTTCATTCCTGTACTCTGTCTTGTCATTGTTTGAGATCTGACCCACTATGGTGGTGTCATCAGCAAACTTGAAAATCGAATTGGAGGGGAATTTGGCCACGGTCATAGGTGTATAAGGGGTATAGTGAGGGGGCTGAGAACACAGCCTTGTGGGGCACCGGTGTTGAGGATAATCGTGGAGGAGGTGTTGTTGCCTATCCTTACTGATTGTGGTCTGTGAGTTCGGAAGTTCAGGATCCAGAGGGAGGAGCCGAGGCCCAGACCACAAGTTTGGAGGTAAGTTTTGTGGGAATAATGGTGTTGAAAGCTAAACTGCAGTCAATAAACCAGAGTCTGACATAGGTGTCTTTGTTACCCAGGTGTTCCAGGGTTGAGTGCAGGGCCAGGGAGACAGCAAATAAATAAACAACGCTGTTAAATGTAGTTACATTTGGCTAACCAGATATTAATACCATTTCTCATAGCCTGGTTGTCACGGAGAGCTGTACAGGATGCAGAGAGCTCGAGAGAGATATTGCTAAGGATGTTACACTTGGGTCAACAGAATATTAATATATATCCTCACGACTGACTTGCGGGATTTTCAATTAATTCTCGATGTCACACTGCAACAGATAGAGACAGATAAATAAAACAGAATTTACTGAGGTGGATACTTTTATACCGGTGCTGTTTACACCATGACTCATCTGCTACTAACGCTTTATTTTTTGTTCTTAGATCGGGAGAGAGAGAGAGAGAGAAAGAGAGAGCAATATGCCACCCTCTTGCTGTTCCCTTGGGCTTGAGGAAGTGTCCCGCATTGCCAGATTGGCCTCCACTTCGTTCCCTGTGGGAATCCAAACAAAGGAAGGACACCACCCCCCCACCCCCCCAGCGTCACTCTTCTTCCCCCACATTTCCTCAGCACCTTGCCACACCCCCAAAACAGCCTAAAGAACTTTGCAACAAGCAAATTAATGCTGGAGCACAGTTACTGTTCTTCTACTCTGTCCTAAATGGGCGGACAACCCCTTATTTTTAATCAGTGACCCCGCCATCCTAGTTCTAGATTCTCTTTCTAGGAAACATCCTCTCCAGATGAAGGGAATAGATAAGATAGAAGCAGGGAAGTTGTTTCCACTGACGGGTGAAACTAGAACTCGGGGTCATGGCCTCAAAATAAGGGGGGGGCAGATTTAGGACTGAGTTGAGGAGGAACTTCTTCACACAAAGTGTTGTGAATCTGTGGAATTCCCTGCCCAGTTGAGGCTCCCTCATTGAATGTTTTTAAGGTGAGGATGGATAGACTTTTGAACAGTAAAGGAATTAAGGGTTATGGTGAGTAAGTGGAGCTGAGTCCATGCAAAGATCAGCTATGATCTTATTGAATGGCGGAGCAGGCTCGAGGGGCCAGATGGCCGACTCCTGCCCCTAGTTCTTATGTTCTTATCCATCCTGTCGTTATCCCTCAAGATCTTACTTACTTAAAACAAGTTGTCTCTTACTCTTTTCCACTCTGGCGAATACAAGCCCAGCCTGTGCAAACTTTCCTCATTAGACACCCCCCCCATTCCTGGTTTTAGTCTAACGAACCTTCACTGAACTGCTTCTAATACATTTACAACCTTCCTTAAGTAAAGAGACAAGTACTGTACACAGTACTCCAGATATGGTCTCACCAGTGCCCTGTACAACTGAAGCATAACCTCCCTATTTTTGTATTCAATTCCCCTCGCAGTAAACAACACCATTCTAATTGCTTGCTGTATCTGCAGACTAACCTTTTGAGATTCACACATGAGGATACCCAGACTTCTGTGCTTCTCAGAGCTCTGCAATCTCTCACCATTTAGATCATATCTTTCTTTTTTATTTGTCCTGACAACCTCACATTTTCCCACATTTGTACACTACTTTGCCAGAGCTTTGCTCACTTACCTAACCTATTTAAATCCTTACACCCTCTTCAGATCTTAATTCCCTACCTATCTTTGTGTCATCAGCATATTTGGTAACCGCACCTTCAGTCCTTTCATTTATATTATTATAAAGAATTGAGGTCCCAACACTAATCCCTGTGGCACACAACTCATCATATTGTGACAACTCGAAAATAACCTATTTATGCCTACTGTCTGTTTCTTTCTAGCCAATCAATCATCTATCCATGCCAATAAGCTATCCCCTACCCCATGAGCTTTTATTTTCCACAATAACCTTTGATGTGGCATTTTGCCAAATGCCTCCTGGAAATCTAAGTACAGTACGTCCACTGGTTCCCCTTAATCCTTGTTATTGCTTCAAAAGGCGGCATGGTGGCCACGCTCACCCTGCCTGATCAGTCTAAGCTCATCCATGCCTCCATTATGACATCTTTTGTAATAGCTTCTAATATTTTCCTTATGAGAAATGCTGAATATTTGGCCTGTAGTTTCTTGCTATCTCTTTCTGAAGATGTGCAATGGGTGGACGCTATAACGTCAAGACTTTTAATGTTATAGTTTATTTAGGGATAAATATATCACGTTCACACCCTTTCTGGGCATAAGTATAATAATGTCACAGGTAGTTGGGGTGGAGGTGAAATCTCTCAGTCTTGCTGTTGTGATTCACATTTCTGAGTTTGTGTATGATTCTATGAGGATGTGTCTAGGGCAGTGGATAGAGGAGAGCCGGTGGATGTGGTCTTTCTGGATTTTCAGAAGGCGTTTGACAAGGTACCTCACAAGAGGTTATTGCAGAAGGTCAGGGGACATGGAGTTGGGGGTAGGGTGTTAGCGTGGATAGAGGATTGGTTGTCAAATAGGAGGCAGAGAGTGGGGGTCAATGGGTGCTATTCGGATTGGCGGATGGTGACTAGTGGGGTGCCCCAGGGGTCGGTGCTGGGGCCTCAGCTATTTACCATTTATATAGATGATCTGGAGGAGGGAACCGAGTGCAGGGTGTCGAAATTTGCTGATGACACCAAGATTGGGGGAACGGCAAATTGTGCGGAGGGTGTGGAGAGTCTGCAGAAGGATCTAGATAGGCTGGGCGAATGGGCCAGGAAATGGCAAATGGAATTTAATGTTGGCAAGTGTGAGGTGGTCCACTTTGGTAGGAAGAATGGTAGGAAGGACTATTACTTACGTGGCGAAAAACTGCAGCAGGCGACGGTGCAGAGGGACCTCGGGGTCCTTGTGCATGAATCGCAAAAACCCAGCTTGCAGGTGCAGCAGGTGGTCAGGAAGGCGAATGGGATGCTGGCCTTCATAGCGAGGGGGATTGAATATAAAAGTAGGGAGGTCTTGCTGCAGCTGTATAGGGCATTGGTGAGGCCGCAGCTGGAGTACTGTGTGCAGTTTTGGGCGCCGCACTTGCGCAAGGATATTTTGGCCCTGGAGGGAGTGCAGAGGAGGTTTACTAGGCTGATACCGGAGTTGAGGGGATTGAGCTATGAGGAGAGGCTGAATAAACTAGGCTTGTACTCGTTAGAGTTTAGAAGAATGAGGGGAGATCTCATTGAGACGTATAAGATGATGAATGGGATGGATAGGATAGAGGTGGAGAGGCTCTTCCCGCTCAAAAAAGACAGTAGGACTAGGGGGCACAGCCTCAAGATAAAGGGGAGGCGGTTTAGAACGGAGTTGAGGAGGAACTTCTTCACTCAAAGGGTGGTGAATCTCTGGAATTCTCTGCCCGTTGAAGTGGTGGAGGCTGCCTCGCTAAATATTTTTAAGAAGCGGGTTGATGGGTTTTTGATAAGAGAAGGGATTAAGGGTTATGGGGAGAGGGCGGGAAAGTGGAACTGAGCCACAACAGATCAGCCATGATCTTATTGAATGGCGGGGCAGGCTCGAAGGGCTAGATGGCCTACTCCTGCTCCTATTTCTTATGTTCTTATGTTCTTATTTATTGGCCATTGTGAGAACTTCCTACACGCTAAATCGCGACCATTAGCTTTCCTTCTCTCTCCAGCAATGCTGCCAAACCTGGAACATTTTCCATTCTCATTTTTGGCATCATTTTTCACTCTTGCGACAATCAAGTTGCGATGGGCTTCGTGAAGGGAAGGTAGGAGACAGAAAGTGAGCTCCAAATCTGAGTCAGAGATTCTGAACCTGAGGAATGGTTGGTGGACCTTCTATTCCCGAGCTTTCCAAGACTTTGATTCCAAGTAGCACCAATCCTCATTGGCTCTTGGCGGACGCAGGTTTGGCACTTATAACTGACAGAACAAATTAAAGAATTGGAGCGAACAGATCGATGTTCAGTGGAAGTTTCAAAGATGAAGCTTAAGCTATACTGAAAATTCTGGCATATCAAAGTGTTAGCGTAGCCCATATCCAGTTCATTGGTTGCAAATTTATCAGTCAAAGCTAAGCCAGGAGTTGGCAACATTTTCTTCATCGCAATTGTTTTCTTAATTTCTCCTGGTGAATTCCACCTGACTTGTCATGGCGATTTTAATATCCAAACCTGATATTCCTTATCCAATCAGATTCTGTGTCGTAATGTAAATTAACTTTTGAATATCCAATCCAAATCTGGGATATAGTATACACAAACTGAACTATATCCAATCACATTCTGTGTTGCAGTGTACATGAACCATAAAGTATCCAATCAGATTTTGGGTTTTAGTATACATGAACTTGACCATATCCAATCAGATTGTGTGTTGTAATGTACATGAACCATACTGTATCCAATCACATTTTGGGCTTTTGTGTACATGAACTGTACCATATCCAATCAGATTCTATGTTGTAGTGTACATGAACTTTACCACATCCAATCGGATTTTGGGTTGTAGTATTCATGAACCGTAAAATTTCCAATCAGATTCTGGACATAATACACATGAACCTCATCCAATCAGATTTTGGGTTGTAGTATATTGACTGTGTCCAATCAAATTTTTAATTGTAATGTGCTTCTGGCTGAACAACCCAACTGGCATTGCAAAGTGTCTGTGACATAACTCAAATAGGCTCCTCCAGTTGTCATCGTGATGACACGATGGTTAGTACTGCTGCTTCACAGTCCCAGGGACCCAGGTTCAATTCCCGGCTTGTGTCACTGCCTGTGTGGAGTTTGCACGTTCTCCCCGTGTCTGTGTGGGTTCCCTCCGGGTGCTCTGGTTTCCCCTCACAGTCTGAAAGAGGTGCTGGTTAGGGTGCATTGACCTGAACAGGTGCTGGAGTGTGGCGACTGGGGGAATTTCACAGTAACTTCATTGCAGTGTTAAGGTGAGCCTACCTGTGACACTAATAACTTAAGGTCCTCAGCGCTTGTCTCTTGCTATTAGCAGTGTTCCAGGTATGTGCGTCTGAACGGTAGGTAGCAGGAGGGACTTTTAACCTTATATTCTGGTGTGTCACCCCCCACAGTTACCAGCCCAGCTAGAGTCCAGAGTAGGGGAGCTGTGAAGAGGAATCATATTGGAGTCAAATGTCAACTCTTTTTTATTTCTCCACATTCGACAATCACCAGGCAAGAATGTTGCCTCCCCGTTGGGGATCATTTCAGCAGTCACGGACATTCGGCCTCTGATCTTCAGGTAAGCGTTCTCCAAGGCGGCCTTCACGACACACGACAGCGCAGAGTCGCTGAGCAGAGACTGATAGTCAAGCTCCGCACACATGAGGACGGCCTCAACCAGGATCTTGGGTTCATGTCACACTATCTGTAACCCCCATGACTTGCCTGGGCTTGCAAAATCTCACTAACTGTCCTGTCTGGAGACAATACACATCTCTTTAACCTGTGCTTAACCCTCTCTCCGCTCACAGTGTCTGTACCTCTAAGACTTGATTACCTGCAAAGACTCGAATTCCAACCATTATTTTGTAAATTAAGTTTGTGTCTTTATATGCCCTGCTTGTGAACACAACCCACCTGATGAAGGAGCAGCGCTCCAAAAGCTTGTGGCTTGTGCTACCAAATAAACCTGCTGGACTTTAACCTGGTGATGTCAACACTTTCAACACCTTGACAGTCCTCAGTACCTAACCCCTCTTTATAGGGCCTGCAAATATTCAAAACCCAAAGATTTCAGAGTCACCAGACCATTGTGGTTATTCTAATTCACCTCCTCTGTACGTGTTCTGTGTGTTGGGGATCAATGTTTTACTTTGATATCTCGGGGGGGGGGGAAAATGACCTTTCACTGGATTGCTATGGTAACAACCAATCAGAAAGATCGGAATGGCGACACCAAGGAATGGTGCAAGACTGGCCATCGAGGTGTACATTTATACAGCACATATGGAGGCCATTCAGTCCAACATACCTATGATAGGATAGGACACCCTATAGCCAAGTTCCACATGTATGAGGACGGCCTCCACCCAGATCTTGGGTTCATGCCACACTATCTGTAACCCCCACCATTTGATCTGAGCTTGCAAAATCTCACTAACTGTCCTGGTTTAAGACAATTCACACTGGGATTATCCCTCTCTCCACTCACACTGTCTGTACCTACAAAGACTTGATTACCTGAAAAGACTCACATTTCAACCATTATCTTGCAATTGTGTCTGTGTCTATATATGCCGTGTTTGTGAATCCAACTCTCCACTCACCTGATGAAGGAGCAGTGCTCTGAAAGCTCGTGATTCCAAATAAATCTGTTGGACTTTAACCTGGTGTTGTGAGAATCCTTACTGTGCCCACCCCAGTCCAACGCCGGCAGCTCCACGTTATGATAGGATGGAAGCATAGAAACTAGGAGTAGGCCATTCGGCCCTTCGAGTCTGTTCCACCCTTCATTTTGATCATGGCTGATCATCAAATTCAATATCCTGATCACTTTAGCCCGAAGAACTACATCTAATTTCTTCTTGAAATCAACTGGGAGCACAGGTCAGACGGACTTACTATTGACCTGTGGGCTCTTTGGAAAAAAAAGAGGAAAGAAGAAAAAAGAGCGATCTACACAGGACCAGGCCCTTTGGCCCACCAAGCCTGTGCCGATACATGGTTTCTATCCCTCTGTTCACTTCCCATTCTTGTGTCTGTCAAGGTACACCTTGAATGTTGCTGATGTGTCTGCTTCCATTATCTCCCTTGGCAGCACCTTCCGGGCACTCAGCACCCACGAGTGAAAACCTTTCCCTGCATGTCTCTCCTAAACGTACCACCTCTCACCTTAAACCTGCGCCCTGTTGTAATCGTCCCTTCCGCCCTGGGAAAAAGCCTCTGACTATCCATCCTAGCTATGCCTCTCAGTGGTGGCACAGTGGTTAGCACTGCTGCCTCACAGCACCAGGGACCCGGGATCAACTCTGGCCTCGGGTCACTGTCTGTGGAGTTTGCATGTTCCCCCTGTGTGTGCGTGGGTTTCCTCCGGGTGCTCCAGTTTCCTCCCACAGTCTGAAAGATGTACTGGTTAGGTACATTGACCATGCTAAATTCTCCCTCAGTGTACCCAAACGGGTACCAGACAATGACGACTAGAGGATTTTCAGAGTAACTTCATTGCGGCGTTAATGTGACAGTAATAAACTTGTGACACTAATAAACAGACCTAAAACTTAAAATGGTGGCACAATGGTTAGCACTGCTGCCTCACAGCAAAAGGGGTCCAGATTCAATTCTGGCCTCGGGGGACTGTCTGTTTGGAGTTTGCACATTCTCCCCGTGTCTGCATGGGTTTCCCCCGGGTGCTCCAGTTTCCTCCCACACTCCAAAGATGTGCAGGTTAGATGGATTGGCCATGCTAAATTGCCTCTTAGTGTCCAAAGATGTGCAGGTTAGGTGGATTGGCCATGCTAAATAACCCCTGAGTGTCTAAAGATGTGCAGTTAGGTGGATTGGCCATGCTAAATTGTCCCTTAGTGTCCAAAGATGTGCAGGTTGGGTGGATTGGCCATGCTAAATAACCCCTGAGTGTCCAAAGATGTGCAGGTTGGGTGGATTGGCCATGCTAAATAACCCCTGAGTGTCTAAAGATGTGCAGTTAGGTGGATTGGCCATGCTAAATTGTCCCTGAGTGTCTAAAGATGTGCAGTTAGGTGGATTGGCCATGCTAAATTGTCCCTTAGTGTCCAAAGATGTGCAGGTTGGGTGGATTGGCCATGCTAAATAACCCCTGAGTGTCTAAAGATGTGCAGTTAGGTGGATTGGCCATGCTAAATTGTCCCTTAGTGTCCAAAGATGTGCAGGTTAGGTGGATTGGCCATGCTAAATAACCCCTGAGTGTCTAAAGACGTGCAGGTTAGGTGGATTGGCCATGCTAAATAACCCCTTAGTGTCCAAAGATGTGCAGTTAGGTGGATTGGCCATGCTAAATTGTCCCTTAGTATTGAGGGATTATCAGGGTAAATGCACAGGTTTAAGGGGGTAGGGCCTGGGTGGGATTGTTGTCGGTGGAGGTTCGAAGGGCCAAATGGCCTCTTTCTGCACTGTAGCGATTCTATGTTCCATGAAAACTTAATTTTGTCAAACTTAGCGTCTGTCTTTCCAGTGAAAACAACCCAAGTTTATCCAACCTCTCCTCTTACCTAACACCCTCCAGAGCAGGCAAGAACCTTCTTTGCACCCTCTCCAAAGCATCCTTTCGGTAGAGTGGCGACCAGAACTGCATGCAATACTCCACAGGCAGCCTAACCAGGAAGAGAATGAGACACCAAGCAAAGTGTCCATTTCAAAGTTAGACTTTATTATTTGGTAACACAAAAGACTCATGCGCACTCACACTGAACAGTCTTTGTTTTAAATAATGGTATGTTTAAATGTAAAAAGGAGTGTCCTGTCACATTACAATTCGCCCGATGTCTTTACGACATGGAAAAGGGTAACGTTATAGAGGACCTGGTGTCCGTTGTTCCATGTGTAAAGCACTCGGTCCCTTGGGTTGTAGTCCAGCATGGATATGTGTGAGTACTGGTTGTGGAATGGGATATCAGTGTACTCGTAGCTGGATGTGTTAGTGTAGTAGGCAAAGTAGATCTTGGCACCGGCGAGGTGGGAGTTGGTCACGTAGAGGGTGCCACAGATCACAAAGGACTCCCCGGCACTCCGCTTGGGATAGCCCGTGTCCCAGCTCTGAAGGATCTCCAGCGTCTGGGAGTCTAGCCGGCTGATGACGATGTTGCCCGCGTTCTGGTTGGTGGTGTAGACGGCCCACAGGTCGCTCTCGTCCACCATCAGGTCGATGTCGGAGAATCCGCCCCAGGAGTAGGGGTAAGTGTTGTTGTAGCCGGCCCCGTCCAGGCTACGCTGCACCAGCACGCTACGTGAGCGGAAGTGGTACTTGATAATGATGTTGCTCTGGTACTTGTTGTAGTACAGCGAGCCGTTAAAGACCACATGGCCCGTGCCCGCCCAGGGGTGGGGCAGGCGGTAGATCACAAACTTCTCCCCCTTGACAAAGTCGTTGAAGGAGCGGAACTCGCGGACTGTGCGTCCGTTCAGATACCCGTCCATGTACCACAGCTGCAAGACAAAAGGGGGAAGAATTTGAACGCAGCGACATGACTGAGGGGGCACGGTGTAGGAAAACTGGATTAAAAACAAGGTCGGAATATCATACAACAAGATTCCCTATCGCACTGGTTAGCACCAGCAGTGGTAAATTGCCCCTTAATGTCCAATGATGTGCAGGTTAGGTGGATTGGCCATGCTAAATTGTCCCTTAGTGTCCAAAGATGTGCAAGTTAGAGGAATTAGCCATACTAAATTGTCCCTTAGTGTCCAAAGATGTGCAGGTTAGATGGATTGGCCATGCTAAATTACCCCTTAGTGTCCAAAGATGTGCAGGTTAGGTGGATTGGCCATGCTAAACTCCCCCTTAGTGTCCAAAGATGTATAGGTTAGATGGATTGGCCATGCTAAATTGTCCCTTAGTGTCCAAAGATGTGCAGGTTGGGTGGATTGGCCATGCTAAGTTACCCCTTAGTGTCCAAAGATGTGCAGGTTAGGTGGATTGGCCATGCTAAACTCCCCCTTAGTGTCCAAAGATGTATGGGTTAGATGGATTGGCCATGTTAAATTGTCCCTTAGTGTCCAAAGATCTGAAGGTTTGGTGAATTGGCCATGCTAAATGTATGGTTAAGGGGATTGGGCAGGGAAGATAGATTGGGTAAACTACTAAGTCAGAGAGTTGATGCAGACTGGAGAGACCAAATGGCCTCTTCTGCGCTGTCTCTCCTGAATCCTGGCAGAATATCTATCCCTCAATCAACACCATGAACAAACAGATGATCTGTTCACGATCACAGTGCTGTTTTCTTTGTGAGAATTTGCAAATTGGTTACATTTCCTACATTACAACCGTGACTAAACATTAAAAATTGGCAGCAACATTCTGAGGTGGTTGGTGTTTGGATCTAAATGCACTTCCTCCTGTTTCAGTCTGGCGTTTTGACATCGTGTCATTGCTTCAAGCTTGGACAGGTGTTACATTCCTATCATAGGAACAGGAGTAGGCCATTCAGCCCATCGAGCCTGTTCTTCCATTCAATAACACTCATGGCTGATTGGACACTTCAATGTCTTTCACCCATACTGTCCCATAACCATTACTGTGAACCAGAAATCTATCAATCTCTGGACCAACAAAGAACAAAGAAAATTACAGCACAGGAATAGGCCCTTCGGCCCACCAAGCCTCCTCCAACCATACTGCCCATCTGAACTAAAACCCCGCCCCCCCCACCCTTCCGGGGACCGTATCCCTCTATTCCCATCCTATTTACGTATTTGTCAAGATGCCCCTTAAAAGTCACAATTGCATCCGCTTCCACTTCTTTCCCTGGCAGCGAGTTCCAGGCAGCCAATACCCTCTGAGTAAAAAAATTTGCCTTGTACATCTCCTTTTAACCTCGCACCTTAAACCTGTGCCCCCTAGTAATTGACTCTTCCACCCTGGGAAAAAGCTTCTGACTATCCACTCTGTCCGTGCCTCTCATAATCTTGTAGACTTCTATCAGGTCTCCCCTCAACCTCTGTCACTCCATTGAGAACAAACCAAGTTTCTCCAACCTCTCCTCATAGCGAATGCCCTCCACGCCAGGCAACGTCCTGGTAAATCTTTTTTGTACCCTCTCCAAAGCCTCCACATCCTTCTGGCAGTGTGGCGACCAGAATTGAACACTATGTTCCAAATGCGGCCTAACTAATGTTCAATATAGTTGCAACATGACTTGCCAATTTTCTTAAATATACTCAGTGACTGAGCGTTTACGGTCCTTTAGGGTAGAGAATTCCAAAAATTTGCAACCCTCAGTGTAAAGAAATTTCTCCTCAAGTCAATCCTAAGTGGCATCTCCCTTATTTTGAAATCCCTGGTTCTAGACTCCTCCACAATCAAGGGAGAAGTCTTACCTACATCTCCCACTGTCTGTTCCTTTAAGTATTTTGTAGGTTTCAATGAGATCACCCCTCATTCTTCAAAACTCCAGATGTTACAGACCCAGTTTACCCGATCTCTCTTCACAAGACAGTCCCGACATCCCCAGAGCAAATCTGGTGAGCCTTCATTGCATTCCCTCAATGGCAATAATATTCCTTCGGAGGTAAGGGGGCCAAAATTGCACACAGTACTCCCAGTGTGGTCTAACCAAGCTCCTGTACAATTGAAGCCAAGACTCACTGCTCCTGTACTCAAATCCCCTTGTGACAAAGGCTACCATTCCATTTAACACCATAAAACCATAAGCAATAGGAGCAGAATTAGGCCACTTGGCCCATTAAGTCTGCTCCACTATCCAATCATGGCTGATATTTTTCTCATCCCCATTCTCCTGCCTTTTCCCCATAACCCCTGATCCCCTTATTAATCAAGAACCTATCTATCTCTGTCTTAAAACCACTCAATGACCCGGCCTCCACAGCCTTCTGCGGCAAAGAGTTCCACAGATTCACCACTCTCTGGCTGAAGAAATTCCTCCTCATCTCTGTTTTAAAGGATCGTCCCTTTAGCCTGAGGTTGTTCCCTCTGTTTCTAGTTTTTCCTACTAGTGGAAGCATCCTCTCCATGTCCACTCTATCCAGACCTTGCAGTATCCTGTAAGTTTCAGTAAGATCCCCCCTCATCCTTCTAAACTCCAATGAGTACAGAGCCAGAATCCTCAACCATTCTTCAAATGACAAGCTCTTCATTCCAGGGATCATTCTTGTGAACCTCTTCTGGACACTTTCTTAGATTCTTTTTTAGATACGGGGTCCAAAACTGCTCACAATATTCCAAATGGGGTCTGACCAGGGACTTATACAGCCTCAGAAGTCCATCCCTGCTCTTGTATTCTCGCCCTCTCAACACGAATGCTAACATTGCATTTGCCTTCCTAACTGCCGACTGAACCTGCATGTTAACCTTAAGAGAATCTTGAACAAGGAATCCCAATTCCTTTGTGTTTCTGATTTCCTAAGCATTTTCCTATTTAGAAAATAGTCTATGCCTCCATTCCTCCTTCCAAACTGCATAACCTCACACTTTTCCACATTGTATTCCATCTGCCATTTCTTTGCCCGCTCTCCTAACCTGTCCAAGTCCTTCTGCAGCCCCCCTGCTTCCTCAACACTACCTGTCCTGCTATTTGCCTTTCTAATAGCTTGCTGCGCCTGCACTCTAGCCTTCAGTGAGCTGTGGACAAGGACACACAGTTCCCTTTGTACATCTTCACTTTCTAATTTAGGAAATACTCTACACCTCTCCAGCTGCTTCATCAATGACCTTCCTTCCATCACAAGGTCAGAAGTGGGGATGTTCACCGATAACTGTAAAATGTTCAGCACCATTTGTGACTCTGCAAATACTGAAGCAATCCATATTCAAATGCAGCACGATCTGGACAATATCCAGTCTTGGGCTGACAAGTGGCAAGTGGCAATCGCGCCACACAAGTGCCAGGCAATGACCATCACCAACAAGAGAGAATCTAACCACCTCCCCTTGACTAAATAATTAAAGATCCTGGGACATTCTCGCCACCTCCTTCCATTGGGAATAAAGATACAAAAGTCTGAGGTCACGTACCGACCGACTCAAGAATAGCTTCTTCCCTGCTGCCATCAGACTTTTGAATGGACCTACCTCATTAAGTTGATCTTTCTCAACACCCTAGCTATGACTGTAACACTACATTCTGCACTCTCTCCTTTCCTTCTCTATGAACAGTATGCTTTGTCTGCAGAGCGCGCAAGAAACCATTCTTTTCACTGTATGTTAATACGCAATAATAAATCAAGTCAAATCCAATGGCATTACCATCACTGAATCCTGCAATATCAATGCCCTGGGAGTTATCATTGACCAGAAACTGAACTGGTATAGCCACGTAAATACTGTGGCTACCAAAGCAGGTCAAAGGCTAGGAATACTGCAGTGAGTAACTCACCTCCTGACTCCCCCAGAGCCTATCCACCATCTACAAGGCACAAGCCAGGAGTGTGATGGAATACTCCCCACTTGCCTGGATGGGGGCAGCTCCAACAACACTCAAGAAACTCGACACCACCCAGGACAAAGCAGCCCCGCTTGATTGGCACCACATCCATAAACATTCACTCCCTCCATCACTTACACACAGTGGCAGCAGTAACATCTTAAGGTTATTTATTAATGGCACAAGTAGACTTACATTAACACTGCAATGGAGTTACTGAGAAAATATCCTAGTTGCTACACTGCCACGCCTGTTTGGGTACACAGAAGGAGAATTTAGCATGGCCAATAAACCTCTCCATCTTTTGGACTGTGGGAGGAAACTGGAGCATCCGAAGAAAACACTCAGACAGTGACCCACGCCGGGAATCAAACCCAGGTTCCTGGCACTGTGAGGTAGCAGTGCTCACCACTGTGCCACGGTGCATCTACAAGATGCACTGCAGCAATTCACCAAGACTCCTTCAACAGCACCTTCCAAACTCCAACAAGAGCAGCAGATACGTGGGAACACCACCACCTACAAGTTCCACTCCAGCCACTCCCCACCTTGACTTGGAAATATAATCGGCTGTTCCTTCAGTGTGGCTGGGTCAAAATCCTGGAGCTCCCTTCCTAACAGCACCATGGGTGTACCTACACGTGGACTGCAGTGGTTCAGGAAGGTGGCTCACCCTCACCTTCTCAAGGGTCAATTAGGGATGGGTAATAAATGCTGGACTAACCATATCCCAGTGGAATTGAAAAAAATTGAATAACTTTATAGAAAGGAGTGAAATAATAATAACATATCGATGATGTTTAATTGGTTGACAACCCGCCCTTCATGTGAACTGAAACGCACATTGCCCCACACAAGAGGAGACCATTCAGCCCCTCTAACTGCTTCTGTCATCCAATCAAAATCGCGGCTGGTGTTTTCAACAGGAAGTAATTAACAACTTGAAAACTGTTGAAAGCTCGCAAGGAAATGAGTTAGTTAGAAGAAACGAGGAGGCAGTAAATGCTTTCAGACCAAATCCACTGGGATTCAGAGCCCTTCTGTTCCACTGTGATATCAGCGCAGCGCTGAAGAGCCAGCATTAATTAATTCCCCAAGCTAATTCTGATGCGTAACCACACGCCAGGCTGACTAATAAGCTTGACACGTTGTTAGTTTTTAAGCTCTTGAGTGGGCTAACAGCCGGAATGTTTCAGCTAATTTATTTATTTTTTTCTTTGGATACTAACGGAAATGTTGCATCCTGTGGACTTTTAGGAATGGCGGGAGTGGGAGAGGGGTTTGTGTAGGTCGCTTGATACAAACTGGGGATACGTCCTGTAATGATACGGGAATCGGAGCGGGTAAGGGGGGGCGGTGCGGATCATGCCAATGTCTGTTGGTCTCGGGCAGGATTCTCCAGTTTTGGGGGTGAGCGTGCCCAGGAGACCCCACCCACAGGCTGGAATTTTACCGGCACGCCCGTCCTGATTCTGGCCAGGCTTGGAGAACGGCATTCTCCGTTGGCCTTGGGTGGGATTGTACGAACCTCGGGCAGACGTGCCGGTAAAGTTCTGCCCACAGTGTCTGACACCCAAGCTGTCCAAACACTGGACATTTATATAATGTACTCTTGCGTCACAATGAATACAAACTTACTTAGAGAACGTGGCAACGCTCTGCCTCTACACTAGAAGCGGGGGGGGTGACACAGTGGTTAGCACTGCTGCCTCACAGCGCCAGGGGCCCGGGTTCGATTCCCGGCTTGGGTCACTGTCTGTATGGAGCTTGCACATTCTCCCCGTGTCTGTGTGGGTTTCCTCCGGGTGCTCCGGTTTTCTCCCACAGTCCGAATGACGTGCTGGTTAGGGTGCATTGGCTGTGCTACATTTTCCCTCAGTGTAACCCGAACAGGCGTTGGAGTGTGGCAACTAGGGGAGTTTCACAGTAACTTCATCGCAGTGTTAATGTAAGCCTACTTGTGACACTAATATAGAAACAAAAAAAAACTTCCGGTATCAAAAAAAACTTTAGGTATCCCCTTCCCTGCCTGCAGGACAGTCCATTCCTGTCCTACAAAAAACAAAGAACAAAGAACAACACAGCACGGGAAACAGGCCCTTCGGCCCAACGAGCCCGCGCCGCCATTTTAACATTGTGAGTCCCCTCTTCCACCCATGACCCTTGTCTACGCTTATGGCACTCCACATTGGAAACCAGATTGAGGGGAGACTAATTTAGGGACAATTTGTTACACCAATCAGCCTAAGAGCACGCTGTCCTCTGGGTGACTTCTGACTCCAGCCCCCAGCTTGACCTGAACTGCCCGTGGCCCTGCACTGTTCGATCGAAATCTGGTAAGATCCACAACCCAGCTTGGCCTGGCTCCGGAGGTTGTGGGTTTTGGGACAATGTCCCTGAGAGCGGATTCTGCCTCTTCAGAGCAAAGGTCCCCTTCCAGCTTCAGGTCATTTTATTCACAACCAGGACCAGTGGGCTAGCACCAAGTAAGGGCAGGATTTACAATGTAAAGACAAGTTGTTTGCCCCAACATAACAATGTCAGGGTCTAATCTCCACATCAAACTCCTCTCTCTCTCTCTCTCTTCATCTCACCCTCAGCATACCGTTCCATTCTTTATCCCATGCTTGGACTTATCAAACATCCTCTTCCATTATTCTAACGCCTCAATTTTGTCCATATGAGGTTCAGCATGTCCGCTATGACTCTTTTTACAGATGCGCCATAGAAAGCATTCTTTCTGGTTGTATCACAGCTTGGTATGGGCTCCTGCTCTGCCCAAGGAACTACCAAAGGCCATGAAAGTAGCCCCATCCATCACTCAAACAAATCTCTCATCCACTGACTCTGTCTACACTTCCCAGTGTCTTGGAAAAGCAGCCAGCGTAATTGAGGACCCCACTCACCTGGACATTCTCTCTTCCACCTTCTTCCTTTGGGAAAAAGATACAAAAATCTGAGATCACATACAAACCAATCCAAGAACAGCTTCTTCCCTGCTGCTGTCAGACTTTTGAATGGACCTACCTCGCATTAAGCTGATCTTTCTCTACACCCTCGCTATGACTGTAACACTACATTCTGCGCTCTCTCCTTTCCTTCTCTATGAATGGTATGCTTTGTCTGTATAGCGCGCAGGAAACAATACTTTTCACTGTATGTTAATACATATGACAATAAGAAATCAAATCAAATCGAATCAAAATCAAATTACTCTAAGACTATATTCTGCACCCTCTCCTTCCCTTCTCTGCTGTGTACTCTATGAATGGCATGCTTTGTCTGTGTTGTGCACAAGAAATAATACTTTGTAGTGTATGTGTGACAATAATATATCACTCTTTGATCGAGAGCTCCTTCAGGGAAGGGTAACCCATCGCTTTGCCACCCCCCACCCCCCCCCCCCCCCCCGCCTCTTTACACGTTCAATTTCATGCATCTGGCAAACACGAGACTGAAACATTGTGATATTAATTAACGTCAGCTGGGAGAGGTTAGATTAGTCAACAACTTAGCGTTGGTCGCATCACTCAGTGTTATAATTACTGATGTCGAAGAGTAAAAACAACTCATTAATCCCACAGCTCGAACATGGACCGTTGCAGTGTCATGAGTAACGTCCAAATTAATTACCAGGGAGGTCGCCAGGAATGTTAAACGCGTCGTTACCAGGACAGCAATTCTGAAAGTTACCGAATATGAAGTGTGCTCCTCCAAGCAGATTAGAAAGGTTATTATTCCATTCATGGTCACCAGTGTAAGATAGCATTGAGCCCTGAAAAATTAGCTAAGTGAGGCATCTTTTACTCTGGGGTCTACTGGGTTCACCTGTTGTATCATTTGGCAGCCCACAACATCAGGGGAGGCACGGTGGCACAGTGGTTAGCACTGCTGCCTCACAGTGCCAGAGACCTGGGTTTGATCCCTGGCTTGGGTCACTGTCTGCACATCCTCCCCATGTCTGCGTGGGTTTCCTCCGGGTGCTCTGGCTTCCTCCCACAGTCTGAAAGACGTGCTGGTTAGGGCACATTGGCTGTGCTAAATTCTCCCTCAGTGTTACCCGAACAGGCGCCAGAGTGTGGCGACTGGGGGATTTTCATACTAACTTCATTGCAGTGTTAATGTAAGCCTTACTTGTGACGCTAATAAATAAACTTTTGAAAACCTTTTATTTTATTTCAAACCTTTATCTCTGCCGCTGCACACCTCCATGCTATAAAAATACTTCGAAATTCTGTTCTCCCTGCCTTCTTCCTTGACTGAAAACTTCCCGCTGTCCTCTCTCCTGTTTGTTTGAACCCTGTCTCTCTCTCTCTCTCTCTCTCGTTTCTCCCAGAAATTTTTGCAGCCCTTTTGTTTTGGAATTTTCCCTTTCTGTGCGGGCGCTTTGGGGGGGCCTCTGTCTTCAGCTCCCAGTCGTGTTGGTTATTGGCTTGGGTCTGCCCAAGGTATAAAATCTACACAGCGCACGTGCAGCTCCCTCCCAGCTCGCACACACCCTGGACTCATCAGGTCTTGGAGATATTGACTGCAGAGCTGAAGGTGAAGGTTAGCTTTAATTAGATTAATTTAATTACACAAATTTTTCAATCACTTTAGATCTTTTCTCTGTGGCATGCTTGGGGGGTGGTCTGGTTGGGAACCACCAGCCTGCAGTGACAGCCAACAGGCAAGGAGGATCTCCCTCTGGCCTTAAAGAGCAACAAAGTTTACAAGATTTAGGAGCAGATTTATTAAAGTTTATTTATTGGTGTCACAAGTCGGCTTACATTAACACTGCAATGAAGTTACTGTGAAAACCTCCTACTTGCCACACTCCGGCCCCTGCTCGGGTACACTGAGGGAGAATGTAGCACGGCCAATGCACCCTAACCAGCGTGTCTTACAGGCCGTGGGAGGAAACCGGAGCACCCGGAGGAAACCCACGCAGATACGGGGAGAATGTGCAGACTCCACACTGACAGTGACCCGAGCCCGGGAATTTAATCCAGGTCCTTGGTGCTGTGAGGCAGCCGTGCTAACCACTGTGCCACCGTGTTGCCCTAGGAGCAGAATTAGGCCATTTGGCCCATCGAGTCCACTCCGCCATTCGATCATGGCTGATATGCTCCTCATCCCCATTCTCCTGTCTTCTCCCCATAACCCTTCCACCCATTCCCAATTAAAAATCTAACTTCTCCTTAAAGTTACTCACTGTCCCAGCATCCATCGCACTTTGGGGCAGCGAATTCCACAGATTCACAACTCTCCGGGAGAAGTAGTTTCTCCTCAACTCTGTTTTAAATTTGCTGCCCCTTATCCGAAGACTAATTATCTCAGTGTTTGATCAGGCGAGGACTGCAGAGTCTAGGGGTTGTGATTTTAGCAGCTCCAGTCAGTTGGTATACTGAGCCAGTAAGAGCCAAAGGTGGAAAATTGGGTTTGCGCCCTGTTTCTCGCATCTCGTGATCTTACCGGCATTGTTTTTGCCGGTGAGATCTGAAAGGGCGCGAGGTTGATTTCATCAATGACTCCCAAACGTTATCACCCAGGCTCACTTACACTAGCCCCACCGCACACCAGTGGGTTGGGCGGGGGGGGGGGCCCTCACTGGCGAGGGTCATAGATGGTCCCCACCAACGGGAGGACTGGACACACTGTGGCCTCGCCAATGGGAGCGGAAGCCAGTGAAGACCCTGAGTGGTCGGGAGAAGAACCAGGCTGACCATCGGAGGGTGGGGGGTGGGGGAGGTTCCTGAAGGTGTGGACTCTGACCAGGGGAAGCTCTGTAGAGAGGAGGGAAAGGGGGAATCTGCAGAGGGAGGGTGATCGGTGGGGGTAACGATCCTGGAGGTTAGGGTTGGCTGGGACAGTGATCAGGGGGAAGGTGGCGGGGGGGAGGGAGGGAAGATGAAGTCCAGGGTGACAATCAGGGGATGGGTAGGTGGGCAATGTCCGTGGGGGAGTGGCGGGCCCAATACACTGTCTGTACAGAGCGTATCAGTGCATGCTGTGTACTGGGAGATCAGGGCGCCTGTGCAATGGCGTCTCTTGAGCACAGTAGCCGGCTTCACAATTGCGTGAGATCGCATGGAGGTTCCTGGTATTGCACAGAGCGCCGTAAATTCCCATTACTTACCTCACTGAATAAATCAGAAAGAAAACCGATTATTTTCTCACCCCTCTGGTGACCTGTGCTCTATTTTTGCCCATACCCTCCATCTCATTATGCTAACCTAAAGAATGCAAACCAGCCTTCCATCCATTGACTCTGTCTACACTTCCCACTGCCTCGGCAAAGCAGCCAGCATAATCAAGGACCCCATGCACCCCAGACATTCTCGTTTCCACCTTCTTCCGTCGAGAAAAAGATACAAAAGTCTGAGGTCATGTACCAACCAACTCAAGAACAGCTTCTTCCCTGCTGCTGTCAGTCTTTTGAATGGACCTACCTCGCATTAATTTGATCTTTCTCTACCCTTACAGAAACTTACAGAATACTGAGAGACCTGCATAGAGTGCATGTGGAATGGGGAGGGCTAAAACTCAAGGGCATAACCTCAGAATGAAGGGACGATCCTTTAAAACAGAGATGAAGAGGAATTTCTTCAGCCACAGGGTAGTGAATCTGTGGAACTCATTGCCACAGAAGGCTGTGGAGGCCGGGTCATTGAGTGTCTCTAAGACAGAGACAGATAGGTTCTTGATCAATAAGGGGATTAAGGGTCATGGGAAGAAGGCAGGAGAATAGGGACGAGAATCATATCAGCCATGATTTAATGGAGGAGCAGACTCGGTGGGCTGAATGGCCTAATCTTGCTCCTATATCTTATGGTCTTACACCCTACGCATGGCTATAACACTACATACCACACTTTTCTCTTTCCTTCTCCCCTATGTACTCTATGAACAGTATGCTTTGTCTGTATAGAGTGCAAGAAACAATACTTTTCACCTTATCCCAATGATAAATCAAATCAAATCAAAGCATTCCCTCTGATGCCCACATGCGATGCTGTCTCAAGCCCCAGCGCTGCTGTCTTCGACCTGCATTTCTGCTCCCTGGCGTCCCTCGCCCCTGGGGTGGCAACCCCGAGTTGTCCACCTACCCGATTCTCTGTACTGGAAGCCAGAGTGTCCGTCATCCAGGCACCAAAGCGGGAGCCCGATGCCCGGACGGTGAATGGGTTACTGATTCCTGTGAGCTTCCCGCAGCCTGGAAGAGAAGGAAAGACAAATGGGTAAATCTTCACTGGGGCTGTGTTGCCGCGCGTGTTAGTAAAATATCCAATTGCTTCTGCGAGGTTCCAAAACAAGGCTGAACTGGAGAAAAACAGGCCAAAAGCTGACAAGCTGGCTTTAAAATAATAGTTTGGGGTAAGAACGGTCTTCAGTGAAAGTGATAGAGAATGGGCAATATTCTGCGTCTACTGGAGGAAGGAAGGATAAGATGTGGGGTGATAAGAAAGGGGAAGGAGAGGGGAGAGTTAGGGAGTGCAGCTATCCAAAAGATTGGTCACTTCAAGTATGGAAAATTAAACACTTGAGGTATTGGTGTTATTGCTAGACTATTAATCCAGAGACCCAGGCTGATGTTCTGGGTTCGAATCCCACCATGGCAGCTGGTGAAATTTGAATTCAATAAAAATCAGGAATTAAATATCCAACGATAACCATTGTCATAAAAACTCATCTGGTTCACCAATGTTCCTTTAGGGAAGGAAATCAGCCATCCTTACCTGGCCTGGACACAGTAAGAAGTCTCATAACACCAGGTTAAAGTCCAACAGGTTTATTTGATAGCAAAAGCCACTAGCTTTCAGAGCGCTGCTCCTTTGTTACCTGATGAAAGGGCAAAGCCCCGAAAGCTAGTGGCTTTTGCTACCGAATAAACTTGTTGGACTTTAACCTGGTGTTGTGAGACTTCTTACTGTGTTTACCCCAGTCCAACGCCGGCATCTCCACATCATGTGACTCCAGATCCACAGCAATGTGGTTGACTCTCAACTGCCCTCCAAGGGCAACTAGGGATGGGCAATAAATGCCGGTCCAGCCAGCGACGCCCAAGCCCTGTAAAAATGAATTAAACCCCCACCACCCCCCCCGCCCCCGGAGACACGAGGAGGCCATTTGGCCCATCATGTCTGTGCCAAAGTTGTCGGAAACAGGGTGAAAAAGGAAGCGGGGAGGGAGTGAGTACATGGATGTCGGTGCTGTTCGAATGAAGTCTTTACCCAGTTTCTGCATGCAAGCGTGTAGCCTCTGCTCAAGCAGCATGACCCTGTGCTGGAGTTCCTCGTAGTCATAGGCTCCCATCTCTTCCTGGATTCCCAACAACACCACCGACAGGTTCCGAACTTCCTCCTTCAACTTCAGGATCAGCCTGGCATCAGATTTATATTGATCGAGGACAGGGATCAGCGGCAACAACTCGTTCATCTTCTCCTTGAGTTCCTGTCGGATGTCAGAGCAGTTCGCTACATCGGTTAATACGCAGTGGGAACAATCTAATCGAAAAACACAAACACCCTCACTCTCACCTTTTAACTCCATCACTCCCTGTCATTTTATGTTCATCCGAGGAACACTTTAGCACAGAAACAGGGCAGCTTCGACATTGCTTAACATTGAGCCCACGACTGGGTTAAAGCAAAATGCCATGGTGCTATGTCACCAGAGGGAGGTGATGGCCTAGTGGTATTATCGCTAGACTATTAATCCAGAAACTCAGCTCACGTTCTGGGGACCTGGGTTCGAATCCCACCATGGCAGATGGTAGAATGTGAATTCAGTACAAAAACGTGTCAGGTCTGATCTCTTCTTAGATCAGCTGCAGGCACAACTGGTCCAAAGTTCATTTATTCGTTAGTCACAAACATTCATACTGCAATGAAGTTACTGTGAAATTCTTTTCAGGCCAATGCACCCTTTTGGAGCACCCGGAGGAAACCCACACAGACACGGGGAGAACATGCAGAGTCCCCCCAGACAATGACCCAAAGCCGGGAATCGAACCCAGGTCCCTGGCACTGTGAAGCAGCAGTGCTAATCACTGTGCCACTATGCTGCCCACCCAAGCAGAACCTCTTTTATTGATTAACATAAGAGAAACAAAAGAGGCTATTTACTGAAGTAGGAAGAGAGAGATAAAGAGAGCAAGAGAGAGCCCAGATGGCTGGTCCAGATACAGACTTGAATTTGAACTTGTACAGGATTCAACTGAAAAACAGATAATTGTTACTTACAATATATGACTTCTTATCTGTGTTCTGAAAGAGCTGTGCACACGTAGTCTTCAACTAACATAAACAATTGGCAGCTGTGACCATGGAACCTTGTTTATGACAAAAACCATTTCTGCTAACATCGCATCTTCAAATGCAGTCAATTTCCAAACACATCCCAGAATTCCCAGTTGAGTTCTAAAATGTGGTCAAGTTGGTTGTAAAGCTTCGGATAATTAGTTAAATCAGTGGAAATACCTTACAATGAAGCCTGTTAACTGAAGCAAACATACAAAGGATCCCACAGAAAGTATCTGCAAATAAGAATCTACTGATGACCATGAAAGCATTGTCAATTGTCGGAAAAATGCATCTGATTCACTAATGTCCCTTTAGGGAAGGAAATCTGCCGTCTTTGCCCGGTCTGGCCTACATGTGACTCTAGAGCCACAGCAATATGGTTGACTCTCAACTGCCCTCCCAGGGCAACTCGAGATGGGCAATAAATACTGGCCCAGCCAGCCCACAAATGAATTTTAAAAAATCTAGAATTAACAGAATATTAAGCCCAGGAATCCAGACTGAGTTGAGACTGATACATTACTAAACACAGGAGGGAGAAATGAATAGAAGGGGAATAGCTGATAGGGCGATGAAGTGAGGAGGGAGGAGGCTCATATGGGGCATAAACACCACTTGTTTTGAATGGCCTATCTCTCTACTGTACAATTCCCTTTAAATCTTACAATTGGACGGCATGGTGGTGCAGTGGTTAGCACTGCTGCCTCACAGTGCCAGGGACTCGGGTTCGATTCCCAGCTTAAGTCACTGTCCGTGTGGAGTTTGCACATTCTCCCCGTGTCTGTGTGGGTTTCCTCCAGATGCTCTGGTTTCCTCCCACACTCCAAAGATGTGCTGGTTAGGTGGATTGGCCATGCTAAATTACCCCTTTGTGTCAGGGAGATTAGCAGGCTAAATACATGAGATTACAGGGATGGGACCTGGATGGGATTGTAATTGGTATAGACTCAATGGGCCGAATTGCCTCTTTCTGTTCTGTAGGAATTCTATGCGGTGAAAGCTGAGTCTTTGAATAGTTTTAAGACGGAGCTAGAGAGATTCTTGATTAACCAGGGGGTGAAAGGTTATCTGGGTGGGTCAGCAGGAATGTGGGCTTGAGGTTACACTCATAGAATAGAGTGCAGAAGGAGGCCATTTGGCCCATCAAGTCTGCACCGAATACAATCCCACCCAGCCCGAAAGCCTACAGAAATCAGATCAGCCCTGATCGTATCGAAGAGGGGCCAAATGGTCTACTCCTGCTCCTAATGAGCGTGTTCTCATATCAGTGCTCTGCAGAGAGAGAGAGAGAGAGAGGGCCTTTTTATGGCAAAAGTAATTCAATGGAAATTCTCCCTAGTTTCCGGCGATGTTGTGCGTGAAACCAAAGCGTCACATTATACCTTCCCAATGCATCTTTAAAAGAAACGAGATGTAATTTGTGTCCAGTGATTTAATCCGACAGTTTATCCATAGCTAAATTGAAAAGTTGTGCTTGGTTTGGCAGCTAATTCATGCTTCAGCCAAAGCAACATCAATCTTTGTGACATTCGTTCTGCTTATGAAATTCAAAATCCTTGTCTCGAAATATAACTTCATCCCCGGGACCCCTGCATGACACGAAGTAATGCGCCAGAGTTCCACCAGACGTTGTTTTTCACATTGTAACAAACAGAATACATCAGCCAGAAAGGACACAAAGCTAAGAAGCAAGTAAGAATATGTTATTAAGCAACAGGCCTCAAATCCTTGCATCAATCCACATCCGATTCTCACAGCAGAGGGACTGCGAAGGCAATGGCAGATTTATGACTGCGTTTAAAACCTTTTCTCTTAACTATATATTTCGCTGCAAACATTAGCGAGGCACAGGGCAGAATTTTACCGGCACGCGCGCTCGAGTTTCATACAATCCCGCCCAAAGCCAACAGGGAATGCCGTTCTCGGAGAACCTCCCCCAAGCCTCGCCCGCCCCCCCCGGAATCGGGGTGGCCGTGCCAGTAAAATTCCGGCCGCAGAGTTTCCCTCCTGGCAACTTTGGTTCAGGAATCAATAATCCGCACCGTTTGGGTGACCAAAATGGTCATTTTTTAAAAAAATAAACCCACGCCTGCCAATGTTTGTAACAAGTTTAGCTTATTTATTAGTCTCACAAGTAGGCTGAGATTAACCAAAAGAGGAAAAAGAAATGCTGGAAAATCTCGGCAGGTCTGGCAGGAGAGAAAAGAGCTGATGTTTCGAGTCTAGGTGACTCGGGTGAATGCCTGGGGTTCTGGCCTGGGTGGGATTGTGGTTGGTGCAGACTCGATGGGCTGAATGGACTCTTTCTCCACTGTAGGGATTCTATGATCCTTTATCAAAGAATTACATTAACACTGCAATGAAGTTACTATGAAAATCCCCTTGTTGCCACCCTCTGGCACCTGTTCGGGTAACACTGAGGGAGAATTTAGCACGGCCAACGCACTCTAACCGGCATGTCTTTCGGACTGTGGGAGGAAACCGGAGCACCCGGAGGAAGCCCACGCAGACACGGGGAGAATGTGCAAACTCCACACAGTGACCCGAGCTGGAACTGAACCTGGATCCTTAGCACTGTGAGGCAGCAGCACCAACCACTGTGCCGCCCAGAATTAATAAAATAAAACTCAGATGATTTGATCGTTATTGGATTGCTGTTTGTGTGACCTTGCTCTGTGCAAACTGGCATCTGCATCTTCACTACACTTCAGAGTGTATTTCATTGTCTGTAATCCGCTTAGGGAGTATTTATGTTGTGAAAGGTGCCATTTAAATGGAAGATATATAGCACAAGAGAAACCTCTTTGTACATGGCCAGGGATTCCGCTTGCTGAGTTCCTGATTATACATTTCATAGAATCATAGAATCCCTACAGTGCAGAAGGAGGCCATTCAGTCCATCGAATCTGCACTGACCACAATCCCACCCTATCCCCATATCCCCACATATTGACCCTGCTAATCCTCCTGACGCTAAGGGGCAATTTAGCATGGACAATCAACCTAGCCTTTGGAGTGTGGGAGGAAACTGGAGCAACTGGAGGAAACCCACGCAGACACGGGGAGAATGTGCAAAATCCACACAGGCAGTGTGGACCTGTAATCGAACCCATGTCCCTGGCGCTGTGGGGCAGCAGTGCTAACCACTGTGCCGCCCACAGCTGCAGTCAGGATAAAAGACAACAGTCAGAAAGTCAGTTCATATCCTCCCCTTGTCTTTGCAAAGTGGTTAGCACTGCTGCCTCACAGCATCAGGGACCTGGGTTCGAATCCTGGCTTGGGTCACTGCCTGCGTGGAGTCTGCACATTCTCCCCATGTCTGCATGGGGTTCCTCCGGGTGCTCCGGTTTCCTCCCGCATTCTGAAAGACGCGCTGGTTAGGGTGCATTGACCTGAACAGGGGAATTTCACGGTAACTTCATTGCAGTGTCAATGTAAGCCTTACTTGTGATGAATAAATAAATTTAAATTTTGCTTTATTTCGCCATCCACTTGATAGGACAGAAGCACATTGTGTGGGAGATGATTGTCCTTCTGTACATCATGAAATTATAAAGATGGTTGGTAATGTGCGGTGCACAGTGGAGTTCTTTAGCCAGCCCACACATCTGTCCGCCCTCTGACATTCCTGTCTAATTTACCCTGGCTGCGCTGAGTAAAGGTGTCCCTGGGCGTATGGTCTCACTCAGTGCTGGCTTCTGGAGACACCAGCTGAAGGTCAGACTGAAGGAAGATTTTAATTAGGCTTTCAACAAAATTAAATATTTACAATTCAGGGCAAAGGGAATTCATTTCGTTCACAGTGACGCAAATGACGAGCGAACGCTTTTTAAAATGTGGATTAAGCTTGCCATTATCAACACCCTGGGGGAGGGTGGAGGGGTGGGAGGCATCATCATTGACCAGAAACTGAACAGGACCCAGCCATATAAATACTGTGGCCACCAGAGCAGGTCAGAGGCTGGGAATCTTGCCGGTGAGTAGCTCAGTTCCTGGGCGGGATTTTCCGACTCCAATCGCGGAAGGACAACTTTGCCTGGTCTGTGTTGCCCCCACTATGATTCCCGTGGTGGGCGGGATGGTGAAAATCCAGTGCCCGTCTCCCCAGAGCCTGTCCGCCATCTACAAAACACAAGTCAGGAGTGTGATGGGATACTCCCCACTTGCCTGAATGGGTGCAGCTCCCAACATCACTCGAGAAGCTCGACACCATCCAGGATAAAGCAGCCCCATTTGATTGGCACCACATCCACAATACAGGGCAGCACGGTGGCATAGTGATTAGCACTTCTGCTTCATAGCTCCAGGGACCTGGGTTCGATTCCCGGCTTGGATCGCTGCCTGTGTGGAGTTTGCACATTCTCCTCGTGTCTGTGTGGGTTTCCTCCGGGTGCTCTGGTTTCCTCCCACAGTCCAAAGATGTGCGGGTTAGGATAATTGGCCATGCTAAAAATTGTCCCTTAAAGTCCTGAGATGTAGGTTAGAGGGATTAGCGGGTAAATATGTAGGGACATGGAGGTAGGGCCTGGGTGGGATTGTGGTTGGTGCAGACTCGATGGGCTGAATGGCCTCTTTCTGCACTGTAGGGTTTCTATGATTTCTAAACATTCACTCCCTCCACCAATGACGCACACTGGCAGCAGTGGGTACTATCTACAAGATGCACTGCAGCAACTCACCAAGGCTCCTTGGGTAGCACCTTCCATACCCACAAAGGACAAAGACAGCAGAGACATGGGAACACCATCAGCTGCAAAGTTCCCCTCCAACCCACTCACCACCCTGACTTGGAGATATATCGAGCTTTCCTTTACCAAGGAAACAATTTATTTTCATGCCACACATTTACAGAACTTAGCATCGAGATGCTTAAACAAAGGCAATGGAACTGCATGTTCAGAGAAAACTCCCTCCCTAACAGCACTGCGGGTGTACCCACACCACAGGGACTGCAGCGATTCAAGGTGGCAGCTCACCATCGCCTCCTCAAGGGGTATTTATGGCTGGGCGATAAATGCTGACCTAGCCAGCGACACCCACATCCCGTGAAAGGGTTTTTAAAAATCCAAAACTTCAGCTGAAGGTACAGAATCATAGAAACCCTACAGTGTAGAAAGAGGCCATTTGGCCCATCGAGTCTGCACCAACCACCCAGGCCCTACCCTCATATCCCTACATATTTACCACTAATCCCTCTAACCTACGCATCTCAGGACACTAAGGCCAATTTTTAGCTTGACCAATTAACCTAACCCACGCACCTTTGGACTGTGGGAGGAAACTGGAGCACCCGGAGGAAACCCACGCAGACACGAGGAGAATGTGCAAACTCCACACAGACAGTGACCCAAGCTGGGAATTGAACCCAGGTCCCTGGCGCTGTGAAGCAGCAGTGCTATCCACTGTGCTACCGTGCCGTACAGTCACCAGAGGCAGAGCGATGAGGAGCCAAACTATACAAGAGGCCAGATTTGGAGGAAGATGGAGACATTGGAGGGTTCTTGGGCTGGAAGAGGTTTCAGGTACGGAGAGGGTGAGGGTAGATCCACGGAATGATCAGGAAACAAGTATGAGAATGTGTAGGTAGAAACCTTAATAGAGCAGGAGCCAGTGTATCCCAGCTAGGTGAAGGGATTTGTCACAGACTGATACCATTCATAGATTAAAAGCAATGCACGTGCCAGCATCACAATTCAGCATTCATTCAGAGACAGGCTGGGGGATTGAGACAGAAAGCTAAGGAGATGAAAAGCACTAAGCACATAAACTCTGCAACACCAAATTTGTCTGGAACAGACAAATCTCAAAAGCAAATCTATCAAGCAAAACTGCTTTTTATCATTGTCATAGATTGTCCAACTTTTAAATAGCAAGGAAACAACTCACTTTTATGCCACAGATTTACAGAATTTAGCACAAGGATGCTCAAACAAAGGCAATGGAATTGCATGTTCTAAACACTGTAGATTATTCTTTGACAAAAGGTCATCTGCACTCAAAACATCAGCTCTTTTCTCTCCTGACAGATGCTGCCAGACCTGCTGAGATTTCCCAGCATTTTCTCTTTTGGTTTCAGATTCCAGCATCCACAGTAATTTGATTTTATCCATCGTACACTGTAAAATTATTGTCTATCCCGGGGTACCCTGAGAAATATGGAAAATAAGAGTAGGCAGGAGTAGGCCATTCAGCCCTTCAAGCCTGCTCTGTCCCTCAACCTGATTGTGATCAAGGTGGTACGGTGGCACAGTGGTTAGCACTGCTGCCTCACAGCGCCAGTGACCCGGGTTCAATTCCCGGCTTGGGTCACTGTCTGTGTGGAGTTTGCATGTTCTCCCCGTGCCTGCGTGGGTTTCCTCTGGGTGCTCCGGTTCTCTCCCACATTCTGAAAGACGTGTAGGTTAGGTGGATTGGCCATGCTAAATTGCCCCTTAGTGTCGAATGATGTACAGGTTATGTGGATTGGCCATGCTAAATTGTCTCTTAGCATCCAACGATATGCAGGTTAGGTAGATTGGCCATGATAAGTTGTCCCTTATTGTCCAAAGATATGCAGATCGGGTTGATTGGCCATGCTAAATTGCCCCTTAGTGTCAGCAGGATTATCAGGGTAAATACATGTGGTTATGGGGATAGACCTGGGAGGGACTGTTGTTGGCGCAGACTTGATGGGCCAAATGGCCTCCTTCTGCACCAGAGGGATTCGTTTAATTGAGAAGAGAAACACAGGATAATAAGGAATATTATACATCATAACAACTACACTGATGACGATACACACATGGTATCTCTTATGTTACCCCTTACTCCCCAGATACTTACCTTCCCTGAGCTGTCATTGTCCCCTTTGCCCATTCAGCATCCAATGACACATAATCCTCTGAGCTAAATCCAGTGGATAGTTACCACCCACAGGTTATTGGTCCACATTTGGCGCCCGCAATTCTCCGATCTTGTTCACCTCCCCCACTGGAATCGGATCCGGGCCCCTGGCGCTGTGAGGCAGCAGTGCTAACCACTGTGCCACCGTGCCCCCCACTGAGAACATGCAGATTGATGGTGCGTTCCCAACTTACGTAGCATTTCAAATCTCACATCACCCTCATCCAGTACAAAGTAAAGCCGTGACAATGGACCTCTTTTATCCCCCCATCTCCCATTCCCTCAATCCAGCCTGTGCCCTACTGTATTCCTGCTTTCAGACAACCGAACCCCATGACCACCTCCTGTTGTCAAAGGGTCGACAAAGGACATGGATTCAAGTTCTTTGGAAAGAGGGAAAGACTGTGACCACTGGTGGCCTTGCCTTTAGCTGCTGAGCTGCTAAGCGAGGCGGCACAGTGGTTAGCACTGCCACCTCACACCTCCAGGGACCCGGGTCCGATTCCAACCTCGGGTCACTGTCTGTGTGGGGTTTGCATGTCCCCCCTTATCTGCTTGGGTTTCCTCTGGGCGCTCCGGTTTCCTCCCACGCAGAAAACCCACACAGACATGGGGAGAATGTGTATACTCCGCAGAGACAGCGACCCGAGGCTGGAATTGAACCTGGGTCCCTGGCGCTGTGAGGCAGCAGTGCTAAATACTGTGCTGCCTATATTCTTTATTAGTTGATTGCAATACGCTTGGACTGGTTTGAGTATCCTTTCTCACCAAATCAAAAATATACAACATTAAAAAACAGGTTACCCTTCTGGGCTTTGGAACACCCTCGTATTTAACATCAAGGCCAAGGTTCTGTCACCTGCCAAGCCCTGTCATAGTTTCGCAGTCACTAACAATTCTGGGATGCAGTGACCTGTGACAGTCTGCTCTCTGCTTGCTTTAATAGAAACTCAATTCTCAGTTCCAACTCACTGGGCTGACTGACACTTCTTCTGAACTGGCTCCAGGCAAAGTGTGCCTAACTAGCCACAGCTTTACGGACATGAAGGTGATTGTTTCAGCAAAGCCTGGAGGGTCACTGTAATCTGCCTTGACAAATAACATATTCAGAAGACAAGGTATCTGCATTGTCCAGGGACCAGGAATCAATGGTCCAACCTTAGTTACGCAGAAAGACATAGTTGTGGATTTGAATGCAGACAGGACACACCCCGTGAGCTGTGTACAGTTCTGCAGCTAAAGATATGCTTACTATAGGATGAATGCAAGTAAGGCCCACTAAATTAATTCCTCTGATGAAATATTGTCCAATAAGGGAAGATTAAATAGACTGGGCCTTTATTCACTGGATTTAGAAGAATGAGAAGTGATCTTATTCAAACGTACTAAATTCTTTGACAGGATAAATGGGGTTTCCTCCTCGTGGCAGAGGTCTAGAACAAGAGGAGACAGTCTTAAGGTAAGGGGTAGACCAGTTAGGACTGCCTCGTACATGTCCTTTAAACCTTGCCCCTCACACCTTAAACCTGTGCCCCCCTAGTAATTGACTTTTCCACCCTGGGAAAAGCTTCTGACTATCCACTCCGTCTATGCCTCTCATAATTTTGTAAACTTCTATCACGTCACCCCTCAATTTCTGTCGTTCCAAACCAAGTTTGTGAGAACAAACCAAGTTTCTCCAACCTCTCCTCAAAGCTAAAGCCCTCCGTACCAGGGCAACATCCTGGTAAATCTTTTCTGTACCCTCTCCAAAGCCTCCACATCCTTCTGGTAGAGTGGCGAGCAGAATTGAACACTATATTCCAAGTCCAGCCTAACTAAGGTTCTATAAAGCTGCAACCAAGATTCTATAAAGCCACAGAGATTGATGGGTTTCTACATATTAAAAGAATCAGGACAGACAGGAACTGGAAGGAAAATGCTGTCTTGACAGAACATCAGGCCCGATCTCATTGAAATGTGGGCTGAATGGCCTAATCTTGCTCTTATTTCTCCTGTTCTAATGTTCTTAGGACACACAAACAAAAACACAGCCACACTCAGAAAGCTAGACATAAACACAGTCACAGCCAGACACACAAAAACACAGAAACACCCAGATACACAAAAACACAGGTCCAACCAGACACACAAAAACACAGGCCTTGCCAGACACACAAAAACACAGGCCCAACCAGACACACAAAAGCACAGGCCCAAACCAGACACACAAAAGCACAGGCCCAACCCAGACACACAAAAACACAGGCCCAAACCAGATGCACAAAAGCACAGGCCCAACCCAGACACACAAAAGCACAGGCCCAACCCAGACACACAAAAGCACAGGCCCAACCCAGACACACAAAAACACAGGCCCAAACCAGATGCACAAAAGCACAGGCCCAACCCAGACACACAAAAGCACAGGCCCAACCCAGACACACAAAAGCACAGGCCCAATCAGATACACAAAAACACAGGCCCAACCAGATACACAAAACCAAATCTAAACGCAGACAAAAAAATACAACCACAACACAGGCTCAGAGTTAAACACAGTCACACACCCAACAGAAACACAGTCACACAAATACACAGACACACAGAGACAGTCACACACCCATTTAGAAACACAGACACAAACAGCTGTTTCCTGGGAGAGGTGCAGCAGTCACATAAAAGAAAGCACACCCTCAATCAGTATCTCTCTACCAGAAATATTACCCTTAATCTCCTCCAATGGCAAGGGTTAAAGCCAGCTTCCTTCTAACAACAGAAGGTTCAGAGAAACTTTACCAAACTGTTTCCTGGGATGGCGGGACTGATGTCCGAGGAGAGATTGAGTTGGTTAGAATTGTATTCACTGGAGTTCAGAAGTATAAGGAGGGGACCTCATCGGAACCTATAAAATTCTAACAGGACTGGACAGGTTAGATGCAGGGAGGGATGTTCCCGCTGATGGGGGGAGTCCAGATCCAGGGGGTCACAGTCCGAGGATTCAGGGTAGACCATTTAGGACGGAGATGGGGAGACATTTCTTCACCCAAAGAGTGGTCAACTTCTGGAATTCTCTATTTCAGAAAGTAGTTGAGGCCAAAACACTGTAGGCAAAATTTTCTTGTCCCGCCCACCCTGGAAATTGTAGCAGGCGGGATATGGAGAACACAAAGTTCCATTGACCATGGGTGGAATTTTCTGGTCTTGGGACTAGAAATCCTACCCAGTATATTTCCAAGAAGCAGTGAAATATCACACTTTTAAAGTTTTTTTTAATGTTTATTTATTAGTCACAAGTGAGGCTGACATTAACGCTGCAATGAAGTTACAGTGAAATTCCCCTAGTTGCCACAGTCTGGCACCTGTTTGGATCAATCCACCTAACCAGCACGTTTTTCGGACTGTGGGAGGAAACCGGAGCACCCATGAGGAGAACGTGCAAACTCCACACAGGCAGTGACCCGAGCCGGGAATCGAACCCAGGTCCCTGGAGCTATGAAGCAGCAGTGCTAACCACTGTGCCGGTGTGCCACCCCACTTGGGGTGAAGCAGATTAAAGGATATGGGGGAGGAAGCGGGGTTCAGGCTATTGAGTTGGATGATCAGCCATGATCATAATGAATAGCGGAGCAGGTTTGAAGGGCCGAATGGCCTACTCCTGCTTCTCGTCTCTATGTGTCTGGAAAGATGTCAGCAGGTTCATGTTCCTGGCCTGTGCTTAACTGCGTCTGATCTCGTAAAACTGCAGTTCCATCCAGTGTCCAGTAGGACATGACCACATCAGTCAGAGTAGAAACCATTCATCCCACCACCCTGTTGAACTCAGATGCATGTCTGGTGGGTGTGACAGTCCCTGTAGCCAGGACAAAACACTAGTAAGATATCAGAATGTAGGGTATCACTACAACCTGCCCAAACTCTATCTCTTAAAACGGAGCTCCAGAATTGCTGGAGCTAATATTAGTTATTTTCTACTGGAAATTGACAATTTCAAGTTGGCTTTTCTTTATGTCTATCCAAACATTCAGGCTGTCCAATATGTACTCGGCAAGTATGACGATGCTGTGCCTTTAAGAAATGTATTTTAGTCATGGTTTCTGTGCTAAACATGTTTACTAGTCCCTTCCATTTTATCGTAACCATTTTGTCTAGCTCCAAAAGCATTCTTGCAGCAATATAATTATTCATGATTGACGCAGTGTGTGTTTTAATCTGAGCTAATGCAGGCTTTTTTTGTGTTTTCCCCTGGGATATTGCAGAGTGGGGCTTGATTGGGTTGATTGACCAGTATGGTCACATGATTGAGTGGGAGATAGGCTTTCACAGCGAATTAAGCCAGCCTGCTTTTTGGGATTTTTAGAGAGAGGTTGCTTTTTCTGTATCCCTTGCTCTGTCTGAAGTGACGACTGGAATCTGACAAGAAATGAACCTTTTTCTCTGCAATTCCACTGCTTGGGGTTGGTGCTTTCCCTGGAAGTTGCGACATGAGAAGTGAAGACAGAGGTCTATCCGAATCACTCTCCAAAGGTGTCAAAAGGCTGGAAATCCAGTGCCCACGTCTGCAAGTTTGGTTCATGTGCTAATTTGTTCTGAAGAAAGGGTTCATGTCTATGGGGGAATGCTACTAAATTGGAACAATATAGATAGCTAGCTGTTAAGAATTATGCTTTATCATGTTTAAATATTTAAATTCATAAAAGATATACTAATTATTTCTGTTATATTTTAACTTTTTTTGATTTAATTTGGTTGATTATTGTCACATGTATTAACATACAGTGAAAAGTATCATTTCTTGCAGGCTACGCCAATAAAGCATACTGTTCATAGAGAAGGAAAGGAGAGAGTGCAGAGTGTAGTGTTACAGTCATAGCTAGGGTGTAGAGAAAGATCAACTTAATGCAAGTAGGTCCATTCAAAAGTCTGACAGCAACAGGGAAGAAGCTGTTCTTGAGTCGGTTGGTACGTGACCTCAGACTTTTGGATCTTCTTCCCGAAGTTAGAAGGTGGAAGAAAGTTTTGATGAAAGCTTCCCAGTGGGTTACTTGAATCATTCCTGGATTGAAGCCTTACCTTGTCCTTACCCTGATGCCAAAGGGCAAAGCATCACAGGGGCAACAAGGAGGATGTGAGCCGAATGAAAAGTGGCAGAGCATGGAGAAAAGGGGACACATCCTCCCTGTGTCCCACCCCAAAAACCCAATGCCAAAATAAAATGTAAAAGCTAGGGTCTAGGCTAACTTCATGAAATACCCTGGGGTTTCAGATCTGGCCCAGAACAGCAAGATAATCGCATGTAAGAGTTTTCAACTGAGATCTATTTGTGCTAGAGAGGGAAAGAGCAAGAAGGAAGGTACGGGGTACACATGGTAGACACACAGTACGCACACACACGGTACACAAACATGGTACACATACATGACACACACACACACACAATACACACACATGGTACACACACGTGTACACATGCATGGTACACACACATGCGCACACATGTAGACACGCACACACACACAAACTGTATATATACACACACACACATACACAGATACACACACACACACACATACACTCACTCACACACTCTCTCTCTTACACACACACACACACACACACACACACACACACACACACACACACACAAATAAATACCCATGGAATCCCTGCCCGTACCTGAAAGTTTTTGTTCAACAGGTTCGTCTGACTCTCTGCTGCAACTTTCAATCTGGCATTGAGGACTTTCATCAGCGATTCTGTGTTCCGCACATACTGCAGGTCCCTGTAGGTGCGAAGGTCCAGGACCTCTATAGACTGGGAGATATTCTGAACCTGCAAAACAAGCATCAGATTTACCACACATATCTCTGACAAAAATACACATGCACCTCACTCGTCATGTCATGTCAGGGAACGCGTGTCACAGATTGTCAGTCAGGCTCGCAGCCTGGTGGACTTACACATAGTAAGATGTCTCATAACACCAGGTTAAAGTCCAACAAGTTTATTTGGTAGCACAAGCCACTAGCTTTCGGAGCGCTGCTCTTCGTCAGGCGAGTGGGAGTTCTGTTCACAAACAGGGCATATAAAGACTGAAGCTCAATCGACAAAATAATGGTTGGAATGCGAGTCTTTACAGCTAATCAAGTCTTAAAGGTACAGACAATGTGAGTGGAGAGAGGGTTAAGCACTCACATTGTCTGTACCTTTAAGACTTGATTACCTGTAAAGACTCACGTTCCAACCATTATTTTGTAAATTGAGTTTGTGTCTTTATATGCCCTATTTGCGAACAGAACTCCCATTCATACAAAGAACAAAGAACAACACAGCATGGGAAACAGGCCCTTCGGCCCAACAAGTCCGCGCCGCCAGCTGGTAAAGGAGCAGTGCTCCAAAAGCTAGTGGCTTGTACTACCAAATAAACCTGTTGGACTTTAACCTGGTGTTGTGAGACTTCTTACTGTGTTTACCCCAGTCCAACACCAGCACTCACACACGCACACACACAAACTCACTCACATACACACACACACACACATATATACACACTCACACACACATAGACAAACATATTCACACTCATACACACTCACACACATACATACAAGCATTTACACATCCACACACATATAGACACACACATACACAAACACACACGCACACACATTCACACTCTCACACATACATATTCACACACACATTGACACACGCATACATACATTCACACACACATTGACTCACTCACTCACACATACATACACACACACACTCACTCACTCACACCCACCCACACACACACACTCACTCACTAACTCACTCACACACACACACCCACACACACTCACTCACACACACACCCACACACACACACACCCACACACACACTCACTCACTAACTCACTCACACACACACACCCACACACACTCACTCACACACACCCACACACAGAGCCGTATCCTTTGCAGACAGTAGGAGCATGTCCACATGTTGCATCTTTTTCAACTAAACACGAGCTTGGAGAGTAGCCATTCCCTGATTCATTCCTCGGTGCAATGCCTCGACCAGTCAGAGTCGATCTTCCCAGTTTGAAGTTGAACAAATCTGGGTGGCAACTGGTAGGTGCTGCACTCTCCATGGCAACACTCACCAATCAGAGCTGACTTACCACCTCATCAGCACTCTCTTCTTACTGTCGTCCTCCCTAACTGTTGGTGATTTCCTGCGAGATGTCTGATGAGTGCAAGGTAAAAAGCTTTGACAGCATGTCTCTTTTTCCCGACCATGCTGGTATTTGTCCATGTACACACCAATTGCGTTTATGTAGCACTTTCCACATCATAAAAATTTCCCATAGCACTTCATGGTGGGGGTGATTAGCAAAACAAAATTTGACACTGAACCCTGGAAGTAAATACTACAGCGGGTGATCAAAGGCTTGGCAGGGGAAAGATCTTAAGGAGCCTTAGGAAGAGAAAGGGGTGGAGAGAATTTGTGCAAAGAAATTCCAGAGTTTAAGACTTTGAACTGAGTAATTAAGGGGACGTGTTTCCCATTGTGCCATAAATCCACAAGGTTGAAATTTGGACATCTCACTTTTCATCAACATGAAGAGGGTCTCAACACCATCCCACCCACCATCACCCCCCCTTCCCCTCACAGGGCCACCTTGTTCTCAAGATTTACAGCTCACTGAACTTTGCTCTGCTAATAACACGTTCCACCACCATACTTTTATGCTGCTATTAGCACCTTCTTTAGTCTTTAACACCATCATTGACATGCAACTCGTCTTCATGGAATCATAGAAATCCTACAGTGCAGAAAGAGGCCATTTGGCCCTTCGAGTCTACACTGACCACAATCCCACCCAGGCCCTACTGCCTCATTCCCACACACTTACCCGCTAATCCCTCTAACCTACACATCTCAGGACACTAAGGGGCAAATTTAGCATGGCCAATCAACCTAACCCGCACATCTTTGGACTGTGGGAGGAAACCGGAGCACCCAAGGGAAACCCACGCAGACACAAGTAGAATGTGCAAACCCCACATAGATAGTGACCCGAGCCAGGAATCGAACCCAGGTCTCTGGAGGTGTGAAGAGGCAGTGCTAACCACTGTGCCACTGCTTGTGCCCATGACATCTTTGTCCAATCTCTCACTAGCTCTCACTCACGCCAGACCTTCTGCTCTGTCCATTTGGTGTGTCCCCTCTTATACGGTGTAAAACCCATCAAATCTCCTCCTCTCCTTAGCTCTGAAGAAGTGTCATATGGGCCCCAAACATCGGCCCTGTTCTCTCTCCGCACATGCTGCCAGGCCAGCTGAGCTTTTCCAGCATTTTCTGTTTTATTATTATCTCTATGATGGGAAGCCCATCACTCCTTTCTGAGGAGTATGCTGGAGAAGGAGAGCCCAGCACCATACTTGATGCAACTGCTCTTTAAGTTCATTATTGAGGTGGTGGGGGTGCGGTGGTGGCTGGTGGAGGAATTCTGGCCGTTCCACCTCATTGCTGCTACAAGCGAGGATGGAGAATATGGTGCTCCGCCAAATCTCCGTTCGCTGCAGCAGGACTGGAAAGTCCCACCAACATGTGTAAGAATGCAACCAGTGACAATTTTGCATTGGTCCCCTTTGTTTTCATTCTGTTTTACTTAGTTTTTTTTTTACTGTTCTCTACCTTTTATTACTTTATTGTCATTCTTCACTTTTCTTCCCCCTCCCCACTCTTGCCCCCTGCTTCATCTCCCTTCCCTTACCTTTTCTCTGCCCCCCCCCCCCCCCCCGCTTCCCCTTTTCTACATTCTACCTCTATCCCATTCCTACCACACTCTGCCGACATCTTCATCTGTCACAGCTCACAGCTTCTCTGCCATTTGGCCATTCACATACTTTATTCTCTCTGTGTGCTGCCATTAGCAGAATTTTCCCCTGGTTTCTGTGGCTATGACTCACCTTTCATTCCCTCCCGCCGCTGTACAATATCTCCCACTTTCTCTGCCTTTTAGCTTTGACAAAGGGTCATCTCTTTTCTGTCCTAATAGATGTTGCCAGAGCTGCTGAGATTTTCCAGCATTTTCTCTTTTGCATTGGATGTAACGTGACCAATGATAACAAGCTGTAAGGGTCAGCTGACCCGGTAAACCATGGAACCAATTACAGCTGACTCACTATAAATAAGAACGTGATTTGGTTTGATTTTTGATTTGATTTATTATTGTCACATGTATTAACATACAGCGAAAAGTATTGTTTCAGTATTGTGCACTGTACCGGCAAAGCATACCCTTCATAGAGAAGGAAAGGAGAGAATGCAGAATGCAGTAATGAAGCTTTAGAAGCACAGAACGAGAGTAAAAGATGTAATTAGAAAGTATGCTGGGCAAAGCTTGCAAGAAATCGCCTCGTTCCAGCACCATCTTGGAACCTATTTGGAATTATTGGGAGTTTAGAGTGGCCTCGGGCGAGGCCTCAAGTTTGGAGTAATGATGTTTCTTCATTACTTCTCTTTGATCTATACGTTGGAGTAAGTTATGTTATATTTTCATTAGCTGCATTTTGAAGAGTTCCTTCTGAAGAAACAGTGTGAACAGCCGGAAAATTCTGGCCCCTATTAATATACATATATAGATAGGCAAAGAGTAATTTGTACCTCGACACATTAATGAGGAGAATTATTCAAGGCAAGCAGTGATTTAGTTTCACAAAGGGAGCCAGCGTTTGCAAAGTGGGACGTTTCCGAGTGATATTAATGTTGTTTGGCTGTGAGGAACTCTAAATAAGTAAAGACTCGATCAATAATTCAAGGCTTGTATATTCAATGAGAAGGGGGGCTGGTGAGAGCCAAAATTTCTTTACTTTCCTGAGACTGGGGTTGAAAGAATCATCCGTCAACAGAGGAAACCATTTCCTGGTTACAGTCAGATTAAATTATACCTGTTCAACCCTTGGTCCCCACCCCCCCAACCCAGAAACTGCCCCCCCCCCACCGACCCAAAACACATTCAAGGAATGACCACTCAGCCCACCTTTCCATTCTGTCCCTGGGACTCCTCTCTCATTATGCCAGGGACCCAGGTTCAATTCCAGCCCTCGGGTCACTGTCTGTGTGGAGTTTGCATGTTCTATCATTTTGGCCTGATACAGGTTGACAAGATTATGAGGGGCACGGACAGAGTGGATATTCAGGTGCTGTTTCCTAGGGTTGAAAAGTCGAGTACTCAGAGACATCGGTTTAAAGGTTCGTGGGGAAATGTTTAGAGGAGATGTGCGAGGCAATTTTTTTACACAGAGAGTGGTGAATGTCTTGAACACACTGCCCAGGGAGGTGATGGGGAGCAGGTATGATAGCAGCATTTAAGGTGCAAATAGATTAAAGCATGAATAGGCTGGGAATGGAAGGATATGAGCTCCGTAAGCGTGTACAGTTTTAGGTTAGGCAGGCATCATGATGTGCACAGGCTTGGGGGCTGAAGGGCCTGTTCCTGTGCTGTACCTCTCTTTGTTCTTTGCACTCCCCGTGTCTGCGTGAGTTTCCTCTGGGTGCTCCGGTTTCCCCCCACAGTCCAGAGATGTGCGGGCTGAGTTGATTGGCCAAGCTAAATTGATCCCAGTGTCAGTGGGACTAGCAGGGTAAATTTGTGGAGTTATGGGAAGAGGACCTGGGTGGGATTGTGGTCAATGCAGACATGATGGGCTGAATGGCCTCTTTCTGGACTGTAGAGATTTTATGATTATTCTTTACATATTTTCCTTCCCCAATCCAGCTGACAATATATTGATGCACAACAGCTAACAATTAGTTCCAAGACTAATGATCACCTTTGTAGATCTGATAAATATGTCCCATCGTCTGCTGGGAAACTCATTTCTTCACAATCTGGTGACACTGAGCCTTTAAGAAATGTAGTTGTTTTTTAAAAATTAATTCCTGGGACATGGGTGTCGCTGGCTAGGTCAGCGTTTATTGTCTATCCCTAGTTACCCTTGAGATGTTATGTTTCTTATGTAGGAAATTTTTTTAGCACTCAGATCTATTTACCTGTGTACAGTTCTGGTCACCCTATTATAGAAAGGATATTATTAAACTAGAAAGACTGCAGAAAAGATTTACTAAGATGCTACCAGGACTTGATGGATTGAGTTATAAGGAGAGGCTGGATAGACTGGGACTTTTTCCTTGTTGCATAGGAGGCTGAGGGGTGATCTTATAGAGGTCTATAAAATAATGAGGGGCACAGATCAGCTAGATAGTCAATATCTTTTCCCAAAGGTAGGGGAGTCTAAAACTAGAGGGCATTGGCTTAAGGTGAGAGGGGAGAGATACAAAAGGGTTAGAAGGGAATTTTTTTTCACACAGAGGGTGGTGAGTGTCTGGAACAAGCTGCCAGAGGTAGTAGTAGAGGTAGTAGTAAAAAGCATTTAGACAGTTACCTGGGTAAGCTGGGTATAGTGGGAGATGCGGGCAATTGGGACTAGCTTTATGGTAAAAGTTGGATGGCATGGATATGTTGGGCCGAAAGGCCTGTAAACTGTAAACCTCTATGACTGTATGGTGCCAGTGTGTCTGTAACTGGCAGTCCCTACAGATGCATAATTGATCCTAATTGCTGGAATGTTTGTTTTAATCTGGGCTAGTGCAGGGTTGTTAATTTGTGTTTTCCCCTGGAGCTTTTCAGAGCAGGGTTTGATTCGGTTGAATGACAGGAAAGTCATGTTACTAGGCGGGGCAAGGCTCGCAGAGAGAAACAAGCTCGGTTGTTGCTTGGGACATTTAGAGAGAAGTAGCTCTCTGTCTCTTTCTTTTTCTCTCTGGAGATTGAGGACAGGAAACTTTCAGAAAATAGGTTTCTTTCTCTGAAGTTCTGCTGTTTGAAGATAGATCCTTCTCTGGAGACTGCTGTATGGGAGTCAAAAGACAGGTGAGTTTCTGCATTTCTATCCTGAGGGGTTAAAAATCTGAAAGTCTAGCATTCACATGAGTCTATATATGGTTTTTGTGCTGAGTGATTCTGAAGGCAGATAATTGTTGTGGGGGTATTGCTTAAATTGGAACTATGGAAATAACTAGCAGTTAAGAATTATACCTTGTCAAGTTAAATATTTCAGTTGATAAAAGTTATATTAATTATTTTTGTTATATATTTAACTGTGTTGTTAAATAAAGTTTGTTGTAGTAAAATGTTCCTCGTGAGTTAATGGAATCATATTTGGAATGAATCACCTTTGATGGAATTTTATTGCCTTGCTCACCCAAGGCTTGCAAGATCCAGTATGAAGAATGCCCCTCTGCGAGTCTTGTCTGCCCTGATTCTGGGGTGTTTGAACTAATGCCAAAACAAATAAAAGTTGGGGTCTAGGTTAAGTTCACAATATACCTTGGAGTTTCTGATCTGGTCTCCAACGACAAGAAAAGAAAGTTGTGCATTTTTATAGCAACTTTCATGACCTTAGGATGTTTTACAGTTAATGAAGATGCACCTACAGCAATTCACCAAGGCTCCGTAGACTGCATCCTCCAAACCCACAATCCCTCCCATCTAGCAGGACACATGGGAACGCCACCACCTGCAGAGTTCCCCTCCGAGCCACTCACCATCCTGATTCTGAAAAATAACCCCGTTCCTTCAGTGTCTCTGGGTCAAAATCTTGGAACTCCTTCCCTAACAGCACAGTGGGTGTACCTACACCACAGGAACTGCAGCAGCTCAAGGCGGCGGCTCACCCACCACCTTCTCAAGGGGCAATTAGGGATGGCCCAGTGACATCCGCATCTCTTGGACAAATACATAAACTGTCTTGTTGTAGGTAACACAGCAGCCAATTGTCACTCAGCAAGCTCCTGTGAAGGTCATAGGGTCATAAAGTCATAGAGGTTTACACATGGAAACAGGCCCTTCGGCCCAACTTGTCCATGCCGCCCTTTCTTTTTAAAACCCTTAAGCTAATCCCAGTTGCCTGCATTTGGCCCATATCCCTCTATACCCATTTTACCCATGTGACTACCTAAATGCTTTTTAAAAGACAAATTTGTACCCACCTCTACTGCTACCTCTGGCAGCTTGTTCCAGAGCCTAATTCCAGAGCTCCGAGACTAACTCTCCTTCCCTTTCCTGAGTGCCATGGGATCTTTCACATCCACCAGAGAGTGCGCTCGGGGCTGCAATTCCGTGTCTCATCCAAAATATCTCATTCCAAATGGGGACTGATAAAGTTTTTGCGTGCAACCTCCAGCCTCGAGTCAGTGTGTGTGTGTGTGGTCCAAGAAACAGTAAGGAGTCTCACAACACCAGGGTTAAAGTCCAACAGATTTATTTGGAATCACGAGCTTTCGGAGCGCTGCTTTATTCCAAATAAACCTGTCGGACTTTAATCCTGGTGTTGTGAGTCTTCTTACTGTGCCCATCCCAGTCCAACGCTGGCATCTCCACATCATGGTTTACGAGCATATAAAAATCGTGAGAAAGAGACGATTAAGCTGGTCTCTCTGGCCTGTCATGTCCTAGGTACTGGTCTTCATCATCTCGAGCCAACAAACCCTGTGGTACTGGCAAAAGTCCAGATGAATAATTCTGTAAAGCTCCTCTCTGCTCAACACACGTCCCTCCAACACATTCAGATCTGCTTTCAGTAATTGAGAATCCTTTATAGCCCCAACAGCCGGATATATCTTGACGTTGTTCAGAAACACATCGGTCATTCTCTAACACCTACACGTAGTCATTGACTAACCGTAAGAAAGGTCATCAGATCCTCATGTCAACCCCCGGTAGGGTTCCAAGAGAATATAAGCTCATTGACAACCTACTGGCCAACGGGCTTTCAGCCAATTCCCAATCCACACTGCAGATTTTCACTAAATTCACAAGACTAAACCTCGGAGAGAAACCTTCTTGTGAAGTATTTCATCAAAGGCTTTCTGAAGTCTGGGTTTCCCACCGCCTTCAAACTTGGCACCTTACTCAAAGACAATTGATCGCATCATTGGACCAGCACAGTGGTTAGCACTGCTGCCTCACAGCGCCAGGGATCTGGGTTCAATTCCCAGCTTGGGTCACTGTCCGTGTGGAGTTTGCATGTTCTCCCCGGGTCTGCGTGGGTCTCCTCTGGGTGCTCCATTTTCCACCCACAGCCCAAACATATGCAGGTTAGGTGGGTTGGCCATGCTAAATTGTGCCTTCGTGTCTAAAGATCTGTGGGTTAGGTGGATTGGCCATGGTAAATTGCCCCTTTGTGTCCAAAGATGTGCAAGTTAGAGGAATTGACCTTGGGGTTACAGGAATTGGGCAGTGGGTTCTGAGTAAAATACTGAGTCAGTGCAGACTTGATGGGCTGAATGGCCTCCTTCAGCACTGTCGGGATTCTATGATTTTATAACTAAATCGTGACACTACTCTCACACAAGGTTCTCAGAGTCTTTGATGGTGATTTTTTTTATCTATACCTCTGACAACAGTTCCGTCTTTATAAGATCAGCTCAACGGTTAATAGGATTACTAATTCTGGTTGGGCCTGTTCCTGGATGCTTCATCACATGACTACCGAGCTGTTATTGAAAACCCTCAAGGGAAGGAAGTCTGCCATCCTTACCCAGTCTACGCGTGATTCTGGACAGCCGAGAGCAGAACGGACTGACTCTTAACTGACCCTCTGAAATAGCCGAGGAACTCACTCAGGTGAGGGATGAACCTTCTGGCTGCAACCCTACACAGTAAGAAGTCTCACAACACCAGCTTAAAGTCCAACCAGTTTATTTGATAGTAAACTCACAAGCTTTCGGGTTGAAAACTTGTGGCTTTGCTATCAAATAAAACCTGTTGGACTTTAACCTGGTGTTGTGAGACTTCTTACTGTGTTTACCCCAGTCCAACGTCGCCACATCATGCAACCTTACACCACATGGGCTGGGGCAGTTCAAAGGGGGCACCTCACCTCCACCTTCTCGGGGGCAATTAGGGATGGGCTTGCCAGGATAGTCACATGCCAGGAACGTGCAGACAAAGGTTGTACCAATTTGAGAAATCAGTTCAGGAACATTTGAAGATAAAGCAAGTTGAAGATCTGGGGCTGGTCTTATTACACTGAGTATGCCAACAGTCAGTAGAAAGGGTAACTTTAATTCCATCCTTTTGACTTGTGTTTAAATTCAGATCCAAGAGATAAAAGGACAACTGCTTAATTATTAAGGATAGGTATTCCTTTTCAATCTGTGTAATGAATTTCAAATTAGCCTGAATTATTCATATCTGTACATCTCTTATGGGGATAGACCTTTACCTTTAATGTAAAACCTTAGGAAATAGCTGATTGTTCCTTGTGGTGATCATCTGGGGAGGCGATGGCCTAGTCGTATTATCACTAGATTATTAATCCAGAAACTTGGCTAATGTTCTGGGGACCAGGGTTCGAATCCCGCCACGGCAGATGGTGGGATTTGAATTCAATAAAAAAAACTGGGATTAAGAATCTACTGATGACCATTGTCTGAAAAACCCATCCGGTTCACTAACGTTATTTAGGGAAGGAAATCTGCTGTCCTTACCTGGTCTGGCCTACATGTGATCGCAGAGCCACAGCAATGTGGTTGACTCTCAACTGCACTCAGGCAACTAGGGGTGGACAATAAATGCCGGTCCAGCCAGCGATGCCCATGTCCCATGACTGTGGGTGGCACAGTGGTTAGCACCGCTGCCTCACAGTGCCAGGGACCCGGGTTTGATTCCCGGCTTGGGTGACTATCTGTGCGGAGTCTGCATGTTCTCCCAGTGTCTGGGTGAGTTCCCTCCGGGTTTTCCTTCCACAGTCTGACAGACGTGCTGGGTAAGCACATTGGCCGTGCTAAATTCTCCCTTTTTTAATTCCAAAATCTTTCGGCAGAGATGATAGATACGGTGGCGGGAGTACAGCCTGAGCGTGATGAGGATGTGGAACCCTCTACCTCAGTGAGTGATGGAGGTGAAAAATATCGATACATTGAAAGGGATGTGTCAGGAGGATGAGGCGAGGCAGAAGGGCATAGTGGATTGTGTGGACAGAGGTAGATGGGGAAACAAAGCGAAAAGGCAGCATGATACTATCATGGATTGATGGGCTGAATGGCCTGGTTTGGTTCCGTGTACCCTGTGTTACTCAATGGAAGCCATTTGCAAAAGGAGTGAATGTGGTGAGAGGAAGTACTTTATCACCAAGCGAGTGGTTGGGGTCTGGAATGCATGGCCTGGAAGTGTGGTGGAGGCAGGGTCAATCGAGGCATTCAAGAGGGCATTAGATGAGTATTAGATATGATTTGATTTATTATTGTCACACGTATTAACATACAGTGAAAACTGTTGTTTTCTTGCGTGCTATACAGACAAAGCATACCATTCATAGAGAAGGAAACGAGAGATTGCAGAATGTAATGTTACAGACATAGCTAGGGTGTAGAGAAAGATCAACTTAATGCAAGGTAGGTCCATTCAAAAGTTTGACAGCAGCAGGGAAGAAGCTGTTCTTGAGTTGGTTGGTACGTGACCTCAGACTTTTGTATCTTTTTCCCGATTGAAGAAGGTGAAAGAAAGAATATCTGGGGTGCGTGAAGTCCTTAATTATGCTGGTTTGCCGAGGCAGCGGGAAGTGTAGACAGAGTCAGTGGATGGGAGGCTGGTTTGCGTGTTAGTTTGGGCTATATTCACAAGCTTTTGTAGTTCCTTGCAATCTTGGGCAGAGTAGGAGCCATACCAAGCTGTGATATAACCAGAAAGAATGCTTTCTATGGTACATCTATAAAAGTTGATGAGAATTGTAGCGGACATGCCAAATTTCCACAGCTTTCTGAGAAAGTAGAGATGTTGGTGGGACTTCTTAAGTATAGTTTTGACATAGAGTAGAAGGAGGGGAGAAGGAGAGGGGGTGCAGCATGTAGGGTTACAATCATAGCTATTGTGTAGAGAAAGATCAACTCAATTTGAATAGAGTAAATGTGCAGGGGGAAGAGGCAGAGGAATGGCACTAAGTCATGATACATTTTTGGAGAGCCAGTGCAGACCTGATGGGCTGAATGGCCTCCTCCTGCTCTATCACAATTCTATGACCCTGCAAGTTGGCAGTTTGCCACGAATGAAAGCATAGGCTGCTGCACAGAGGGAGTTCTCCTTTCCACAGATGCCCCCGTCGATTGCAGATGAGCACAGAAATAGATGAGATGGCAAAGGTGCACTTTCCTTCGATTTCCACTCAACGCCACAGCGGATGTATTGTAATTCCTCCCGAAAAGCTGTCAATCGAGTACCTTCAATCCAATCGGATTAAGTGGCACAGTGTAAGCAGTGGAAGGGCAGGAGAAATTCTAACCTCCCCAGGAAACTTCCTCAGCTAAAACGGGGAAGTATTGGCAGCTGTTGCCTGGTGTTGACTCTTAGCCAATGATGATTGGATGCCCTCTGCGTGATCCAGAAGGGATCAAAGCTTCCGTTTGTCCGGTACATTTAACAGGGCGAAATGTCCCAAGGCTGGTGAGTGTTCAGTGTCAGAAGAAGGCTAGAAGGGAGATGAGTGAAGCAGGCGAAAGGACATTGACAATGTTGACTTTCAAAGGTGAAGAAGGTTCGGGTAAAGCACTGGGAGTCGCAAGGGAACAAAAAAACTACCTGAAAGATTTGCATTTATGTAGCACCTTTTGTGACCAAGAGAAATCTCAAAGAACCTTAGAATCATAGAATCCCTACAGTGCATAACAAGACCATTTGGCCCATTGAGCCTGCTTCAACAACAGTCCCACCCAGGCCCTAACCCTGTATCCTTATGTATTTACCCTGCTAATTGCCCTGATACTGAGGGACAATTTAGCATGGCCAATCCACCTAACCAGTGTGTCTTTGGACACTAAGGGGCAATTTAACATGGCCAATCCACCTAACCTGCACAGCTTTGGACACTAAGGGGCAACTTAGCATGGCCAATCCACCTACAGCATGTCTTTGGACACTGAGGGGCAACTTAACATGGCCAATCCACCTAACCAGTGTGTCTTTGGACACTAAGGGGCAATTTAGCATGGCCAATCCACCTAATCTACACACCTTTGGACACTAAGGGGCAATTCCACCTAACCCACACATGTTTGGACACTAAGAGGCAATTTAGCATGGCCAATCCACCTAACCTGCACATCTTTGGACACTAAGGAGCAATTTTGCACGGCCAATCCAGCTAACCCGCACATCTTTGGAATGTGGGAGGAAACTGAAGCACCCGGAGGTAACCCACGCAGACACCGGGAGAATGTGCAGACTCCACACAGACAGCGTCCGAAGCTGGGAATTGAACATGGGTTCCTGGTGCTGTGAGGCAGCAGTGCTAACCCACTGTGCCACCATGGCATAAGGGAATTTTTTTTTCCTTCAACTAAGTGGATGAGTTGTCATGCCTCTTGCGTGCATTTATCTTGTGAGCTGGAACTGATGATGTGCTAACATTGGTGTGAATGTCTGAGCTTCAAGCACTGCTGTCTGGATTGGAAGCGACATGTCTGGTTGTGTGATGGTTACATCGTCTCTAGGCAGGATGGAGAGCAGTTTGGGAATGATTAATTCAGTGAGTTCAACTAGTGTTAAATACGTACCCAGAGAGAGACAGAGAGGCGAGCAGCCCTCAGCAGTATGACACAGCCGTGAAACGAAGATTTTGCTGTCGATAATAAAGAGTGACAGTCACAAGTCGCCACCAATTCAACAGGGAAAGGAGTCACACGTGCCGCAGCAGACAAGTGTAAAAGCAGAACTTCACAAACAAATAGGATGCGGAATCAGCCACAACGTTGGATTCAGTGTTAGACCATAACGTATCAGAGCAGAATTAGGCCATTCGGCCCCTCAAGTCTGCTGTGCCTTTCGATCATGGCTGACATGAGGCGGCAGGGTAGTTAGCGCCGCTGCCTCGCAGCGCCCGGGACCCAGGTTCAATTCCAGCCTTGGGTCACTGTGGAGTTTGCTGTGTCTGTCCTCCGGGTGCTCCAGCCTCCTCCCACAGTCCAAAGATGTGCGGGTTAGGTGGATTGGCCATGATAAATTGCCCCTTAGTGTCAGGGGGAGTGGCAGGGTAAATACATGGGGTTACAGAGATAGGGCTGGGGTGGGTTTATTGTCAGTGCATACTTGATGGGCCATATGGCCTCCTCCTGCACTGTAGGGATTCTGTATATTTCTCAACCCTGTTCTCCTTTTCCCTATAACCCCTGATCCTCTTATTAATCAAGAATCTATCTATCCCTGTATTAAAGACACTCAATGGCCTGACATCCTCTGAGGTAATGAATTCCACAGATTCACCACCCTCTGGCTGAAGAAATTCCTCATCTCAATTCTAAAGGGCTGTCCCTTTACTCTGAGGCTGTGCCCTCGGATCCCAGTCTCTCTGACGAATGGAAACATCTTCCCCACGTCCCTCTATCCAGGCCTTTCAGTATTCTGTAAGTTTCAATGAGATTCCCCCCCTCAACCTTCTAAACTCCATCGAATCCAGACCCAGACTCCTCAAACACTCCTTGTACATCAAGACTTTCGTTCCTGGGATCATTCTCGTGAACCTCCTCTGGACCCTCACCAAGGCCGGCACAGCCTTCCTTAGATACGGGGCCCAAAATCACTCACAATGTTCCGTGGCCTTGAAGGTGCTTACGCAACAAATAGCCATGTTGGGCAGGATGCTTGTTGACCATGAACAGACAAGCATTGCTTAACATTTCACCTTCATTATCAAGAATTCTCATGACACCGCGAGTTTAATTACTTACGAACTGGTCTGGAATACACGCCCTGAGAGAAAGGTGGATGCAGACACCATAGAAACCCTACAGTGCAGAAAGAGGCCACTCAGCCCACTGAGCCAGCACTGATTCTCTGAAAGAGCATCCCACTCCCCTCTGCTTTACTCAGCAACCCAACCAACTGTGTAGAGTCAGTGGACTGGTCAGTATTTAAAAACTCTGCCTGAATGAGTACACCACTGCAGTAACTGACTTCAGTAGTAAGAGTGCAGAAGGGTGTGTGCCAAAGAAGCAAATCCGTGTGTTCCCCAGCCGGAAACCATGGATGAACAGGGATATCCTAAGTACAGGTCTGAGGCTTTCAAGTCAGGTGACACTGACCTATACAAGAAAGCCAGATACGATCTAAGGAGATCCATCAAAGACAGTATCAGACCAAGCTAGAGTCCCAGGCCAGCCACATGGGCCCCCCCCCGCTGACTATAGCAAGGTCTGCAAGACATAACAGGCTACAAGATAAAGGCATGTAAAATCGCCGGCTCCAATGCTCCCCTCCACTTCTCACTGCATTCACACCCGCTTTGAGCAAGAGCATGCCCTCCAATCTGGAGGCTTGAGATGAGCCAGTATCCGAGGTTACCATTGGACCCGGGTTCGATTCCCAGCTTGGGTCACTGTCTGTGTGGATTCTGCACATTCTCACCATGTCTGCATGGGTTTTCCCCAGGTGCTCCGGTTTTCTCCCACAGTCTGAAAGACGTGCTGGTTAGGGTGCATTGGCCGTGCTAAATTCTCCCTCAGTGTACTCGGACAGGCACCAGAGTGTGGTGACTAATGGATTTTCACAGTAACTTCATTGCAGTGTTAATGTAAGCCTACTTGTGACCCTAATAAATAAACTTTTTAAATTAATTTAATTTAATTCATTTAAATTTACCCTCATTCTGAACTCACCCTTGCCTGACAACTTCTTAATGAATCTTAAACACCTTAATTATTTCACCCATTAATCTTCTGTACATAAGCGCCACGGCAGCGCAGTGGTTAGCACTGCTGCCTCAAAGCGCCAGGGATCTGGGTTCGATTCCCGGCTTGGGTCACTGTCTGTGTGGAGTCTGCACATTCTCCCCGTGTCTGCGTGGGTTTCCTCCGGGTGCTCCAGTTTCCTCCCACAGTCTGAAAGACGTGCTGGTTAGGGTGCATTGGCCGTGCTAAATTCTCCCTCAGTGTTACCCGAACAGGTGCCAGAATGTGGCGACTAGGGGATTTTCACAGTAACTTCATTGCAGTGTTAATGTAAGCCAACTCGTGACACTAATAAGCAAACATTAACGAATGAAACCGCCCTCCCCTTCCCCGCCAGCCTTGCTCAGTCCCTCTCAGTCCAATCTTTCCCTCAGGCAACGCTCACATTGGAAATATTTCAAAGAGAAAGCAAAAGCAATAAAGTTCTATTTAATTTATCTTGTAATGTTCGAGAATAATATCGACACTATAATTCTCATGGGGCCAGACTTGTGATGGGATTTATTATGCGGTTCCCAATGAGGCTTTGCATATTGTCGATTAAGGTAGTGCTCAGATGATTTGATTGCTTGCTTCAGTTTCTGTAATCATTCTGATTAATTAGATTCTGTGCCTCAGGCCGCTCCACTTAACGTTCTGCTGTTGGGCGGAAAATTGAGCTAAAATGGTCCCTCAGGGCAAAGACGGGCTGCTCTGACCTCCACCACCTGGTCAGAGTGGTCACCTAGAGCGTAATTGCACCCTCCAGTTTGGTTCTAAGCCCTAAAGGCCTGAGGACCTCCCGAGGTTTAGAGGGCAAGAGGACAGTGTTACGTCCCAGGAGGAGCGGTGCCAATCTCTGGATTGGTCTCTGGGCTGGGGAGAACGGTCACAAATCATTCAGGGTGCCCTCTCCTCATCACTCAGACCACCCAGTGGTGCGAGGCCTCGGGTAAAAGGACGAGAGAGGTGGGGATTATTCTCCTTAATGTAGAGAAGGTTAAGGGGAGATTTGGTAGAGCTGTTCGGAATGGTGAATGGATGGTGGAGATGGGGAGATACTCCTTCGGTGCAGGCTTGGAGGGTTCAAGGGCCTGTGCTGTAATTTTTTTTGGTTCTTTGTGTACTGTTTCCAGGGGAAAGGAAGCCAGCATCAGAGGGAGAGACGAGCAGCGGAATTCTCCTACCCTGCCCACCACGGAATCAGAGTGGGTGAGGGGCGGACAACGCAAACGTCCGTGAACCTCAAGCAGGAATTTCTGGTCTCGCTCGAGCGGGGTTGTAAAATCCCGCCCGTGAAGAACTTCTTCACACAGCAAATTATTGTGATCTGGGCTGAGCTGTCTGAATGGGAGATGGAAGCAAATTCAATAATAACTTCCAAGGTGAAACTAGACAAACACTTAAAGAGGGAGAAAAGTATCTACTGTAGTGTTATTGAGAAAATACTGGGATATGAGACTATTGGATTGTCCTTCCATGGAACCATAGAACCCCGACAGTGCAGAAGGGGGTCATTCAGGCCATCAAGCCTTTACTGACTCTCCCGAAACAACATCCCACCCAGGCACACCCCTCCGTCCAACCGCATAACCCTATGAATTCACCATGGCCAAATCAACCTTACCTACACATCTTTGGCCACTAAGGGCAATTTAGCATGGCCAGTCCACCTAACCTACACATCTTTGGACACTAAGGGGAAATTTAGCATGGCCAATCCCCCTAACTTACACATCTTTGGACAGGAAGGGGCAATTTAGCATGGCCATTCCACCTAACCTACACATCTTTGGACACTAAGGGGAAATTTAGCATGGCAAATCCCCCTAATCTACACATCTTCGGAACTAAGGGGCAATTTAACATGGCCAATCCACTTAACCTACACATCCTTGGACACTAAGGGGCAATTTAGCATGGCCAATCCACTTAACCTACACATCCTTGGACACTAAGGGGCAATTTAGCATGGCCAATCCCCCTAACTTACACATCTTTGGACAGGAAGGGGCAATTTAGCATGGCCATTCCACCTAACCTACACATCTTTGGACACTAAGGAGCAATTTAGCATGGCAAGTCCCCCTATCCTACATATCTTTGGACACTAAGGGACAATTTAACATGGCCAATCCACCTGACCTGCACATCTTTGGACAATAAAAGACACCGTAATGAGAAAGTTGCAGCACTTAAACATGTGAAATGGTGGCATGGTGGAAGGCACAGTTAGCACTGCTGCCTCAAAGCAACAGAGACCTGGGTTCAATTCCAGCCTTGGGTCACTGTCTGTGTGGAGTCTGCACGTTCTCCCCGTGTCTGCATGAGTTTCTTCCAGGTGCTCCGGTTTCCTCCCTCCATCAGGAAAAAGATACAAAAGTCTAAGGTCACGTACCAACCAAATCAAGAACAGCTTCTTCTCCTGCTGCTGTCAGACTTTTGAAAGGACCTACCTCACATTAAGTTGACCTTTCTCTACACCCTAGCTATGATTGTAACACTACATTCTGCACTCTCTCATTTCCTTCTCTACGAACAGTATGCTTTGTCAATATAGTGCGCAAGGAACAATACTTTTCACTGTATCCCAATACATGTGATAATAATAAATCAAATCAAATCAGAAGATGTGTAGGTTCGGTGACTTGGCCATGCTAAATTTCTGCTTACACTCAGAGAGTTAGCAGGGTAAATACATGGAGTTGTAGGGATAGGGCCTGGGTGGGATTGTTGTTGATGCAGATACGATGGGCCAAATGGTCTCCTTCTGCACTGTAGAGATTCTATGACACTCTTGCTCTGTCCCTATATCCCTTGAGGGCTTTAGAAACTGGAAATCTATCAATTTCTTTCTTAAATATTGAATTCATCTGATCATTATTTCTCTTCCCACAGGGAGAAGTGTGTTATTCCAACCCATGTCCTGATTAAGATCAGGAGTGCGCCCTACGACTGACTCAAGGACTCTGACTGACATCTCATCGCCATGTGAGGCAGACGAAAGCCCTCATCAGCGTCCCATCATCTTATGAAAAATCTCCAAGCTCAGAGTGAGTTGCTGCCTTGCATTGAGATAAAGCTTTCCACAACCTCAGGCCCCGGCGCATCTTTGCAATTGGAAGACCATAAGAAATAGCAACAGGAGGAGGCCATTCGGCCCCTCGAGCCTGCTCTGCTGTTGAATAGGATCAAGGCTAATCCAACATTCCTCATGTCTGCTTTCCTGCCCTTTCCCCGTAATCCTCAATTCCCTTACTGACGAAAAATCTATCTCAGCCTTAACTATACACAAGGACACTGTCCGCGTAGCTCCCTGGGGCAAGGAGTTCCAAAGACACTCAACCTTCCGAGAGAAGAAATTCCTCCTTGCCTCAATCTTAAACTGGAGCCCCTTTATTCAGAGACTATGCCCTCTTTCCTTCGACTCTCCCATCAGAGGAAACATCCTCTCGGCATTTACCCTGTCAAGCCCTTTAAGAATTCTATATGTTTCAATGAGATCACCTCTCATTCTTCTAGATTCCAATGAGTAAAGTCCCACCTTTCCTCATCCCAGGATCATCCTAGTGAACCTTCTCTGAACTGCCTCCGTTGAAATACCTTTGCTTAAGGGAGGGTACCAGAACTGTCCACAGGATTCCAGATGTACTTAGAGAATACTAAAAGGCCTGGGTAGAGTGGACATAGGGAAGATAGTAGGAGAGACTAGGACTCAAGGCCTTAGAATAAATGGATGACCCTTTAGAACCACACAGTGGCACAGTGGTTAGCACTGCTGTTTCATGGCACCAGGGACCCGGGTTCGATTCTGGCCTGGAGTAACAGCCTGTGTGGAGTTTGCATGTTCTCCCCATGTCTGCATGGGTTTCCTCCGGGTGCTCCATTTCCTTCCACACTCCAAAGGTGTGTAGGTTAGGTGGATTGGCCATGCTAAATTAACCCGAGTGTCAGGGGGAATGGCTAGGGTAAATATGAGGGGTTACAGGGATAGGGCCTAGGTGGGATTGTGTTCGGTGCAGACTCGATGGGCTGAATGGCCTCCTTGTGCACTGTCGGGAAACTATGAACCCGAGATGAGGATGAATTTTTTCAGCCAGAGGGTGGCGAATCTGTGGAATTCATTGCCAGAGAGGAGGCTGAGTCATTGAGTGTATTGAAGACAGAAATAGATTGGTTTGTGATTGGTAAGGGGATCAAAGATTATGAGGAAAAGGCAAAAGAATGGGGCTGAGAAACTGATCAGCCATGATGGAATGGCAGAACAGACTGGATGGGCTGAATGGCCTAATTCTGCTCTTACTGGGTGGCACGATAGCACGGCTGCTTCACAGCTCCAGGGACCTGGGTTCGATTCCCGGCTCGGGTCACTGTCTTTGTGGAGTTTGCACATTCTCCCCATGTCTGCGTGGGTGTCCTCCCACAGTCCAAAGATGGGCAGGTTAAGTTGATTGGCCATGCTAAGAGATTGCCCCTTAGTGTCCCAAGATGCGGAGGTTAGAGGGATTAGCAGGTAAGGTGTGTGGGGGTGGAGCCCGGGTGGGATTGTGGTCGGTGCAGACTCGATGGGCTGAAGGGCCTCTTTCTGCACTGTGGGGTTTCTATGATCATCTGATATCTTACCAGTCTCACCAGTAACTTGCAGCGATGTAACACTTTGGAAGTGGTTATGAATTATGAATGTACTTTAGCAGAAACCGAACGCTGGCAGCAAAGTGAACCGAAAATCGCTTCAGGAAACGGGAGGCCACGGGGTGAGAAATGAAAAAGATGTATCACGAAAGCTGCGAGCATCACTTTGACGCATTCTGAAACATATCTTCAATTTGGGAATTTTGTTATTAGTCAAGCGCCGTGGCCTTGTAATCTCGAACATATACCTTCAGCCTCCTAATCAGTCAAGCTGTCAATATCCCAGCTTCGTACGGGGACAGTTAATCTCACCACCACAACCATCTTTCAAGCCGCATCCTGCCTGATTTGCATTCTGCCCTGTCACCACTCCACCAGGGCCCCGGCAAACAGGCAGGAGCTTGGTGCAATCCATCACTGCAAATAGCCACTTAATGAAATCTGAGCTCTTTCCAAACACTGCTCTTTAGTGATTGCCTTCACCTCAATTATATTGGCGTTGAACATCATTGATCACATATCCTCCCTATCAGGGATCGTCAGTGCGGCTCTGCCTTAGTTTCTCTGATCTTATAACAGATTTCCTACCCTTTCTCGCAATCCCCCGGCGGCCCTGGTGAGCACGGCTGCCTCGCGGTGCCAGGGGCCCAGGTTCGATTCCCGGTTCGGGTCACTGTCTGTGTGGAGTCTGCATGTTCTCCCCGTGTCTGCGTGGGTTTCCTCCCCCAGTCCAAAAGACGTGCTGGTTAGGGTGCAGTGGCCGTGCTAAATTCTCCCTCGGTGTTACCCAAACAGGCGCCAGCATGTGGCGACTAGGGGATTTTCACAGTAACTTCATTGCCATGTTAATATAAGCCTACTTGTGACACTCATAAATAAACTTTACATTGGTTAGCGCTGCTGCCTCACAGCGCCAGAGTTTAATTCCAGACTTGGGTATCTGTCTATGAGGAGTTTGCATGTTCTTCCCATGTCTGCATGGGTTTCCTCCAGGTGCTCCGGTTTTCTAGAACCCTTGTAGTGCAGAAGGAGGCCATTTAGTCCATTGAGTCTGTAGCGACTCTCCCACAGAGTATCTTACCCATCCCGGTAACCCCACATATTTACCTCACTAAGCCCCCTAGCCTGCCCATCATGAGACATTAAAGGGCAGCATAGCACGGCCAATCCACCTAACCAGCTCTTCTTTGGAATGTAGGAGGAAACCGGAGCACCTGGAGGAAACCCACGCAGACACAGGGAGAATGTGCAGATTCCACACATTATTCCCACACTCCAAAGATGTGCAGGTTAGGCTCATAAAGTTTCAAGTTTATAAAGTTTCTTTATGAGTGTCACAAGTAGGCTTACATTAACACTTCAATGAAGTTACTGTGAAAATCCCCGAGTTGCCACACTCTGTTCGGGTACACTGAGGGAGAATTGAGCCTGGTCAATGCACCCTAAGTGGCACATCTTTCAGACTGTGAGAGGAAAACAGAGCACTTGGGGAAAACTCATGCAGAAATGGTGAGAACGTGCAGACTCCACACAAACAGTGGCCCAAGGCCGGAATTGAATCTGGGTTCCTGGCGCTGTGAGGCAGCAGCGCCAATCACTGTGCCACCATGCCGGTGGATTGGCCATGCTAAATTGCCCCTTAGCATCCAACGATGTGTAGATTAGGTGGATTGGCCATGCTAAATTGCCCCTTAGTGTCCAAAGATGTGTAGATTAGGTGGATTGTCCCTCTGAAATGGCCAAGGGAGACACTCAGTTGGAGGGCAATTAGGAATGGGTTTTGCTCAGTGATGCCCACATCCGATGAAAGGATAAATGAGACAAAATCAGAAAGCAACCCACGTCTGAAGAGATTCGAAATCAGAAAATTTCCTTAATTTTTGATCCAGGTTTAGAGTTTCCTGGTGTTAGTGACAAGAGGCAAATGTGGCAAACATGGTCTGCTTTTAAAATTCTTTCATTGGATGCGGGCATTGCTGGCTGGGCCAACACTTATTGCCCATCACTAATTACCCCTTGAGAAGACGGGGGGGGGGGGGGTGGGTGCGGTTGGTGAACGGAAGGTGGTGAGCCGCCTTCTTGAGCCACTGCAGTCTGTGTGGTGTAGGTACGCCCACAGTGCTGTGAGAGAGGGAGTTCCAGGGTTTTGACCCAGCGACAGTGAAGGAACGGCCAATATATTCCCAAGTCAGGACAGTGAGTGGCTCGGAGGTTGTCGTATACTTCACTGGCTCACTGGAGATAACAGCAGAGATAAAAGAATGAAAAGGTTGCCACATGGTGGGTTACTTAAGTGCATGGAGCTTCATTAGAAGTTTGTCAGTGTCACAAGTAGGCTTACATTAACACTGCAATGAAGTTACTGTGAAAATCCCCTAGTTGCCACACTCCAGCTCCTGTTGGGGCATGCTGAGGGAGACTTCAGCAAGGCCAATTCATCTCAGGTGGCACTGTGGCAGAATCATAGAACAGAATTGAATCCCTACAGTGCAGAAGGAGGCCATTCGGCCCATTGTATCCACAATACCACCCAGACCCCATTCCCATAACCCCACGTGTTTACCGTGCTCACCCCCCTGACACGAGGGTTAATTTAGCACAGCCAATCAAGCTAACCAGTGTGTCTTTTGGACTGTGGGAGGAAACCAGAGCACTCGGAGGAAACCCATGCAGACACAGGGAGAATGTGCAAACTCCAAGTGACCCAAGCTGGGAATCGAACCCAGTTCCCTGGCACTGTGAGGCAGCATGTGCTAACCACTGTGCCGCCCGTAGATAGGTGCTGTTTCCTTCCAGTCCAGTGTGGAAGAGAGGGAAAATTTCCGAACTGCCCCTGATGGTGTCACCACATAATCATGTGACACAAAACACAGAGGTACATTAGTTTACCAAACATAACAGGGGAGGGAACCTCCAGGTGGTGGTGTGCCCCCTGTGTCTGCTGCCCTTGTCCTTCTAGATGGTGGTGATCGTGGGTTTGGAAGGTGCTGTCGAAGAAGCCTTGGTAAGCTCTGCAGTGCATCTTGTAGGTGGTACATATTGCTGCCACTGTGCATCAGTGATGGAGGGAATGAATGGCTAAGGCAGTGAATGGGGTGACAATCAAGTTGTGGAGTGTTATTGGAGCTGCACCCATCCAGACAAGTGGAGACTATTCCATCAAGACTTGTGTCTTGTTGACTGGGATTCAGGGGGTAAGTTACTCGTCGCTAGATTCCCAGCCTCTGGCCTGCTCTTGTGGTCTCAGGATATATATGGCTGGACCAGTTTGTTTTCATTCATTTGTGGGTTACGGGCATCGCTGACTGGGCCAGCATTTATTGCCCATCCCTAGTTGCCTGAGGGCAGTTGAGATTCAACCACATTGCCGTGGTTCTGGACTCACATGTAGAAATCGAACCAGGGTCCCTGGCACTGTGAGGCAGCTAACTGCTGGGCCACCATGTTGCACCGCCTGCTGTGGTGGGATTCGAACCCGGGTCCCCATAACTGGTTCAGCAGTGATGTGGACTGTCCGACCTACCCTGCAAACTCGAGTTGGGCTAGCACCTTCAGGGAACGGACAGGGTTAATCCCAGTGTAGCTACAGTCGGAGGAGACTGAGGATTTGTAGGGTCATAGAGACTAAACAATCCTTTTAGCGTGTTAAACAGCTGCGTGCTTGCCCAGAGTCACAGAAGATTAGACAAAAGCTGTTGGAATTAAATCACACCTCTGATCAGCAACACACATTCAAGCACACGAAGAGAGTAGGTTATCATTTATATTCTGAACTCCATCAGCAGAGTGACAATTAACAGGAACCAGGATCAATCGCCTTATTGACAAGTGGACCACTAAACAATGACAATCACGGGGCAGCAGCACTGAGAGAGCCTGCGTCTGCAACAAGGCATGTGTTGAGAATATTAACCACAACCAGATGGGATGACATTGTACTTGCCATGTTCTGAACTAGATTGGCAAGTGCCTTTTCCCTCCGTTGGCATCTCATAAAAGAATGGTCTAAGTCTTGGAGGACGAGGTTTCCAACTTACACTCTACAAGGACCACCCCAAATGATCCATAAAATTGCTGCAGTCTGTATACGATTAGATGTTGTCGAGATGGAGAGGAATTTACGATGTCAGTGGGATGCAGTAGAATCACGGACTAGATTTGACATACTATGAGGCCATTCTGCTCATTGTGTCCAACTGGTCCTCTGCATGAGTTATACACTGAGTGCCACACTTTCCCATCTTCTCTCTGTACCCATGCAAAACGTCCCTTTGGAAAATAATCCAATTTCCTTCAGACGATCTTGATTCACTCAGTCTCCACCATCATCTCAGACAGTACATTCCAGATCCTAACCACTCACTGTGTGAATCTGTCTCCACCACACTCTCAGACAGTGCATTCCAGATCCTAACCACTCACTGTGTGAATCTGTCTCCACCACACTCTCAGACAGTGCATTCCAGATCCTAACCACTCGCTGTGTGAATCTGAATCCACCACACTCTCAGACAGTACATTCCAGATTTTGACTCCAAGGACTTATTACACATGTATGTGGACATGTTTGTGTGAGTGTATTTGTGTGTGTTTGCACAAGTACGCTTGTGCATGCATGTATGTGAATAAGTTTGTGTGTATTTGTGTGTGCGTGTTCATGTATATGTGCATACATGTTTGCCTTTGAGCATACGTATGTTGCTTCCCACTCGAGTGAATGTTCTGGGTTGCTCCGTGTTGGGTTCCGAAGAGTAGCTTTCTTCAGTGGATTTGCAAAGGATTGAGTGTTGCTGAGAGAGGGCTCACTAACTCCTACTATCAGCCACGAACTTATTGAACGGTGGAACAGGCTCGAGGGGCCAGATGGCCTATTCCTGCTCCTGGTTCTTATGTTCTACTCCCGCAGAATCTCAGATATGTGGGCTGAGCTTGGCAGAGTCTCCAACCACTATTGGAGGTGTTAACATTCCATAAAACTGGCTTTACTTCAGTGCTCATGCTCCTGATCTGAGGCCACTTGGTGGGGGGGGAAGGATGACAGGCAAGGGGGAGACATAGCCTGCTCCTAGGCCCTGCTTTAGGTTCAGGCAGGATTGTGAGTATTTTACATTCGAATCGATCTTTGGTAGTTAAAGACTTGAGGGAGCTTTGTAATTGGTGCAAATTTAATAATTAGAGTTTTGAGATCAAAAACACATCAGTTAAAAATACATAGAACTCTTTGAGCCAATCAATCTCAGATTGCATTGTGGTAACACTTCAGTGCGATATTCTGCGACAATGTTCCAATATTCTGTAACGTTTTGCTCAGGTATAATAAATCACTCAGTCTGGGAGTTTGAACCTACACACATCAATAAATCGCTGCCACCAGCCTCACCACCCCCACACATTCTGAACTTGGCAAAAAAAAATCCCAGGTAAACATTCCAGAACACAACACAGCCACACTAAACAACAGAGAATCTTTAGAATCACAAACTGGGTATAGCACAGAAGGAGGCCATTCAGCCAATTGTATCTCTGCCAGCATTCCATGAGGAACAGTTTACACTGTGCCATTCCCCATGACCCTGCATATTCTTCAATTCACGATAAAAATCCAGTTCCTGCCCAAATGGCTCGATTGAACTGATAACCACCACGCTCTCAGACAGTGCATTCCAGATCACAACCACTCGCTGTGTGAATCTGTCTCCACCGCACTCTCAGACAGTACATTCCAGATCCTAACCACTCGCTGTGTGAATCTGTCTCCACCACAATCTCAGACAGTACATTCCAGGTCCTAACCACTCGCTGTGTGAATCTGTCTCCGCCACACTCTCAGACAGTACATTCCAGATCCTAACCACTCGCTGTGTGAATCTGTCTCCACCACACTCTCAGACAGTACATTCCAGGTCCTAACCACTCGCTGTGTGAATCTGTCTCCACCACACTCTCAGACAGTACATTCCAGATTCTAACCACTCGCTGTGTGAATCAGTCTCCACCACACTCTCAGACAGTACATTCCAGGTCCTAACCACTCACTGTGTGAATCAGTCTCCACCACACACTCAACCCAGGGAGAGCCTTCAACCCCATTCCCCACCCTTGCGAGGGACGGACGTAGCCTCTGGCTCTGAAAGGAAGGACTGGAAAACCCCAGCCAGGGGGTTCGAATCCCGCTGGCTGTCAGAACCCCGAGTTATTTCCACTCCAACAGTAGCGGAGGCCAACTAGAATAGCTGACGTCAAGTGCGTGACTTTCCATGGATCCAGAAATCCAAAACACTCAGACAAGTAGAAAAGTTCACTGGAAAGTCTATAAATGAATAAAAATGCATTTCTCTTGGTAGAGAAGACTCTGGATAATCAGGAACCATCTGCTTGGCATTATTGAAAAGTCTTATATCACCAACATTTGCTAAAATTATTGTACAACCATCTGCCTGATTAATACTTAATGAATCTTATGATAAATGGCCCACAAGTATTTTCCTTCCCCCATTGCCATGAAAGTGTTACTTTTGACGGGGTCGTAGAAATCAAGCTTATGATCCGGAAATGCTTGCTGGGCCATCGAGGCAGTGAGGAACATCCTTGAGTTACTGGCTTGGGCCTCTCTCAAGAACCATCGAATGGAAACTCATTCCTTTCCGGACGTAGCATTTCCATCGTGGGTCGGATCTCAAACAATTTTGAGATGAAGCACAGGGACGGGGTAGAGAATCTGGTGAACTGGTGCAATGACAATAATCTCTCCCTCAATGTCAACAAAACAAAGTAAGAAGCCTCACAACATCGGATCAATAAAACGAAAGAGATAGTCATCGACTTCATGGAGCGTAGTGGAGGACATACCACTGTCTATATCAATGGGGACGAAGTAAAAATAGTCGAGAGCTTCAAGTTTTTAGGTTTCCAGATCATCAACGACCTATCCTGGTCCCCCCCATGTCGACACTATAGTTAAGAAAGCCCACCAATGCCTCTACTTTCTCAGAAAACCAAGGAAATTTGGCATATCAGCTACGACTGTCACCAACTTTTACAGATGCACCATAGAAAGCATCCTTTCTGGTTGTATCACAGCTTGGTATGGGCTCCTGCTCTGCCCAGACTGTAAGAAACTACAAAGGGTCATGAATGTTCCCAATCCATCACACAAACCAGCTTCCCATCCATTGACTCTGTCTACACTTCCCGCTGCCTCAGAAAAGCAGCCAGCATAATTGAGGACCCCATGCACCCCGGACATTCTCTCTTCCACCTTCGTCCGTCAGGCAAAAGATAAAAGTCTGAGGTCACAGATCAACTGACTCAAGAACAGCTTCTTCCCTGCTGTGGTCAGATTATGGATCTATCATATATTAAGTTGATCTTTCTGTATATGCTAGCTATGACTGTAACATTATATTCTGCGCCCTCTGCTTTATTTCTCCCCATGTACTGCATGAACGGTACGCTTTGTCTATATAGAACACAAGAAACAATATTTTCACTATATGTTAATACATGTGACAATTATAATCAAATCAAATCAATACGGAAAATAACAAACTTAGCCCAGGTTAACGAGATTTTTAGATTTTTTGTTTATTCATTTGTGGGGCATTTGTGTCGCTGGCTGGCCAGCATTTATTGCCCATTCCGAGTTGTCCTTGATTGATACGACTGAGAGGCTTGCTAGGCCAAGTTGAGGGGCAGTTGAGAGTCAACCACATTGCTGTGGCTCTGGAGTCACATGTAGGCCAGACCGGGTAAGGATGGCAGATTTCCTTCCCTAAAGGGACATCGGTGAATCAGATGGGTTTTTCCAACAATTGACAATGGTTTCATGGTCATCAGTAGATTCTTGATTCCAGATTTCTTTTAATTGGATTCAAATTCGACCAGTTGCAATGGCGGGATTCGAACCTGGGGTCCCAGAACATTAGCTGAGCTTCTGGATTAACAGTCTAGCAATAATACCAGTAGGCCATCACCTCCCCTCTGCAGATCCCGAGCTTAGAAGCCCTTTTATTGCTGCTTAAATGGGTTAAATTGGGTTTCGTTTATTGAAGCCTGGTGGGAAGATTATTGACAAGTCAAAGTCAGACTCGATGGGCTGAACGGCCTCTTCTGCACTGTATTATTCTGTGGTTCAGATTGTTCCTCCACAGAAGAATCCAAGGATTCACTTTCAGTTATGGTTCAGAGTCAGAAGCTGTCCTGGTTGTCAAGTTGCAGGCAGGCTTTCTCTCTGTGTCCCTAGGATTCTACTGGAAGCAGATCTTCTTGCCTTCCTGGGGTAAAATTCTGTCTCTTGCAATGATTTGCTGACTAAATGTCAGAGGCCAGCAATGGCATTATCTCTACCTTGAAGTTTGCTGGAAGTTACAAGGCTGGGAAGTCAATTCTCCAAACAAAGGACTAAGTATTAGCATCACATGAGCATTCGTATTTTCTGTGTTAAATCTGTGGCAGGGGTATGTTTTAGGGAGGTTTGTTTGGTTGGAACATTTCATAGTGTTGTTAAAATTTATACAATATTGTGGTTGTTACTTTTTTTCTTGTTTGTAATTGCTGAAAGTTATTGCTATATGTTAACTGTATTCTTAAATAAACTTTGTTTGATAAAAGATCCCTGATGGGTCATTTGTATCATACCTGAAGTGAAACATCTCATCTCATGGGCAGCACGGTGGCACAGTGGTTAGACCTGGGTTCGATTCCTGGCTTGGGTTACTACCTGTGCAGAATTTGCACATTCTCCCCATGTCTGCACGGGTTTCCTCTGGGTGCTCCAGTTTCCTCTCACACTCCAAAGATGTGTGGGTTAGGCTGAGTGGCCATGCTAAATTGCCCCTTAGTTTCTTGGGATGTGTAGGTTAGAGGGATTAGTGGGGTAAATATGTGGGGTTACGGGGATAGGGCCTGGGTGGGATCGCTTGTTGGTGCAGACTTGATGGGCCAAATAGCCTCCTTCTGCACTGAATAGATTCTATGAATCACCCTGGCCAAATTCAAAGGGCAAAGCTTATGATCCAGGCGGACTTTATAAAATACTTTGGAGTTTCTGACCTGAATTATAACAAGTTAAAAGTCCAAAGAAAGTGATGGGAAATGGAGATCCACAGATTGATTTGAACAGCTGGCATTGGCGCAGTCTCCAAAGGCCACCCTCCCCCCCCCCCCCCCGCTTGAGACAGGATGTTTACATTTCTATCAAGCACTGTGCCACAACGGTAAGAGGATGCCAATTCTCATGTGTGATTCCGACAGAAAGGTGGCTGACTGACTTTGGCCAGAGGAAGGCAGTGTACTGGGAGCAGGAAGTTGGCACACAGGCCTTCCGAGGTGGCACTCCCCTTGCACCTCATGTCAGCTTCAAGCAGCCATCTCAACCGGGGGTGGAGGGGGGGGGGGGCGGCGTACAGAACTCATCCTCCGGTCTGGCTTACGACATTTGAAAGAAAAAGAGTAAGAACTTGCAATCTCACTGCATGTCTCAAGAGCGTCCCTCAGCACCGTATGGCCAATGAAAACATGGTCGCTGTGGGAAACCCAGCAGCCAATCTGTGCACAGCAAGCTCCCACAAACAGCAATATGATAGTGGCCAGATAATAGAATCACAAAATCTCTACCGAGCAGAAGGAGGCCATTCTGCCCATTGAATCTGCACTGATTCTTACCCAGGCTTGATTAATAAGGGTTTATGGGGAAAAGGCAGGAGAATGGGGATGAGAAAAATATCAGCCATGATTGAATGGCTGGGCAGACTCGATGGGCCGAGTGGCCTAATTCTGCTCCTGTGTCTTATGGTCTATGATCTTATAGCCTTATGGTCTAACCCTGTAACCCATGTATTTACCACACTAATCCCCTAATGTAGACATCTTTGGACACTTTGTAATGGAATAATCCCCATTTGCCTGGATGGGTGCAGCTCCATCAACACTCAAGAAGCTCAACACCATTCAGGACAAAGAAACCTGCTAGATTGGTACCCCCTCCACAATCCCTCCACCACCGATACCCTGTAGCAACTGTGTGTACCCATCTTAAGTTTAAGTTTATTTATTAGTGTCACAAAGTCAGCTTACTGCAATGAAGTTACTGTGAAAATCCTTCTTATTCCAACACTTGTTTAGGTACATTGAGGGAGAATTTAGCACGGCTAACCAGCATGTCTTTCGGACTGTGGGAGGAAACCGGAGCACCCGGAGGAAACCCACTCAGGCATGGGGAGAATGTGCAGACTCCACATAGACAGTGACCCAAGCCGGGAATCAAACCCGGGTCCCTGGCCGTGTGAGGCAGCAGTGCTAACCATTGTGCCATAGTAGTGCTCATGATGTGGAGATGCCGGCGTTGGACTGGGGTAGTCACAGTAAGAAGTCTCACAACACTAGGTTAAAGTCCAACAGGTTTATCTGGTAGCTCGAGCTTTCGGAGCGCCGCTCCTTCCTGCACTCACCTGATGAAGGGGCAGCTCTCCTAAAGCTCGGGTTACCAAATAAACCTGTTGGACTTTAACCTGGTGTTGTGAGACTACTTACTGTAGTGTTGCTGGTTGAGGGATAAATATTGCATCAGGCAGAATGCCCCTGCCCTTTGAATAACTGCAAGGGATCACTGGGGGCCGCTTGAGGCTGGTTTGAAAGATATTGCAACAGCGCTCAGCCCTGATGTCAGCCTTAATTAGAAACTAAAGTCTGAGGGTTCTCAGAAGGGGAAAAAAAACAGTAAAAATGTGGAAATAGAAATTCTGGTCCGAATTCTTTCCCACTGCCACTTTAACCCTCAGTTTTCCCACTTAAGCAGCAGGAACGCCAGGACTAACTCCTCATGACACTCAAGGAGCGTGAGAAACATCAGTAAGTACTTTGCACAGAACATTCCTCTCCTGCGATGGGAGAACGTTCCGTCAATGTAAAATCCTAGAAGGAGGTCATTCTGCCCATCGAGTCTGCACCGACCACAATCCCACCCAAGCCTCATCCCCGTAACTCCATGCACTTACCCTAGCTAGTTCCCCCCTGACACAAAGGGGCAATTTGGCATGGCCAATCCACCTAGCCCGCACATCTTTTGATGTGGGAGAAAACCGGGGCACCTGGAAGAAACCCACACAGACAACGTGCAAACTCCACACAGACAGTGACCCAAGACGGGAATCGAAGCCGGGTCCCTGGCGCTGTGAGGTAGCAGCGCTAACCACTGTGCCACCGTGCCACCCTTATCCGCTCTCACTTGCGGTCTGTTTGCACCTTGTAATCCTGGTTTAATTTAGATAAAGGTTGTTCGGTCTGAAATGTAATCACATTTTAAGTTGAGTAATGTTTAGCTAAATAAAACCCAGGATTACAGGATTAGTGTAGTTTCCCTTCCAACCCTCCCCATACAAGTACGTGGAGTGGTTCCCAATCAGAGGTGATGCAATGTCAATACGCTCTTTGTAAAACAGCATGAGATTGTTTGGAGAGGGAGAGCGACGGGAAGTTTAAAGGATAACCGCACTCATTAATGATTATGTATTCAGTGTATTCCCAGCCATGTTTGACTCTGTGGTTGCCATCTGTGGAACGCAATAGGTCAGGTTTGCATAATGTCCGTCTGATACCCTCCAGAGTAGGCTTGTTTACCTGCCAAGGATTAACAGTCACTCAAGAAGGCTGGGATTACATATCCCTCTTCCCCCTCCCTCTCCCAACCTGGCATGATCGCAATCACAGATTGCAAACTGACTGCACAGCCTGCTGGGGGATAGAAAGAGCAAAGCTTCGATACGCTGTGTGTAAATGATCAAACAGCGAGGGTGGCCATTCGGCCCCTGGAGCCTGTGCCAGCTCTTTGGAAGAGCTTTCCACTTTATCTCATTCCCCCCTGCACTCTTCCCCTCCTTCCCCTTTTCAAACATATATCAAGCCCTTTTTTAAGTTTCTTTATTGGTGTCACAAGGAAGTGACAGTTCAACGCAGTGCCACAATCTGAGACTCACACGCACCTCATTAAATTGTACAAATGGCACTGTCACTGTAGGACTTCACAGGTGATGTACAGTAAGAAGCCTCACAACACCAGGTTAAAGTCCAACAGGTTTACATAGAACACAGAACACTACAGCACAAACAGACCCTTTGGCCCACAAGTTGCGCAGATCATATCCCTACCTACCAGGCCTCTCTATAACTCCCAATTCCATTAAATCCCATGTACTCATCCAGAAGTCTTTTAAAAGACCCCAGCGAGTTCGCCTCCACCACCACCAACGGCAGCCGATTCCACTCACTCACCACCCTCTGAGTGAAAAACTTCCCCCTGACATCTCCCCCGTACCTGCTCCCCAGCACCTTAAACCTGTGTCCTCTCGTAGTGACCATTTCAGCCCTGGGAAATAGCCTCCGAGAATCCACCCTATCTATTCGTCTCAACATTTTATAAACCTCTATCAGGTCGCCTCTCAACCTTCGTCTCTCCAGGGAGAAAAGACCGAGCTCCCTCAACCTATCCTCATAAGGCATGCCTCCCAATCCAGGCAACATCCTTGTAAATTTTAATTGATTTTGATTTGATTTATTATTGTCATGTATTAACATACAGCGAAAAGTGCTGTTTCTTGCACGCTATACAGACAAAGCATACCATTCATAGAGAAGGAAAGGAGAGGGTGCAGAATGTAGTGTTACAGTCATAGCTAGGGTGTAGAGAAAGATCAACTCAATGCGAGGTAGGTAGGTCCATTCAAAAGTCTGACAGCAGCAGGGAAGAAGCTGTTCTTGAGTTGGTCGGTACGTGACCTCAGACTTTTGTGTCTTTTCCCCGATGGAAGGAGATGGGAAAGAGAATGTCCGGGGTCCTTAATTGTGCCCCTCCCATGATGCGTGCTCCCGGTTGGCCTGGCTTCCCACACGGTCTCTCCATAGGGTGTAGCCCGTTGCCCTCGGAGGCTCACCCCGCGCCCGGCCCCCCCCACACCCTCCCCTTAAAGGGGTCACTTTACCGCAGCAGTGAAAGTGCCATTTGGCTTTCAACGCAGAGGGTTAAAATATCGTCTGAATAGTAACTCCAGAAAGACAATTTAACTCATTATGAGAGTTCTCCCACTCCCCTTCCCTGATTCCCGCTCTCTAATACATCTCCAATTCCACTTTGAAAGTCATGGGCGGCACAGTGGGTTAGCGCCGCTGCCTCACGGCGCCAGGGACACGGGTTCGATTCCCGGCTCAGGTCACCATCTGTGCAGAGTCTGCATGTTCTCCCCGTATCTGCGTGGGTTTCCTCCGGTTTTCTCCCACAGTCTGAAAGACGTGCTGGTTAGGGTGTATTGGCCGTGTTAAATTCTCCCTCAGCGTTACCCGAACAAGTGCCAGAGTGTGGCGACTAGGGGATTTTCACAGTAACTTCATTGAAGTGTTAATGTGAGCCTTACTTGCGACACTAAAAAATAAACTTTAACTTAAGAAAATTAAATGAGGGGAAATTAGAGCCATGTGAGTTTTCTGTCAGATCCTTATACATATATTGCATTTAATGAATTAATAAACTCTTCACTGTTGGAGCCTCAGTGACTCAGCCCCCAGTTATTACGGTCGTGATTCTGTTTTTAATTAAATCCGTAGCTTTCTCCTGAATTACTCTTTCCAAATCATTCCTCATTCTTGGCGCCCCTTATTAACATCTATTCTCTACTTTCAGGAGAACAGTCCCAGCTCCTCCAGTTGCTGAACATGATTGAACCCCCCGTGAATCATAGAATCCCTATACAGCAGAAGGAGACCATTCGGCCCATCGAATCCGCACCGACAACCGGGTCCTATTCCCTTAACCTCGCGTATTTACCCCAGCTAGCCCCACCACCACGAATGAGCAAGTTAGCACGTCCAACTAACCTAACCCACACATCTCTGGAGTGTGGGAGAAAACCGGAGCACCCAGAGGAAACCCATGCAGACACGGGGAGAACGTGCAAACTTCACACAGACAGTGACCCAAGCCAGGAATCGAACCAGGGTCCCTGGCGCTGTGAGACAGCTGTGCTAACCAGTGCACCACTGTGGCAACTCTAAAGGAGGAAGAGAGTTCCAGAGACTCACTGCCCTCTGAGAGAAAACATTTCTCCTCATCTCCATCTTAAATGAGTGACCTCTTATTTTCAAACACTGTGGATTCTCCCACAAGAGAAAGCATCCCCTCCACATCCACCCTGTCAACTCTCATGCAGGATCTTATAGGTTTCGATCAAGTTGCCTCTCACTCTTCTAAATTCTAGTGGATACTTGCTTAGAGGAGCAAAATTGGCCAAAAACTTGGTTGAAGGTTTTAAGAGAATAAGGAACAGGAAAAGGAGTGGACCACGTGAACCCTCATCCTTTCCTCAAATTCCACCCATTCCCAGATTTCTTACTTCGAGAGCCTCAAAATTCGACCCTCTCGCTTTTGAATAAAAGAAGGAAGAACAGTAGAGCACAGGGACAGGCCCTTCGGCCCACCAAGCCTCATGTTGTCCCATCTAGACCAACCGTCTGTATCCACACAGACACGGGCAGAATGTGCAGACTCCGCACAGACAGTGACCCAAGCCCGGAATCGAACCCGGGACCCTGGCACTGTGAGGAGCCGTGCTAACCACTGTGCCGCCCACACCTGCCATCGCCAGCAGATGTTTGTGGCATCGTCGACCATTCCTTCAGTTTTATTTCAATCTGCCAAGGGAGGTGACGTGCTAACCACCGTGCCACCATCGGGCTAGGAGGATATGGGGATTATTGGGTCAGCTGTGGACACAGTTAGGTTCACCACCCTGAGGAGTGTCGAACTGTCAGAGCCAACCTTAGCCTGGTTGGAGTTAAGATTAACGGTGGGGCTGACATCAGCCTTCTGATATTGATCTGAATCAAACAAGCAAGTACCTTTGCTCATTTCATCAGCAGTGAGGCACACAGTGCCTTTCCAATTCATGTAGACAATATTTCAAGCGGTGCAGAGGGGTGGGGGGAGGCCTACGGATATTGGAGCTGCTAAAGGTCATTAATCGATCCAGGGAAAATCCATCACATTTTTTTATTCACTCTTACTCTGGTGCTCAGGGTGAACTGTAGGAAACAAGCAACTCCAACAGAGAGAAGCACTCATTTAATTGGGCCTGTGCCATGCCACAAGCTACACTGCCTGCAACTTCCCGCACTTATCCCTGTGCCGGGAGCTGAATTCTCCGAGAGCCTTTCCCTGAAGGCAAGCAAGGAATGACTTCGGGGCAACAACTCAACTCAATGCCACAATCTGAGACGCACACACACATCTCATTAAATTGACACTGTCGCAGTTGGGCTTCACCGCTGGTGATAGCTCACCGAGTTAGACATTGCCTGTCCAACCATCTGGTTCTGGGGGGCCCGGTTCAGCTGTCAGAACTATTGAGTAGGAAGAGTGATGAAGTCTTTAAAGTTTGTTTGTTAGTGTCACAAGTAGGCTTACATTAACACTGCAATGAGGTTACCGTGAAAATCCCCTATTCGCCACACTCCGGCGCCTGTCTAGGGACGCTGAGGGAGAATTTAGCGTGGCCAATGCACCCTAACCAGCACGTCTTTCAGACCTGTGGGAGGAAACTGGAGCACCCGGAGGAAACCCACGCAAACACGGGGAGAATGTGCAAACTCCGCACAGACAGTGACCCAAGCCGGGAATCGAACCCGGGACCCTGGCGCTGTGAGGCAGCAGTACTAACCACTGTGCCATCGTGCCACCCAATGTTCGCAGATAACAAAATACAAACTGCCCACATGGCAGGGTGGCGTAGCAGTTAGCACTGCTGCATCACAGTGTCAAGGATCCGGGTTCAATTCCCGTCTTGGGTCATTGTCTGTGCGGAGTCTGCACATTCTCCCCGTGTCTGCATGGGTTTCCTCCGGGTGCTCCAGTTTCCTCCCACAGTCCAAAAGACGTAGTGGTTAGGGTGCATTGGCCGTGCTAAATTCTCCCTCAGTGTTACCCGAACAAGAGCCGGAGTGTGGCAACTAGGGGATTTTCACAGTAACTTCATTGCAGTGTTAATGTACGCCTACTTGTGACACTAATAAATAAATTTTTAAACTAAAAGTGAGATTCTGATACTCAGAAACAAACTGTCTATGTGTTGAAGGGTGTAACTGTCTGAATCCTTTGGGCTCAGGAGCAGGGATACCTGGTTGCAGCTGGATTGGGCCTTGGGGGGCCAACATGTGGAGTGTCATGTGTGGTTTTTGTCTCCTTATCTCAGAAGGAACACAGTGAAGGATCAGCAGGCTGATTCCTGGGATGGCAGGATTGTGGGATGAGGAGAGATTGGATCAGCCAGTCCTGTACTCACTGGAATTTCAAAGAATGAGGGTGGATCTGACTGAAACGTAGAAACTTCTGACAGGCTTGAACGAGGGGTCACAGTCTCAGGATTCAGGATAAGCCACTTAGGACGGAGACGAGGAGAAACTTTTTCACTCGGAGAGAGGTGAACCTGTGGAATTCTCTCCCACAGAAAGCTGTGGAAGTCAAATCACTGAATAAACTTCAGAAAGAAATAGATAGAGGAGTAGGAGAGGTGATGGCCGAGTGGTATTGTCGCTAGACTGTTCATCCAGAAACTCAGCTGATGTTCTGGGGGCCCGGGTTTGAATCCCGCCTCGGCAGACGGTGGAATTTGAATTCAATAAAAAATATCTGGAATTAAGAATCTACTGATGACCATGAAACCATTGTCACAAAAACCCATCTGGGTCACTAATGTCCTTTAGGGAAGGAAATCTGCCGTCCTTACCCGGTCTGGCCTACATGTGACTCCAGAGCCACAGCAATGTGGTTGACTCTCAACTGCCCTCCAAGGGCAACGAGGGATGGACAATAAATGCTGGCCAGCCAGCGACGCCCATGTCCGACGAATTAATAAAAAATAAATTTCCGAACTCTAAAAGTGTCACGGGGCAGGGTGTTGGAGTATGGCATTGAGGTAAAGGATCAGACTTGATCATATTGACACGTGGCGTAAACTTGAAGGGCTGAATGGCCTTCTCCTGCACCTATTTGTGTCAGTTCAAACTCAATGGGCCGAAAGGCCTCTTCTGCACTGTAGATTCTATGATTTTTCTGTGTCCCACCCCAAATCCTCCACCCTCTCTTTTTCCCTGACATAGTGGCGTAGAGACCAGTGAAGTAGCCTCAGGAGCAGGAGGTGGAAACAGGATAGCGACGGAGGGAACAAGGTTTCAAACAGGATGGAGGTCGTGTAGAACAGCCAGTGGACATTTCGAGCTCGCTTATTTTGTGTTTGTGGGATGAGCTGAGATTTGCGAATTCCTGCGTCACTCACAGCCCAAGAGCCCAACAGAAGCCGACAGTTAACAGTTCGTTTCGGGAGTCCGTCAATACATTGCGCTCACCGTGAGTAAATAGTTAAACATTGCTCCATTGATTAGCTCTCTGAGCTTGCCAATTATTATTGGCATTTTTCCTCAATTCCCTGCCATTCCGTCCTCTCTATTCAATTCAACATCTCTGGGTCACTCAGGGATTGGGAATTGGCTGGCATTGTGGACTCTGTCCTTCCTGACTTGGGGTAGAACCCTTGTAAATACTGGATTAAACCATCTGCTTGGATATGAATGATCCCATGACACCATTTCAAAGGGGAGTGGGGGGGGTTTCACCCTGATGTCCCCGTCAATATCCACCCCGTAACCAACATCAGCCGATCTGATTGTTATCATGTCCTTATTTGATCTGATTTATTGTTGTCACATCTATTAGTATAGAGTGAAAAGTATTGGCTGGAATTTTGCCATCCAGGAATGGGATGGGGTGGACAATGGAAGGCTCCGTGACTCGGGTGGAATCTTACCGTTTCAGGATGAGCGAGGCCGTAAAATCCCGCCCATTGTTTCTTGTGTGCGATACGGACAAAGCATACCGTTCATGGAGAAGGAAAGGAGAGAGTGCAGAAGAGTGAGAGTGCAGAATGTAGTGTTACAGTCATAGTGAGAGCACAGGGATAGGGCGGGGGGGCCCTCGGTAAGGCCAAATGGCCTCCTTCTGCACTGCAGTGATTCGAATGTCTTTGCTCTCTCTCTCTCTCTCAGACACGTCCAGCCCAGCCCATTTCCCTACTTCCATCTTCAAACCTGTTGCCTCATGTTTCATTGACTACGATTCCTCCAATTTCACCTCAAGAAAGGATGACAAGGTCCACATGACGCTAATGACTCATCTCTGGGTTGAGAGGTCGTGGGTTAAAACACCACATTGGGAAGGTGGGAGTGAGCTTGCACTGATTACCCAGCCTTCCCCAGCTGAGAGACGTCCGCTCCCTCCCCATCCATCATCTCATGGGAGGGTGCAACAAAAGCTTTGCCTGTACCTTCTATTGCCTCCCTCTAGCCCAAACTGACTTGGAAGGGAGATTTTTTTTTTGTTTTTTTTTCATTTGTGGGACATGGGCGTCGCTGGCTGGGCCAGCATTTATTGCCCATCCCTAGTTGCCCTTAGAGGGCAGTTGAGAGTCAACCACATTGCTGTGGCTCTGGAGTCACATGTAGGCCAGACCAGGTAAGGAAGGCAGATTTCCTTCCCTAAAGAACATCAGTGACCCAGAGGGGGTTTTTCAGGTTTCAAGTTCATCAGCAGATTTTTAATTCCAGATAATTTTTATTGAATTAAAGTTTCATATCTACTACGGTGGGATTCGAACCCGAGTCCCCAGAATATTAAGCTGAGTCTCTAGATTAATAGTCTAGCAATCATTTACAGGCTGGCACGGTGGCACAGTGGTTAACACAGCTGCCTCACAGCATCGGGGACCTGGGTTCGATTCCCGGCTTGGGTCACTATCTGTGTGGAGTCTGCACGTTCTCCCCGTGTCTGTGTGGGTTTCCTCTGGGTGTTCCAGTTTCCTTCTACACTGCAAAGATGTGTAGGTAGGTGGATTGGCCGCGTTAAATTGCCCCTTAGTTTCAGGGGGACTAGCTAGGGTAAATGCATGGGATTATGGGGATAGGGCCTGGGTGGGATTGTAGTTAGTGCAGACTCGATGGGCCGAATGGCCTCATTCTGCTCTGTAGTGATTCTATAATGACACCACTTGGCCATCGCCCCCTCTATGTGCGTCCAATGCAGGATTTGCAAATTGAGTGCCACAATCCGATGAACTAGTTTCTGAAACAAATTGAATAGTTGGCGCTGCGTTGGTTTCTGTACGGCAAGGCCACCATTGTTAGAATATTTGGGCACATCTACAATCTACTCCCTCCTGCCTGCCATCCGCATTAATATCTCATCATCTCCACTGCATATGGATGCTGCTCGCTTGGCTCTCTCTGAGGCTGAGAAAACTATTTCTGGAAATCCAGCTGATGGTTTCTCATCATCCTCTGGAGGTTAAAGACGTTGACGTAAATTGATGCTTATTTTGTAATCTCTCGGAAAGAGGCAACTTCAATGGACTGTACCTCCTTTCTCCGCATGCACTCAAATCCTAATTCACTCGATTTAAATTAAGGCCCTTTGCTCACTTATCTTTACCCGGAACGGAATTACAAGCCTGCCAATTTCCTGCTTGGTGCCCACTTGTACAAGACCCCAAGGTGGAGGTACACACAAATAGAGCACAGGAGTAGGCCACTCGGCCCTTCCATTCCTGTTCTGCCATTCAGCAGGCTGATCTGACTCCAACCTCCCCCTCGCTTACCAAGAACCTATCTCGCTCTGCCTTAAAAATAATCAAACACTCTGCTCCCACTGCCCTTCGAGGAAGAGAGTTCCAGATACTCACCGTCCTCTGAGGGAAAAATACTCGTGTGCGGGATTTTACTGCCACGTTCGCCCCAAAACCGGAAAGTCCTGCTCGCTGTCAATGGGCCTTAGTATAGTCTGGCCCCCCCGCCCCACCCCACTGCCCACTCCCTGCCCCCCACCAATCAGCCCTGCTTGCTATGATTCCCATGGTGGGCATGCGAGGTAAATTTTACCCCCCTCTGTGTCATCTCTAAATCAGCAATGTTCATTTTTTGGGGTGGGGGGGGAGGCAGGGAATTAGAGGTCAGTGATGTCCACGGGAGGGGTTAGAGGTCAGTGATGTCCACGGGAGGGGTTAGAGGTCAGTGATGTCCATGGGAGGGGTTAGAGGTCAGTGATGTCCACGGGAGGGGTTAGAGGTCAGTGATGTCCACGGGAGGGGTTAGAGGTCAGTGATGTCCATGGGAGGGGTTAGAGGTCAGTGATGTCCACGGGAGGGGTTAGAGGTCAGTGATGTCCATGGGAGGGGTTAGAGGTCAGTGATGTCCATGGGAGGGGTCAGAGATCAATGATGACTGTGGGACGGGCTAGAGGTCAGTGATGTCTGTGGGAGGGGCTAGGGGTCAGTGATGTTCACGGGAGGGGTTAGAGGTCAGTGATGTCTGTGGGAGGGGCTAGGGGTCAGTGATGTTCACGGGAGGGGTTAGAGGTCAGTGATGTCTGTGGGAGGGGCTAGAGGTCAGTGATGTGCACTGAAGGGGCTAGAGGTCAGTGATTTCTGTTGTGGTGGGGGGGGGTGGGGGGAGTGAGATGTCAGCGATGTGCGGTGGTGGGGGAGGGGGTGACGGGGTTGGTGAGAGGTCAGCAATGTCCATTGGGGGAGAGAGGGGCAGGTGGGGAAGGAAGGTTAAAATCCAGTGATGTCCATTGGGGGTTGGAGGGGGGGCTGGTTTAGTGGTCAGTGATGTCCATGGGAGGGGCTAAAGGTTAGGGAATGACTGTGGGGGTTGAGGGGGGGGCGGGGTTAGAGGCCAGCGATGTCCCGGGGGGAGGACATGTACCGTGTGCACTCGGAGATCGGTACACACGCAGTGGCCCGCTCAGCGTACCGATTCCAGCCTCTCTGGTGGGTTCAGGCAGGCTCCCCGATCCCCTACCGAAGCGAATCACATCGTGATGCACAGAATCCCACAGCTTCCTCCAAATACTCACCCAAAAAAACAGGGGAAAAATACTCCCACTCTCCTGTCTGTTGGGCGCTTAATTCTTTTGGTGAGTTCCCCTCCAAATACAGATGCTTCGGATAAACTCAGGGCAGATGGAATTTAATTCAGGGAAATGTAACCTGTTGGTTTTTGATTGGAAGAATGAAGAGTTGCAAAATGGCATGTTTTTTAAAAGGGGAGGCAGGAACTGGGAGAGATCACACTAACATTTTTTTAAAAATGTTTCCATGTGGGATGTGCACATTAATGAAAAGGCCACAATTTGTTGCCCATCCCTAGTTGCCCTTGAACCGAGTGTTTCATTTGGCCATTTCAGAGGACAATTGAGAGCCAATCTCATTGCTGTGCCTCTGGAGACACATGTAGGCCAGACCGGGGTAAGGACAGCAGATTTCCTTCTCTAAAGGACATTAGTGAATCAGATGGATTTTTAGCAACTGTCAATGCGTCACCGTTACTGAGACGGGTTTGATTTTCCAGATTTCATTAACAGAGTTTAAATTCCACCAGCTGCTATGGTGGGATTTGAACCACCGTTAGCCTGGGGCCTTTGGATTACTACCCAGTGACATTACCACTACGCCACCATCTCCTGAGACATATTAAGAAGCCATAAAAAAAACATACAGAACAAGGGTTTTATTAAGCTCATGGAGTTCAAAAGCTAGATCACAGAATAGTTACAGT